>NC_132842.1:1214383-1517979 GCF_048164855.1 Canis lupus baileyi
CAGGCTCCCTGCGGGGAGCCGGAAGTGGGACTCAATCCCAGGACCTTAGGACCATGACCTGGGCCAAAGGCAGACCCTCAACCACTGAGCCACCAAGGTGCCACGCCCCTACATCTTCATAGTGCTTGACAAACACTAACTAATTAGCCTTCCAGTCCTCAAGAAAAATATTTCTGCCCCTTTTCAAACATGAGAAGTAATGGGGAAAATGAAATTTATGGCTTATAATGTTGTAGCAAGAGTCTGGGAGAATTAAACCTAAAATGCGTTCTAGTCATGTGGGTTTGGGTAACATCCTTTCCCCAGAGAACTTCACAGAAATCATGAACCTAAGTGATTTTTTTTCCCCACAAGGAATGTGTGTTGGACATGCTGTTGCTTTCAAGTGAGGATTTCTTTTCGTGTACTGAATATTCCCTCTACCCAAAGAATTATCCTCCAGATCTTGAGTCACACTTATGTAGTATTGACCTTGTATTTTAACGAGGCTTCTGGTGCTTATGCCAAAACAAGAATATATATACACAGTCAGTATTGTGTCAGTGACAAGAAGCGCATTAAATTACAGTGCCTACAGATGTCTAGCTGCAAGCCTTGGACTCAGACCATTGCACAGTAAGAAATGGAGGTTATCTGCATGCCTGATCCAACTCTGCCAAAGGTCCTTTTATTTGTTAAGCCTAAATTTAATAACCCCTTGCCTTCAAATTAACTTTCCCTAACAACCTGGAATGTCTTTTACTTATGCTGCCTTCTTTATGAATAAACCTGGCAATCACAAGTGAAAAGCTAGTATTATTACTGCCTTTGTGTAAAATTTCAGAAAAAAAATGCTGTCAACAGAGTATTTTCTAACCAGTGCAATCACGAGCTTATAACTGGGAAGGATATCTGGTAACTTCTTGTATTAATTTGCTTACTTTTCTAAACATGGCAATAATTGTGCCCATTATTGAGAATAAAGCATGTGGAACAGAGGTATCCACTGATTCATGCAAACAGCAGCTCAAATTTGTCTGACTCTGGCCTTGAATGCATTTGGTGACTTCCTTCCCTACTAGCAGTAAATTTCAGTGCTTGCAACAAATGACCGTTAATGACATCACCGCAATAAAGGCAGCCCATTTTGTGCTGTGAAGCTAGACCCAGGTCTTATTTAAAATGGGCCACCTTCACTAGGAGCATTTATCTCACTATTTCAAAGTGCTCAGTAAATATTGAAGAGCTTCTTCAATGGCTTTGAAAGGCATCAGAACAATGGTTAAGAACAAAGCTATTAGATGGGAAATATGAATCAGAAATCTCCTACTGAAGTCAAAATAATTAGCAGCCAATAAGATGTGTGCCTGGTGTTTATTCATTTACATATTCAGCACATATTCATCATACTATCATATTATACAGTACAGACTGTATAATCCCCTCTCTCTTAGAGTTTGCAGCTTATGAGTATATGAGAATACCCAAGCAATTATAAACAATGCAAAAGCCCCATTAGAATAAAGAATAGGGCACCTAATTAAATGCAGTTGGAGATCAGCTAGGTATAGAAACAGGCTGAACAGGGTATGTGAAAGCCTGAAAGCAAACAAGAATGTGGAATGATCTGGGAGTTAAAAGATTTTCACTCTAACAAAATAGGGTAGGAGTAGAGAGACAAGTCTATAGATATGTTGGAACCAAATTTTGCTGATTCTGAAAATGCTTTTAAGGACTTTGAACTTTTTTACTGAGAATACTGGGGGAAACTTTGAAGGATTTAAACAATAGCATATCATGAGTGGTTTGGCATTTTAAAAAATATCACTTGGAGAGCAGAGTGGAGAAATGATTGATGAGACCAGAGGCATAGGCCATTTAGGAGGTTGCTGTTATAATCCGGACATGTGATCATGGCCTAGATTAGGAAAGGAGACTTGGGGATGGGGGAAAGGAGATGGATTTATAGAAAATACAAGAGTTAGGACTTCTGGATTGTTTGAAAAGGGCAAGTAAAGGAAGCCGAGGTGTCAAGTGGCTCACAGATTCTAGCTGCTGGTTGTTGATGTTGGCACCATCTGTTGATATTAGAAGTGCAAGGAAGAGTTGAGGGAGTGGGGGATGAGGATGAGAAATGGAGATTTTATTCAGCACCATGGCCTAAAGTCTATTTGAGATGACCAGTAGCAGCAGCTGGCAATATTGGTATGAACTCTAGGAGAGAGATCTAAACTGCAGATATAAGTTTGAGAATCTTTACTACAAAATGGTAGATGAACCAAGAGAATTGCACAGGGTGGAGTACATAGAGGGAGATGAGAGATCCAAGGGGATAAAAACCCCTAAGAACACTATCATTCAAGGGATATAGAGGTCTTGAAGGAAGACTAAGAAGTGGCCAGAGAAATACAAAGGAAACCAAGACAGAAAAATATCACAGAAGCTGCGGGAACTGTGTTTCAAGAAGGAGGAAGAGAAAGTGGGTAAATAAAGAATTGAAATGTATAAATTAGATTTAAGAACAAAGTTGTTCAAGTCTTTGGTGAGGACACCCATTTCAGTGATGGTTATAATAGAAATCATATTTCTGTGAAATCAAGAGTGAATAGAAGGTGAGAAAATATGAACAATATGTAGAGCACAGTCGAGGAATTGAGAAGAGCAAAAGAATAGAGTAGTGTCAGAAAGTTGAGAAGGGTTGAGTAGATTGGAATTTTACAATGTAAAAGACTTATGGGTATTTAATTGGTTAGAGAAAGGAACCAGGAGAAAGGGAAAAGAAAGGTGCAGGGTGGCAGTACAAGGTTTATGGAGCAAGCGGGACTTAGTTTTAGAGGACTTTCCCAACCTCAGCTCAAACATAAAAATGTGCCCACAGCTCACATTAAGTACATTTTTTTTCCATTGAAGTATAATTAACACAGTGTTATATTAGTTTCAGGTGTACAATATAGTGATTCAGCAATTTTATACATTGCTCAGTGTTCATCAAGATAAGTGATCTCAACCCATTCCCCACCCACCTCCCTTCTGATAACCATCAGCTTGTTCTCTGTATTTAAGTCTGTTTTATTGTTTGTCTTTTTTCTTTGTTCTTTATTTTCTCTTTTTTTTCGTTGTTTGTTCATTTGTTTTGTTTCTTAAATTCTGCCTATGAGTGGAATCATATACTATTTGTCTTTCTATGACTTATTTCACTTAGCATTATACCTTCTAGGTCCTTTCATGTTGCAAATGGCAAGATTTCATTCTTTTTCAAAGCTGAGTGATATTCTATTTTATACATATACTACTTCTTTTTTAAATTAATCAATTTTGAGAGAGAGTGAAAGTGGGTGTGGGGGAGGGGCAGAGGGAGCCGGAGAGAGGGAATCCCAAGCAGGCTCGTGCTCAACACGGAGTGGGATGCAGGGTTCGATCCCACAACCCTGAGATGATGACCTAAGTGACCTAAGCCAAAATTAAGAGTCAGGTGCTTAACCAACTGATGTACCCAGGCGCCCCACCACTTTTTTATCTCTGGGATGGACATGTGGGTTCCTTCCATATCTTGGCTACTATAACTAATGCTACAATAAACATATGAGTGAATGTGTCTTTTGAATTAGTGTTGAATTTTGAATTAATGTTTTTGGGTTTTTTTTTTAGGTAAATACCTAGTGATACAATTACCAGATTATATGGTAATTCTATTTTTAATATTTTACTGGAGCTCCAGTGATATGAAAAACAGCATACTGTTTTTCACAGTGGCTAAACCAATTTACTGTCCCAACAAGAGTGCTTAAGGGTTCCTTTTACTCTACATCCTTGCCAATACTTGTTATTTTTTGTGTTTTTGACTTTAGCTATCTGACAAGTGAAAAGTGATACCTCATTATACTTTGATTTTGTATTTCCCTGATAATTAGTGAAGTTGAACATCTTTTCATGTGTCTGTTGGCCATCCATGTGTATATCTTCTTTGGAAAAATGTCTATCTTCTTTGGAAAAAATGTTTCTCTGCCATTTTTAATTGGATTTGTGGTATTTTTGGTGTTGAATTGTAGAAGATTTTTATATATTTTGAATAGTAACCACTTCTTGGATATATCATTTACAAATATCTTCCCCCTTTCAGTAGGTTGCCTTGTCATTAAAAAAAATTATTCAAATTTCTGTTAGCTAACATACATTGTTATATTAGAGTCAGGTGCAATATAGTGATTGAACACTTCTACCATTACTTGGTGCTCATCACAGCAGGTACACTCCTTAAACCCCATCACTTATTTAATCTATCCCCCCCATATGAAAGAAATCATATGGTAATTGTCTTTCTCTGACTGAATTATATCACTTAGCATAATACTCCAGCTTCATACATGTCACTGCAAATGGCAGAATTTCACTCTTTTTGTGGTGAAATAATATTCAATTATATAATTATATATTATTATATATTATATATTAATATAACACATGTAAATATAAGTATATAATATATATAACTATATATGTTTTTTAAGATTTTATTTATTTATTCATGAGAGACACAGAAAGAGAGGCAGAGACACAGGCAGGGTGTGGAGAAGCAGGCTCCATCTAAGGAGCCCGATGTGGGACTCAATTTCACAATCCGGGATCAGGTCCTCAGCCAAAGGCAAATGCTTAACCACTGAGCCACCCAGGCAACCTGATATATAACATATAATTATATATTATACAATTATATGTTATAAAATTAAATAGATAGAGGTGTATATTACATCTTCTTTATCCATTCATTAGTCAGTGCAACTTAGGCTGTATCCACAATTTGGCTATTGTAGATAAGGCTGCTATAAGTATCGAGGTGCATGTATCCCTTTGAATGAATACTTTTGTATTCTTTGGGTAAATACCTAGTAGTGCAATTGCTGGATTATAGGGTTATTCCATTTTTAACTTTTTGAGAGACTCCATCTTGTTTTCCACAGTGGCTGCACCAATTTGCATTCCCACTAACAGTACAAGAGGGTTCTTATTTCTCACATCCTCACTGATACCTGTTGTTTTTTGTGTTACTTTTAGCGATTCTGAGAGGTGTGAGGTGATATCTCATTGTAGCTTTGATTTGTATTTCCCTGATGATGAGTGATGTTGAGCATCTTTTCATATATCTTTTGGGACGATTGATGTCTTCTGCCCTTTTTTAACTGGATTATTCATTTTTAAGTTTTGAATTTTGTAAGTTCATTTTTTTTTTTGGATACTTATCCGTTATCAGATATGTCATTTGCAGTATCTTCTCCCATTCTATAAGTTGCCTGGCAGTTTTGTTGATTGTCTCTTTCCATGTGCAGAAGCTTTTTATTTTGATCTTGTCTCAATCATTTGTTTTTGCCTTTATTTCCCTCGCCTCAGGAGACATATCTAGAAAAAAGTTGCTACAGCCACTGTCAAAGAGGTTACTGCCTGAGTTTTCTTCTAGGATTTTTATGGTGTCAGGTCTCACATTTAGGTCGTTAATCCATCTTGAATTTATTTTTGTGTATTGTGTAAGAAAATGGTCCCATTTCATTCTTCTGCATGGTGCGATCCAGTTTCCCAAACACCATTTTTTTTAAGAGATTGTCTTTTTCTTATTGAACATTATTTCCTGCTTTGTGGAAGATTAATTGACCATATAATTGTGGGTTCATTTCTGTTTTTTTTTATTCAGTTCCATTGATCTATTGTGTCTATTTATGTGGCAGTACCATAGTGTTTTGATCACTACAGCTTTGTAATATAACTTGAAGTCGAAAATTGTGATGCTTCCAGCTTTGTTTATCTTTTTCAAGGTTGCTTTGGCTATTCAGAGTCTTTTGTGGTTCCATACAAATTTTAGGATTACCTGTCCTAGCTCTGTGAAAAATGCTGGTGGTATTTTCACAGGAATTGCAATACTTGTGCAGATTGCTTTGGGTAGGATAGACATTTTTTTTTTAATTTTTATTTATTTATGATAGTCACACACAGAGAGAGAGAGAGGCAGAGACATAGGCAGAGGGAGAAGCAGCTCCATGCACAGGGAGCCCGACGTGGGATTTGATCTCAGGTGTCCAGGATCGTGCCCTGGGCCAAAGGCAGGCGCTAAACTGCTGCGCCACCCAAGGATCCCTAGGATAGACATTTTAACAATATTTTCCCTTCTAATCCATGAACATAGACTATTTTTCCATTTCTTTGTCTCATCTTCAATTTCTTTCATCAGTGTTTCATAGTTTTCAGAGTACAGGTCTTTCATCTCCTTGGTTAAATTTATTCCTAAGTATTTAATTGTTTTGGGTGCAACTGTAAATGGGATTATTTTCTTAGTTTCTCTTTTTGTTGCTTTATTATTGGTGTATAGCAATGCAACAGATTTCTGTAGGTTGATCTTGTATCTTGTGACTTTATTGAGCTTATCTATTAGCTTCAGAATTTTTTTGGTGGAATCTTTCAAGTCTGTGTATAGTATCATCTCATCTTCAAATAGTGAAGGCTTTCCTTCTTCCTTGCTGATTTGGATGCCTTTTATTTCTTTTTGTTGTCTGATTGCTGTGGCTAAGACTTCCAGTATTATGGTGAGAGTGGACATCTCTGTCTTCTTCTTGACCATAGAGGAGAAGCTCTGTTTTTCCCCATTGAGCATGATATTAGCTGTGACTTTTTTATATACGGCCTTTACAATTGTGAGGCATGTTCCTTCCTATTTTGTTGAGGGTTTTTATTACAATGAATGTTATACTTTGTCAATGTTTTTTCTGCATCTTTGAAATGGTCAAATTGTTCTGACCTTTTCTTTAAATTGATGTGTCACATTGACTGATTTGCAAATTTTGAACCATCTCCTGCACCCAGGAATAAATCCCACTTGATTGTGGTGAATGATTACTGTAAGGTATTGTTGGATTCAGTATGTTAGCATTTCATTGATAATTTTTGCATTTATTTTCATCAGGAATATTAGCCTGTAGTTCTCCCTTATAGTGTTTTTTTTCTAGTTTTGGTATCAGAGTAACGCTAACATCATGTAATAAATTTGGGAGTTTTCCTTCCTTTGCAAGTTTTTTGGAATAGTTTGATAAGAATAAGTATTAATTCTTCTTTAGTTATTTGGGAGAAGTCCTCCTAGGAAACCATCCATCTCTGGACTTTTGTTTCTTGAAAGTTTTTTGATTACTAGTTCAAAAAAAAATCAAATTCTAATACTAAGAATTACTAATTCTTTGCTGGCTATTGGACTGTTCAAGTATTCTATTTCTTCCTAGTTCAGTTTTGGTAATTTATACATTTCTAGTAAGTTATCCATTTCTTCTAGGTTGTACATTTATTGTTATATAGTTTTTCATAATATTTGCTTTTAATTGTTTGTATTTCTGTGGTATTGATTGTGATCTCTCTCCTCATGCATGATTTTATTTATTTGGGTCTTTTTTCTTTTTTCTAAGTCTGGCTAGAAGTTTATTATTTAATAATTTTTCAAAGAATTTATTTCATTGATCTGTTTTAATTGTTTTTTTGTGTGTGTGAGTGTGTTTTTTTAGTTTTAGTATAATTTATTTATGCTCTAATCTTTATCATTTTATTCTTTCTGCTTGCTTTAGGCTTCATTTTTTTTCTAGTTCTTTTAGGTGTAAGGTTAGGTTGTTTATTTGAGATTTTTCTTGCTTTTTTATATATAAGTATATACCTGTATTGGTATATACTTTCCTATTAGGATTATTTTGCTGTATCCCAATGTCTTGGGGCCATTGTAATTAAATTTTCATTTGTTTCCATGGTTTTTTTTTTTTTTTTTTTTCTTTGATTTCCTGGTTGATCCATTCATTCTTTAGTAGTTTGTTGTTTAACCTACATGTATTTGTGGTCTTTCCAGATTTTTTCTTGTGGTTGATTTCTAATTTCATAGTGTTGTGGTACATAGTATTACTTCAATCTTTCTGTATTTGTTGAGGCTTGTTTCATGACCTAACATGCACTCTATACTCTAACATGGAGAATGTTCCATGTGCACTTGGAAAGAATGGGTATTCTGCTGTTTTAGGATGGAATATTCTGAAAGTCTATTAAGTCCATCTGGTCCAGTATGTCATTCAAAGCCATTGTTTGCTTGGTTATTTTGTGTTTAGACAATCTGTCTATTGCTGTAAGTGGGGTATGAAAATCCTCTAGTATTATTGTACTATTATCAATTAGTTCCTTTATGTTTGTTACTGTTTTATATATTTGGGTGCTCCCATATTGGGTGCATAAATATTTAAAATTGTTATTTCTTCTTGTGGGTTGTCTCCTTTATGATTATATGGTCTCCTTTGTCTCTTGTTAAAGTCTTTGTTTTAAAGTCTAGCTTGTCTGATATAAGTATTACTACTTTGGTTTTCTTTTGACATCCATTTTTGTGATAAATGTTTCTCCATCCCCTCACTTTTAATCTGCACGTGTCTTTAAGTTTAAAAAGAGTCTCCTGTAGGCAGCATATGAATGGGTCTTTTTTTTTCCCCCCCAAACACTATATCTTTTGATTGGAACATTTAGTCCCTTTATATTCAAAGTAATTATTGATAGGTATGTATTTATTGCCATTTCATTACTGGTTTTATGGTTATTTCTGGAGTTTTTTAAGTTATTTCTTATCTTTCTCTCGTGTTTTGCTGATTTTGTTTAGTGATATATTTGGATTTCTTTCTCTTTATTCTTTGCATGGTTATTCGTGGTTTTTGATATATGGTTACCATTAGGTTCATATATAATACTTCTGCAAATAGCAATCTATATTATGTTGATAGTGGTTCAAATTTGAAAGCATTCTTTTCTTGTCTCCTCCCCATGTTTTAGGTATATGTTATTATATTTTGTATCTTTCCTTGTGTGAGTTTCTTGACTGATTTTTACAGAAATATTCATTTTTACTGTCTTTGTGCTTTCTGCATTTATACGGTCTTTTCTGGTCTCTCCTGTCCACTCAAAGAGTCTCCTTTAATATTTCTTACAGAACTAGTTTAGTGATAATGAACTCCTTTAGTTATTGTTTGTCTGGGAAACTCTTTATCTTTCTTTCTATTCTGAATGATAGCCTTGCCAGGTAGATTATTCTTGGCTGCAGATTTTCCCTATTCAACACTTTTAATATATCATGCTACTCCATTCTAGGCTTCCAAGTTTCTAGAGAGAAATATCCAGCTAAGCTTATGGGTTTTTCCCTTATAAGTTAATGACTTCTTTTGTTTTGCTGTTTTTAAGATTTTTTTTCTTTATTGCTATATTTTTGCAAAATTTTAAAAAAGATTTTATTTATTCATTTGAGAGAACGAGAGAGAGAGAGAGAGAGAGCAAGTATGCACACAGAGTGGAAGGGAGAAGCGGATTCCTGCTGAGCAGGAAGCCTGATGCAGGGCTTGATCTCAGGACCCTAGGGTCATGACCTGTACCCGAAGGCAGTTGTTTGACCAATTGAGCTACCCAGGAGCCTCTGCAAATTTAATGACAATGTCTCTTGCTGTTGGCCTTCTTTTGTGGATTTTGATGGGAGTTCTTTGTGCCTCCTGGATCTGGATGTCTTTCCTTCCCCAGATTAGGAAAGTTTTTAGCTATGATTTCTTCAAAAACATTTTCTATTCCTTTTTCTCTCTTCTTCTTCTGAGACTCCTATATTACCCATGTTATTACTTTTGATGGAGTCACTAAGTTCCCTAAGTCTATTCTCATTTTGCATAATTCTTTTTCTCTTTTGTTCTACTCCATTGCTTTTCATTCCTCTGTCTTCTGAGTCATTAATTCATTCCTCTGCTTCTTCCAGCCTGCTATTAAATGCATCAAACAGGGCGGAAGAGTAGGGTCTCCAAATCACCTGTCTCCACCAAACTACCTAGAAAACCTTCAAATTATCCTGAAAATCTATGAATTCGGCCTGAGATTTAAAGAGAGACCAGCTGGAATGCTACAGTGAGAAGAGTTCACGCATCTATCAAGGTAGGAAGACAGGGGAAAAAGAAATAAAGGAACAAAGGCCTCCAAGGGGGAGGGGCCCCGCGAGGAGCCGGGCTGAGGCCGGGGCGAGTGTCCCCAGGACAGGAGAGCCCCGTCCCGTCCCGGAGACGCAGGAGCTGCACCGACCTTCCCGGGGGAAAGGGGCTCACGGGGAGGTGGAGCAGGACCCAGGAGGGCGAGGATGCCCTCGGGCTCCCGGGGACAGTAACAGCAACTGCGCGCCCAGGAGAGTGCGCCGAGCTCCCTAAGGGCTGCAGCGCGCACGGCGGGACCGGCGGGACCCGGAGCAGCTCGGAGGGGCTCGGGCGGCGGCTCCACGGAGGGGGCTGCGGGGCGGGAGCGGCTCGGAGGGGTTCGGGCGGCAGCTCCGCGGAGGGGGCTGCGCGGCCCGGGAGCGCGAATCCACCAGCGCAGGCTCCGGAGCACAGGGCGCCGGGACACAGCCCAGGATCCCGCCTCCCCCGGGACAGGCAGAGGCCGGGAGGGCCCAGGACAGCGAGGACGCTCCTGCCCCAGCTGAGCAGATCAGCGGCCCCGCCCCGGAGCCTCCAGGCCCTGCAGACGGAGTTCCTGCCGGAGCTGAATCCAGGTTTCCAGAGCTGCCCCGCCACTGGGGCTGTTCCTCCTGCGGCCTCACGGGGTAAACAACCCCCACTGAGCCCTGCACCGGGCAGGGGCACAGCAGCTCCCCCAACTGCTAACACCTGAAAATCAGCACAACAGGCCCCTCCCCCAGAAGACCACCTAGACGGACAACTTCCAGGAGAAGCCAAGGGACTTAAAGTACACAGAATCAGAAGATACTCCCCCGTGGTTCTTTTTTTGTTTGTTTGTTCTTGTTTTTGTTTTTGTTTTTGTTTTGTTTTGCTTTTTGATTTGTTTCCTTCCCCCACCCCCTTTTTTTCTCCTTTCTTTTTCTTTCTCTTTTTCTTCTTCTTTTTTTTTCTTCCCTTTTTTTTCTTTCTCTTTTCTTTCCTTCTTTCTCTCCTCTCTTTTTCTCTTTTTCCCAATACAACTTGCTTTTGGCCACTCTGCACTGAGCAAAATGACTAGAAGGAAAACCTCACCTCAAAAGAAAGAATCAGAAACAGTCCTCTCTCCCACAGAGTTACAAAATCTGGATTACAATTCAATGTCAGAAAGCCAATTCAGAAGCACTATTATACAGCTACTGGTGGCTCTAGAAAAAAGTATAAAGGACTCAAGAGACTTCATGACTGCAGAATTTAGAGCTAATCAGGCAGAAATTAAAAATCAATTGAATGAGATGCAATCCAAACTAGAAGTCCTAACGACGAGGGTTAACGAGGTGGAAGAACGAGTGAGTGACATAGAAGACAAGTTGATAGCAAAGACGGAAACTGAGGAAAAAAGAGACAAACAATTAAAAGACCATGAAGATAGATTAAGGGAAATAAACGACAGCCTGAGGAAGAAAAACCTACGTTTCATTGGGGTTCCCGAGGGCGCCGAAAGGGACAGAGGGCCAGAATATGTATTTGAACAAATTCTAGCTGAAAACTTTCCTAATCTGGGAAGGGAAACAGGCATTCAGATCCAGGAAACAGAGAGATCCCCCCCTAAAATCAATAAAAACCGTTCCACACCTCGACATTTAATTGTGAAGCTTGCAAATTCCAAAGATAAGGAGAAGATCCTTAAAACAGCAAGAGACAAGAAATCCCTGACTTTTATGGGGAGGAGTATTAGGGTAACAGCAGACCTCTCCACAGAGACCTGGCAGGCCAGAAAGGGCTGGCAGGATATATTCAGGGTCCTAAATGAGAAGAACATGCAACCAAGAATACTTTATCCAGCAAGGCTCTCATTCAAAATGGAAGGAGAGATAAAGAGCTTCCAAGACAGGCAGCAACTAAAAGAATATGTGACCTCCAAACCAGCTCTGCAAGAAATTTTAAGGGGGCCTCTTAAAATTCCCCTTTAAGAAGAAGTTCAGTGGAACAGTCCACAAAAACAAAGACTGAATAGATATCATGATGACACTAAACTCATATCTCTCAATAGTAACTCTGAATGTGAACGGGCTTAATGACCCCATCAAAAGGCGCAGGGTTTCAGACTGGATAAAAAAGCAGGACCCATCTATTTGCTGTCTACAAGAGACTCATTTTAGACAGAAGGACACCTACAGCCTGAAAATAAAAGGTTGGAGAACCATTTACCATTCGAATGGTCCTCAAAAGAAAGCAGGGGTAGCCATCCTTATATCAGATAAACTAAAATTTACCCCAAAGACTGTAGTGAGAGATGAAGAGGGACACTATATCATACTTAAAGGATCTATTCAACAAGAGGACTTAACAATCCTCAATATATATGCTCCGAATGTGGGAGCTGCCAAATATATACATCAATTATTAACCAAAGTGAAGAAATACTTAGATAATAATACACTTATACTTGGTGACTTCAATCTAGCTCTTTCTATACTCGATAGGTCTTCTAAGCAAAACATCTCCAAAGAAACGAGAGCTTTAAATGATACACTGGACCAGATGGACTTCACAGATATCTACAGAACTTTACATCCAAACTCAACTGAATACACATTCTTCTCAAGCGCACATGGAACTTTCTCCAGAATAGACCACATATTGGGTCACAAATCGGGTCTGAACCGATACCAAAAGATTGGGATTGTCCCCTGCATATTCTCGGACCATAATGCCTTGAAATTAGAACTAAATCACAACAAGAAGTTTGGAAGGACCTCAAACACATGGAGGTTAAGGACCATCCTGCTAAAAGATAAAAGGGTCAACCAGGAAATTAAGGAAGAATTAAAAAGATTCATGGAAACTAATGAGAATGAAGATGCAACCGTTCAAAATCTTTGGGATGCAGCAAAAGCAGTCCTAAGGGGGAAATACATCGCAATACAAGCATCCATTCAAAAACTGGAAAGAACTCAAATACAAAAGCTAACCTTACACATAAAGGAGCTAGAGAAAAAACAGCAAATAGATCCTACACCCAAGAGAAGAAGGGAGTTAATAAAGATTCGAGCAGAACTCAACGAAATCGAGACCAGAAGAACTGTGGAACAGATCAACAGAACCAGGAGTTGGTTCTTTGAAAGAATTAATAAGATAGATAAACCATTAGCCAGCCTTATTAAAAAGAAGAGAGAGAAGACTCAAATTAGTAAAATCATGAATGAGAAAGGAGAGATCACTACCAACACCAAGGAAATACAAACGATTTTAAAAACATATTATGAACAGCTATACGCCAATAAATTAGGCAATCTAGAAGAAATGGACGCATTCCTGGAAAGCCACAAACTACCAAAACTGGAACAGGAAGAAATAGAAAACCTGAACAGGCCAATAACCAGGGAGGAAATTGAAGCAGTCATCAAAAACCTCCCAAGGCACCAGAGTCCAGGGCCAGATGGCTTCCCAGGAGAATTTTATCAAACGTTTAAAGAAGAAATCATACCTATTCTACTAAAGCTGTTTGGAAAGATAGAAAGAGATGGAGTACTTCCAAATTCGTTCTATGAAGCCAGCATCACCTTAATTCCAAAGCCAGACAAAGACCCCGCCAAAAAGGAGAATTACAGACCAATATCCCTGATGAACATGGATGCAAAAATTCTCAACAAGATACTGGCCAATAGGATCCAACAGTACATTAAGAAAATTATTCACCATGACCAAGTAGGATTTATCCCTGGGACACAAGGCTGGTTCAACACCCGTAAAACAATCAATGTGATTCATCATATCAGCAAGAGAAAAACCAAGAACCATATGATCCTCTCATTGGATGCAGAGAAAGCATTTGACAAAATACAGCATCCATTCCTGATCAAAACTCTTCAGAGTGTAGGGATAGAGGGAACATTCCTCGACATCTTAAAAGCCATCTATGAAAAGCCCACAGCAAATATCATTCTCAATGGGGAAGCAGTGGGAGCCTTTCCCCTAAGATCAGGAACAAGACAGGGATGTCCACTCTCACCACTGCTATTCAACATAGTACTGGAAGTCCTAGCCTCAGCAATCAGACAACAAAAAGACATTAAAGGCATTCAAATTGGCAAAGAAGAAGTCAAACTCTCCCTCTTTGCCGATGACATAATACTCTACATAGAAAACCCAAAAGTCTCCACCCCAAGATTGCTAGAACTCATACAGCAATTTGGTAGCGTGGCAGGATACAAAATCAATGCCCAGAAGTCAGTGGCATTTCTATACACTAACAATGAGACTGAAGAAAGAGAAATTAAGGAGTCAATCCCATTTACAATTGCACCCAAAAGCATAAGATACCTAGGAATAAACCTCACCAAAGATGTAAAGGATCTATACCCTCAAAACTATAGAACACTTCTGAAAGAAATTGAGGAAGACACAAAGAGATGGAAAAATATTCCATGCTCATGGATTGGCAGAATTAATATTGTGAAAATGTCAGTGTTACCCAGGGCAATATACACGTTTAATGCAATCCCTATCAAAATACCATGGACTTTCTTCAGAGAGTTAGAACAAATTATTTTAAGATTTGTGTGGAATCAGAAAAGACCCCGAATAGCCAGGGGAATTTTAAAAAAGAAAACCATATCTGGGGGCATCACAATGCCAGATTTCAGGTTGTACTACAAAGCTGTGGTCATCAAGACAGTGTGGTACTGGCACAAAAACAGACACATAGATCATGGGAACAGAATAGAGAATCCAGAAGTGGACCCTGAACTTTATGGGCAACTAATATTCGATAAAGGAGGAAAGACTATCCATTGGAAGAAAGACAGTCTCTTCAATAAATGGTGCTGGGAAAATTGGACATCCACATGCAGAAGAATGAAACTAGACCACTCTCTTTCACCACACACAAAGATAAACTCAAAATGGATGAAAGATCTAAATGTGAGACAAGATTCCATCAAAATCCTAGAGAAGAACACAGGCAACACCCTTTTTGAACTCGGCCATAGTAACTTCTTGCAAGATACATCCACGAAGGCAAAAGAAACAAAAGCAAAAATGAACTATTGGGACTTCATCAAGATAAGAAGCTTTTGCACAGCAAAGGATACGTCAACAAAACTCAAAGACAACCTACAGAATGGGAGAAGATATTTGCAAATGACATATCAGATAAAGGGCTAGTTTCCAAGATCTATAAAGAACTTATTAAACTCAACACCAAAGAAACAAACAATCCAATCATGAAATGGGCAAAAGACATGAACAGAAATCTCACAGAGGAAGACATAGACATGGCCAACATGCATATGAGAAAATGCTCTGCATCACTTGCCATCAGGGAAATACAAATCAAAACCACAATGAGATACCACCTCACACCAGTGAGAATGGGGAAAATTAACAAGGCAGGAAACCACAAATGTTGGAGAGGATGCGGAGAAAAGGGAACCCTCTTACACTGTTGGTGGGAATGTGAACTGGTGCAGCCACTCTGGAAAACTGTGTGGAGGTTCCTCAAACAGTTAAAAATATACCTGCCCTACGACCCAGCAATTGCACTGTTGGGGATTTACCCCAAAGATACAAATGCAATGAAACGCCGGGACACCTGCACCCCGATGTTTCTAGCAGCAATGGCCACGATAGCCAAACTGTGGAAGGAGCCTCGGTGTCCATCGAAAGATGAATGGATAAAGAAGATGTGGTTTATGTATACAATGGAATATTCCTCAGCCATTAGAAATGACAAATACCCACCATTTGCTTCAACGTGGATGGAACTGGAGGGTATTATGCTGAGTGAAGTAAGTCAATCGGAGAAGGACAAACATTATATGTTCTCATTCATTTGGGGAATATAAATAATAGTGAAAGGGAAAATAAGGGAAGGGAGAAGAAATGTGTGGGAAATATCAGAAAGGGAGACAGAACGTAAAGACTGCTAACTCTGGGAAACGAACTAGGGGTGGTAGAAGGGGAGGAGGGCGGGGGGTGGGAGTGAATGGGTGACGGGCACTGGGGGTTATTCTGTATGTTAGTAAATTGAACACCAATAAAAATAAATAAATAAATAAATAAATAAAAATAAAAATAAATGCATCAAACACATTTCGAATATCATTTATTGCACTGTTCATCTCAGAGCAATTAATTATTTTTTAACCTTTTTGTCTCTGTGATAACGGTCTCACTGATGTCTGATGTCTTCAATTCTTTTCTCAAGCTCAGTGACTATCCTTATGATTGTTGCCTTAAATTCCACATCAGGCATGTTACTTATATCTCTTCTTAGCTCCCTGGCCATAATTATCTTGTTCTTTCATTTGGTATAAATTCCTCCATCTTCACATTTTGTCTAAGCCTCTACCTTCTTCTCTGTGTTAGAAAAAAGTCAGTTATGTTTCCTGTTCCTGAAAGTAATGGCCTTATGAAGAAGAGGCCATGTAGTGCCCAGGACCTGATGCTTCAGGGAGTGTCTGGAGTGAGCTGTGTGAGCTCTGTTGTTGTGTTCTGGCCACTCTATACTATAGGCCTGATGTCTGCAGAGGCTCCCCTTGCTTGTTGTGAGCAGTGTTTGGTCCCTGGCCTGAATATGGTGAGTTTTAACTAGGTGTGCTCTGGTCTGCTTGTGAAATGAGCCACTTCTGCTGGAACTGAAACCCTGCAAAAGTCTGGGAGATGTGGTGTTGGCAGAGGTGTTTGTGCTGGTCTTCCAGAGGAGGGGTCCACTGGGATTGAGGTAAGCATTACTGAGAAGGGCAGTTCCACTGGAGCACAAGAGTGTGGTGCTTGGTGTAAGCAAATTAGGCAGCCAGTATTGGCCTGGTGCTGCTTCCCTCAGATGGCTCTGTGTTTATGCTGAGGGAAATGGCACTGGACAGTTCTTTTGTTCCCAGAGAGATGTCTTTGTAAATGCTGACTCTCAGGAACATGCTCTGAGAAGAATGAAGAGTCTCCCCATTTGGTGCCCCAGGCATTCTTCAGATTGCTCTTTCCAGCTGTGTGCCTCAGTGTTTTTTACCTGCCTTCTCTCTAGGAGCAGGCCGTGCTTTCTAGGCTCTTTCCCAGCCAAATCTGCTGACCTTTAAAGCTCCAGGTATTAAGCACCAGTGGCTATAAGAACTCATGAAATTCAGCCCCTCTTATTTTCTAAACGATCGGCTTTGGAGAAACTTTCTCCTTATGCATTCCCCTGTGTTTCTCAATCTCTCTCTCTCTCTCTCAGTGTGTTTCTATGGTTTTGATGTCAAGGTAATGCTGACCTTGTAGACTAAATTTGGAAGTTTTCCTTTCCCTTCTACTTTTTTGGAATAGTTTGAAAAGAGTAGGTAATAATCTTTAAATATTTGGTAGAATTCACCTGTGAAGTTATCCGATCCTAGAATTTTGTTTGTTGGGAGTTTTCTGATTAGTGATTCAATTTCATTACTAGTAATTTATCTATTTAAAATTTCAATTCATTCCTGATTCAGTTTTGGAAGGATATATATTTGTTTTTAAATATTTTATTTATTTATTTGACAGAGAGAAAGCAAGCACAAATAGGCAGAGTGACAGGCAGAGGAACAAGGAGAGGGAGAAGTAGGCTCCCTGCTGAGCAAGGAGACACATGTGGGACTCGATCCCAGGACCCCAAGATCATGACCTGAGCTGAAGGCAGATGCTTAACTGACTGAGCCACCCAGGTGCCCCAGGTTATGTTTCTAGGAATGTAAGTATTTCTTCTAGGTTTTACAATTTGTTGGCATATACTTTTCATAGTATTTTCTCATAATTCTTTGTATTTTTATCATGTCAGTTATTTCTTCTTTTTTAGTTCTCATTTATTTGAGTCTCCCTCTCCCCTTCCCTTTCTCATGAGTCTGGCTAAAGGTTTATCAATTTTGTTTGTTTTTTGAAAGAACTAGTTTCTGATGTTATTGATCTGCTTTATTTATTTATTTGTTTCTATTTCATTTATTTTTGCTTTAATATTTATTATTTCTTCCTACCAGCTTTGCGTTTTGTTCATTGTTCGTTTTCTAGCTCCTTTAGATTAAGTTTTTTACTTAAGATATTTCTTGTTTCTTGTGGTAGGCCTGGATTGCCTAACTGCCTAAGATCTTCCATCTTACAACAGCTTTTGCTCCAAAAGATTTTGGAGCATTGTGTATTCATTTTCATTTGTCTCCACATATTCTTTTTATTTTCTTACTGATTTCTTGTTTGACCTATTAGTTGTTAATAGCATGTTATTTAACCTCCATGTCTTCTTTACAATTTTCCTGTTGTTGTTAATTTCTAGCTTCATGCAGTTGTGGTTGGAAAAGATGCATGATATGATTTTAATCTTTTTGAATTTTTTGAGGCTTGTTTTTTGGCCTAACATATGATCCGTTCTGGAGAACATTCCGTGTGCACTTGAACAAATGTGTATTCTATTGGTTTTGGATGGAATGTTCTGAATATATCTGTTAGGTTCATCTGGTACAATGTGTCATTCAAAGTCACTATTTCTTTGTTAATTTTTCTGCCTGGATGATCTGTCCATTGGTATAAATGCGGTGTTAAAGTCCAATAATATTATTGTGTTATTGTCAATTTCTTTCTTTATATCTGTTAATAGTTGATTTAAATATTTAGGTGCTCCTCTGTCTGGTGCATATATATTTACAATTATTATATTCTCTTGTTGGATTGTTCCCTTTATCATTATGTAGTGTTCTTCCTTGTCTCTTGTTACAGACTTTTTTGTTTAAAATCTATTTAGTCCAATATAAGTATTGCTACTCCAGCTTTCTTTTCACTTCCATTTTCATGGTAAATATTTTTCTATCTCTTCACTTTCAATATGCATGTGTCTTTAGGTCTGACATGAGTCCCTTGTAGGCAGGATAAAGATGAGTCTTGCTTTATTATCCATTCAGTCACCCTATATCTTTTGATTGGAGAATTTGGTTCTTTTATGTTCAAAGTAATTATTGACAGATATGTGCTTATTGCCATTTTGTTCGTTGTTTTATGGTTGTTTTTGTATTTCTTCTCTTCCTTCTTTTGCTCTCTTAAAGTTGTTGTTTGATTATTTTCTTTAGTAATATTTTCAGATTCATTTCTCTTTATTTTTTGTGTATCCCAAGTTTTTAACTTGGGGTTACCATTAGGTTCATATATAGCATCTATTGCATATAGCAATCCATACTAAGTTAATGGTTGCTTAAGTTTGAACACAATTATGAGGCCTCTGTGGCTCAGCAGTTGAGGGTCTGCCTTTGGCTCAGGAAGTGATTCTGGAGTTTCAGGATTGAGTCCCACATCAGGCTCCCTGCATGGAGCCTGCTTCTCCCCCTATGTCTCTGCTTCTCTCTCTTTCTGTGTCTCTCATGAATAAATAAATAAAATCTTTTTAAAAAGTTTGAACACAATATAAAAGCACTAAATTTTTGCTCTCTCCCTGCCATGATTTATGTATATGCTGTCATACTTCATATCCTTTCATTTTGGGAATGCCTTGACTGATTTTTATAGATATAATTGATTTCCTAATTTTGTGCTTTTAAAGTACCTGAAGTTAAGCCCTGCTGATTGTAAAAACTCAAAAAGTTAAGCCTCACTGTTTTCAAAGCCAAATGTTATGGGAACTCATCTTCCTAGCACAGATTCCCTATGGCTGGGGTGCCTGGGGTGATGTCTGCTCCTACCACTTCTCCATGCTTGTGATGACCCTCACATTTGAGGTTAGTCTTGATGGGAATTTAGTTCCTGACCCAGTGTCTGCCCTTCCTACCTTGAAAGTCTCTTCTTCCAGTCTTTAGGTATATTTCTGAGTTAGTTGCACTGGTATGGCTGTTATCCAGGTGGGCTTGTGGGACGATGAGATGAACTTAGTATCATCCTACTCTGCCATCTTTCCTGACCAAAGTACAATTTTACGATAAAAACATTACAAGGATTTTTTTTTATGACTTTGCTTTCAAAGTTAGTGGTCTATAGATTACTCAGTTTATAATTCAGTATGATTTATTAACAACCTATGCACGTACTCAGGAGTTTTGGAAAATGGAGAGACTCTAAACTCACAAATTGTTTCCAAATGTAATGAAAAGTTTACAAATACAAGTTTTACAATGCTGACATAATATTACATTTCATATACATTCTGTTATTTATTACATTTGATTTTCATGATTCATAATTTGAATTCCATAATTTTGTTCTTTGGATGCATGTCTGTAGGTACTTGAATAGTTCACAAGTCCCAGGCAGTTTACCTATATTGCTTAATTCCTGAAAAGGTCTAAAGAACAAGGCCCTTGAGGAAGTGTGTGGGGGGGGGGGGGAGGGGGGGGCACAGTGAAGAGCAGAAGTGAAGGACTAGTCCTGAAAAGGAATTTCTTCTTCTTTTGTACAAAAAAAAAAGGACAAAAGACATGAAGGAGTTGAAATGCTTTGCGTGCACATGCAGTGTGTGTGTGTGTGTGTGTGTGTGTGTGTCTGTGTTTACGCAAACTTCTTGAGAAGATAGGACAAAGATATTTCTTTTGGAAAGTCTCCTAGAAGTCAACAGCTCAAAAATTTTCTCTGCTGATGGTGTTTGGAACTTATTGGCTCTTTCCCATTGTTTATCCATCTAGGTACCATTTCACCTCTGTGTTTGGGTGTAAATAAGTACACAGAAGTGCTACTTCCCCCTTGTGAACTCAAGAGATTACGTTATTGTCTCACTTTTCTTCTCAAAGAAGCACCTCTTTCTCTACTCCCATATGATAGGGAACAAGGGACTGATCATTTTCTTATCTACCTTTGCAATAATACTCCATCCTTTTTAAAATCTTTTTTAAAATAAAAAGGGGCAGCCCCAGTGGTGCAGCAGTTTAGTGCCGCCTGCAGCCCAGGGCGTGATCCTGGAGACCCTGGATCGAGTCCCACATCAGGCTCTCTGTATGATGCCTGCTTCTCCCTCTGCCTGTGTCTCTGCCTCTCTCTCTCTCTGTCTCTATGAATAAATAAATAAATAAATCTTTATAAAAAATAAAATCTTTAAAATAAAAAGAAAATATTTTAATATGAACCTTGAAACCTCTGTTTTATCATAAAATGCTACATATTTCCTGTAAAATAATTAGAAAATGTAGAAAAAAATTTAAATGCCATTATTGATACATAAACTATATTAATATGTTGTTATTTCTTTAAAAAAAAACCCACAGAATTTCATTATAGATGATGTTTTATAACCTGGTTTCTTTTTATTTCAAATGAAATATTGTGAAGGTCAATAAACATACTTTTATAACATAATGTTTTATAGCTACAGTGTATTCTATTGTTAAACTATTTTCATATTGCTGAATATTTGTTTCCAAAATTTCAGTATTATAAAGAACATTGTGGTGATTATCCTTGTATAAGTATGTGTATGCATTATTGATTATACTTACTGAGGATAACCTTTTAGTAGTGAAGTTGCAAATTATAAGAGTTTGTACTTTTTAAGGCTTATGATACATATTCATCTTGAGTCGACTTTAACATCATCCCTTTAACTCCTCTGAAGATCCCCAGGGTCTTGGCATATATTTTCATCACTTTCTATACAGAAAAAATTTCAGAGGTGACTCAACAAATTTTGGAGTGACCTTGGAAAAAATCAAAATGTCAAAAATCCAACATTAAAAAAAAACATTCAACCCCTTTAAAAATTTGAATAACTTCTGTTTTTAAAGATAACTCCACAAAATTATGTCAAACTCCCAAACTGCAAGCATTGATGCCAAATAATCCATTTCAGTAATGAGATGCCAGTGTTGTTTTCAGCATTTGTATGAATTGAAGGTCATTTGTTGTGAGAATGAGGTGTTCTCTCCTTAAGCATCAGTACCATCTCACTCACCATGGAAATGTTGAAATGCCTGTGGGGAACCTGAAAGCATCAGCCAGACACTATTATTAAAATCTTCTAATTATTTAAAAAGCCATTTGGGATAATAGAGTAGGTTTACTTTTCTCTCATTAATGTCCTTGGGCAAGCTATATAGAAGTTAGAAAGTCACAGTTTTATTGCTTTTGGCCAAAAGCCATTGCAATTCTTTCAGATGGAGAGATAAAACAGGTACAAAGTTTTCTTCAGAAAAGGTTATAAGCTTGTACACAGGACAGAATTAGAGTACAATTCTGAATGAACCAAAACACAATATTTTGGTATTGGTTTTCTGAAGAGAATGTCAGATGAATATACTACCATGTCAAATTGATTGTGATGTCTAAAATAACTTCAAATCTGGCTTACAGAAGAGCGAGTGGGAAAAAAGGAAAAAAAAAGTGACATGAAGGTCCATGTTGGACAACAAATATTTATCTCTAATGGAACAAGTCTTGATAACATTTTGGATATGTTACACTCATAAGCTTCTGGAATTATTCAAAATGCATGTGATAGAAGTCCAGAGTAATGAGAAAAAGTGCATGTATAATTCAGTATAAGAAATTGTGTTTGAAAAAAAAGAAAAGAAAGAAATTGTGTTTAAGATCTTTGCATCGTATAAATTTTTTTAAGCCATATAAATGATTACACCTTTATTTCTTTTTTTTACACCTTTATTTCTTATAATTTATTTTATATAGCAAAATTAGAATAGAGCAGTATTAAAGGGAGAGTCTCTTGAAGGTCACAACAATGTGAAGAGGCTGGCTGTGTAGAGTGTCAGCTAAATAACCCATGGGGACTGAAGAAATAGGAGGATTTTTTTCACAAAACAGGACTGGCAAATTCCCATGAAATTAGGTCACTAGGCAAACGTTCCAGGGTTGGCAGTATACTTATCATTCTCATTCTCCCTTATAGGTTGTTATAAAAAATAAAAAGGTTTTTTTGGCACTTAGATATTCTGCTAAGGCAGTATCTGAAATAACAGAATGGATTGAAGGGACACCAGATGAATGCTAAATATGAAGAATATATAGAGTTTAGAGAGATCCTTAAGAACGAAGAGAGAAATTTAACTACTAAGGCTAAAGGGCAAAGTTAGAAGCTTATTAATCAACCAGTGAATAAGTATTTATTTACAATGCACAAGATACCTGATACCATAGTAAGTACAGATGGTGAGAAGTGCAAAACTTAGGTTGGGAATCTGTCTTTAGTTCATTTGGAATTTAGAAACAGCCCAAACAGGGCTGCTGTATCAAAACAATCCACATGGCCCATTCAAGTGCACATTTAGAAGGTGACTGGCAGATAGATGAAGTAAATTGTTGAAGTCTGTGGCTCTTGTATTGAATTACAAAGTTCATGATCTTCTCACATGTCAAATCTCAAGTTCTGTTTTTAGAGACTCATTTTCTGGCACATTCACTTCAAAAGGTCTCTAAACAATATCAACTCTAAACACCACTGGAAACCCATCATTGTCTAAGTAATTTTTTCTAGCTAGTAGCACACAGAAAATACTTCCCTCTTATGTCAAATGTTTGTTTTAAACTTGAGATATTCCTTAGCTTGGTTAACTGGTTATTCTTCACAAACTAATGATGTTATACCTTCTTAGGGAAGACAAAAGACTTCATGGAATAAATGAGTGTCCCTATTGCCTACACAATAAGGATAGCTCTATGCCCTTCTATGCCGTGGCCTTGGCATCAAATCCCATGGAAAAGTAACTTACATTCTTCTAACTATATAGGTGAAGATTTTTTCCTATAACAAAGACAGAAAAAGGTAACAAAAGTTAACTTTCTATTGTACTCATGAATGCATAAGTATCCTTTATCATTTGACTACTCAGTTTATGATTTTCTAGAGTTGTTATGTGCAGACATGTGCAGAAGCCTGCCCATGTAAAAATACTTATCTGCTTCAGTGGCTTTTTGTCAATGCATTTAGATAATCAACAATAATAATATACCGTGATTTTTTTTACAGATAATCTTGAATATTGGCAAATTATTAGCTAGACTCACCAAGAGAAGAGAGGACTCAGATAAATGAAATCAGAAATGAAAGAGGAAATATTACAAATGATATCATAGAAATACAAAGAATCATAAGAAACAACTAGAACAATTATACCCCTACAAGTTGGAAAACCTAGAAGAAATGGATAAATTCATAGACGCATACAATCTTCTAAGACTGAGTTATAAAGAAATAGAAAATTTGAACAGATTAATTACTAGTAAGGAGATTGAATAAGTAAACAAAAACCTCCCAAAAAACAAAAGTCCAGAATCAGAGAGCTTTACTGATTTCCAGCATTCAAAGAAAAACTAATATCAATCCCTCTCAAACTTTTCCAAAAAATAAAAGAGAACACTTCCAAACTCATTTTAGGAGGCCAGTACTTTCCTGCTACCAAAATGAGATAAGGATGCCATAAAAAAGAAAATTACAGGGTAGTAATTTTGATGAAAATAGATAGAAAAATCTTCAACAAAATATTAACAAACTAATGTCAACAATATATTAAAAAGGAACACCTGAGTGCCTCAGCAGTTCAGTAGTTGAGTGTCTTCCTTTAGCTCAGGGCATGATCCTGGGGCCCTGGGATTGAGGGCCCCCTACAGGGAGCCTGCTTCTCCCTCTGCCTGTGTCTCTGCCTCTTTCTCTCTGTGTTTTTCATGAATAAATAAATAAAATCTTAAAACAACAACAACAACAATACATTAAAAGGATCACACACCATGATCAAGTGGAACTTAGTACAGGGATGCAAGGATGGTTTAACATCCACAAATCAATCAATGTGATACACAAATTGATTAAATCTTTCACAAATGAAAGATAAAAGTCATATGATCATTTCAATAAATGCAGAGAAAGTATTTGATGAAATTCAACATCTATTTATAATAAAGACTCTTAACAAAGTAGGCATAGGGAGAACATAATTCAAAATAAAAAAGACTGCCGCGCAGTACAGCAGTGCGGCACAGCAGCCCGCCGTGGCACGCCGCTGCCGGCACGCCCCGGCTCCGAGTTCTTTTTTTAAAAAAAAAATTTTTTTTAATTTATTTATGATAGTCACAGAGAGAGAGAGAGAGAGAGAGAGGCAGAGACACAGGCAGAGGGAGAAGCAGGCTCTATGCACCGAGAGCCCGACGTGGGATTCGATCTCGTGTCTCCAGGATCGCGCCCTGGGCCAAAGGCAGGCGCCAGACCGATGGGCCACCCAGGGACCCCCGGCTCCGAGCTCTGCCCGGGCCGCTGTGCCGCCGCGGGTGATGCGCCCGGAGCCCCGCCCAGGGCCGCCCCCGGCACCGCTCCTCGCGGGGGGAGCGCGCGGAAGGAGGCGGCGCTGAGCCTCGGGCAGCGGCCGGGCCACAGCACTCTCAGGGAGAATTGGAGAATGAAAAGAAGTGGAGGAAATACCCACAGTCCCACTACTCGAACATAATTTTCCACGTTTGTTTATTCCCTTTCAAAAGATGTCTTTTAGCTTTGTTGACTGTTTCTTTTGCTGTGCAAAAGCTTCTTATCTTGATGAACTGGTGCAGCCACCCTGGAAAACCGTGTGGAGGTTCCTCAAAGAGTTAAAATAGACCTGCCCTACGACCCAGCAATTGCACTGCTGGGGATTTACCCCAAAGATTCAGATGCAATGAAACGCCGGGACACCTGCACCCCGATGTTTCTAGCAGCAATGTCCACAATAGCCAAACTGTGGAAGGAGCCTCGGTGTCCATCGAAAGATCAATGGATAAAGAAGATGTGGTTTATGTATACAATGGAATATTCCTCAGCCATTAGAAATGACAAATACCCACCGTTTGCTTCAATGTGGACGGAACTGGAGGGTGTTATGCTGAGTGAAGTAAGTCAATCGGAGAAGGACAAACATTATATGATCTCATTCATGTGGGGAATATAAATAATAGTGAAAGGGAATATAAGGGAAGGGAGAGGAAATGTGTGGGAAATATCAGAAAGGGAGGCAGAACATAAAGACTCCTAACTCTGGGAAACGAAAAGGGGTGGTGGAAGGGGAGGAGGGCAGGGGATGGGGGTGAATGGGTGATGGGCACTGAGGGGGGCACTTGAGGGGATGAGCACTGGGTGTTATTCTGTATGTTGGCAAATTGAACTCCAATAAAAAAAAATTAGTTTGTAAATCACAGGCAATGATGATGTTTTTCCTGGTTCACACCACTCGTTTTCTCGGTTACTGCAGACTCATCATAATGATTATTATTTTTAATAAATGGACTGTTTCTTCTGAAAAAAATAAAATAAAATAAAATAGACCATATATTACAAGCCCACAGCTAACATCATACTCAATAGTGAAAAGCTGAATTTTATATATTATATATATACTTTATACATATATTTATGAAAATAAATATTATATGTGTATATAATATACATATATAATAGAATAGTATTCAACCATTAAAAAAGTGAGAGCTTACTATTTGTGCAACACATGTGGACCTTAAGGGTATTATGTAAAGTGAAATGAGTCATACAGAGGAGGACAAATACTTTTATGATCTCACTTACAGTGGAAACAAAAAAAGAAACAAGTTCATAGATACAGAGGAGAGATGTTGCTTTCCTGAGGTGAGGGTGGGGGTCCACAAAATGGATGAAGGGAGTTAAAAGGAACAAACTTCCAGTTATAAAATAAATGTCATGGGGATTGAATTTATAGCAAGGACACTATAGTTAATCATACTGTATTGGTTATGTGAAAGTTGAGGTATCAATTATACCTCAAAAAAAAAAAGGGGGGAGGGGGATACTATTACACATCAATTAGAATGACTAAAATCAAAAGACTGAGAATATCAAATACTGGTAAGGATGTGGACCAACAGGAGTTCTTGTTCATTTCTGGTAGTCTTACCACACAATCTAGCAATTATGTCCTAGGTACTAACCCAAAGGAGTTGAAAACTATTTCCACATTATAACCTGTACATGAGTATTTATTTCAGCTTTATTTATATTGTTCTAGATTGGAAGCAACCAAAATGCCCTTGACCAGGAAAATAAACAAATTGTGGTAAATCCTTATATTGGAATATTATTTAGCAATAGGAAGAAATAAGCTACTGAACCACAAAAAGACATGGAAGAAACTTATTTCTCATTTTTTTCTAAATGAAAGCCAGTCTGAAAAAAAAAAAAAACAAAAACTACAACACTTTATAATTCCAACTACCTGACATTTAGGAAAAGGCAAAACTGTAGAGTCAGTGAAAAGACCAGTGACTGCCAGGGTTTAGGGGGTAGAGGGATGGATAAGAGAAGCACAAGGCATTTTGGGGGCAGTGAAACTGTTCTGTATGATACTCCAATGATGACATTACATGTTTGTCAAAAAACCCATAGAACCATACAACATAAAAATGAAACTCTAATGTAAATTATAGGATTTAGTTAATAAGAATATATTACTATTTGTTCACCAATTATAGCAAATGTCACCCACTAATGTAAGGTACTAACAGGTGAAGCTGTGTGCAGGAGAAGGGAACATATGCAGATTTTCTAGACTTCACAATTTTTTCTGTAAACCTAAAAATGCTCTAAAAATAAAGTCCATTAAAATGTTTAAAAAATTGAAGGGGAAATACAATCTTGGACTCAGATTCTAAACTGTCTTAAAAAAAAAATAACAAGAGGTTGTAGACATTAGCCATTCTTGGTTAAAGTTTGACACCT
Source organism: Canis lupus baileyi (assembly GCF_048164855.1). Classification (NCBI taxonomy): domain Eukaryota; kingdom Metazoa; phylum Chordata; class Mammalia; order Carnivora; family Canidae; genus Canis; species Canis lupus. Next base: position 1,241,939 of record NC_132842.1, read on the forward strand.
TGCTGTTAGAGAAATAGTCCTTCAATGATGGAGATACTATAATTTCACCTGCATATTCCTTTAGTTCATCATATTGACAGCATATTTTTATATTACTTATGAATTTTTTATTATTCCTTCATAGAGTAATTCTGAACTTCACATTGCAAACCTAATTATTTTTAAGAAGAGCTATGACTGGCTGCTTATCTATAATATGCAGAAATACTAATCTTATTTGGAAATAACCAAAAGAATCTATTAAAGTATGAATCACTGTATGCCTAATTATAAAAGTAGTGAGTAAAATATCAAAGAAATTTGTTTGGGGAATTCCAGTAAGAGAAAAAAAAAGCTACTAATTTTCCTAATAGAACTTTGGAGGTAATTTCTCCCAATTTTATGGAGAAATCATTTCATTATTATTAATGTGTTTAATTCTCAAAAGTTAGTTATAATATTTTTAGTGTAAGCTTGTTTGGAAAATGGAATCCCTGGGTGGCGCACCGGTTTGGCGCCTGCCCTCGGCCCAGGGCGCGATCCTGGAGACCCGGAATCGAGTCCCACGTCTGGCTCCCGGTGCGTGAAAGCCTGCTTCTCCCTCTGCCTTTGTCTCTGCCTCTCTCTCTCTCTCCTCTGTGACATCATAAATAAATAAAAATTTAAAAAAATAAATAAAAGGTAATTAAAAAAAAGGAAAATACAGGCAAAATGATATAATTATGTGAACTTTATTATCTCTCCAAGAAATGAAAGATTAACAGAAAGACTAATTTCAGATAAGAATAAGGACATCTAGGTTCTTTTGCTCTACCACTAAGCAATCTTTGGCAAATTACTTTAATTTTCTAGAACCTGATTCCCACCATCCATAAAATAAAGAGGCTAGAAGTATATCACTTTTGACAATAATTGTGAGATACACTCTACAAAAAAAGTGATTTTTGGTCAAATGATGTGGAAATCACTGTACATTATTTCCTCTATAAGATATTTAGAAACCTCCATAAGGGACTTGCTTATCTTTGTTTATGTAAAAATTCTCCAAAGTGATTTGGATGCAGACTTCTTCCTCTGGTTTTAACATACTTGGAACACACTTTGAGAAATGCTGGCTAGATGATCTACACGGTGTGTTCCAGACCCCAAATGCTACTGTCTTATATAATTCAAGGCAAGACAATGAAACTCTGAGTCTCATTCTTTCTATGTATACATTAAACTCCTATAATTCTTCCTAATAATATCTTAATATTCCTGCACTTTTAGTTTTCAATACCAAAAGTCCTAAATTTCATACATACCCATGGACTACAACTTCCTAACTCACTAAGACTTTTGAGACACTAGTAAATTATCACTCTTAGGAACTTTACTTAAATACTCAACAAATTTCAAAAAGCAGAAAAAGAACAAAGAGTTAAAGCCCTGGAGATCCAAACAAAACCTTTATACTTCTTAAATCACTGTAGCAAATCATTGGCCATATTTAATAAACACTTAGTGAAAAAATATCATATCACATCACTATGACACACATTCTTAGGTAATGAAGGAGAAATGTTCCCCTATATTGAAGGAAATTTGTGTCTAGCAGGAGATGAGATCTAATAATACAGCAGTAAAAATAATGCACTATTACCTTATACATATAAAATAATTATAGCAAAGAATAACAATTGCTACTGTTAAGTCCTTACTACATGGCAGGCACTATATATACATTATCATATATCTTTTAAAAAGTTCCTAAAACATAAATTCTATTATTCTCATTTTATAATGAGGAAACTAATGTTTAAAGAGGTTAATAAGGGATCCCTGGGTGGCGCAGCGGTTTGGCGCCTGCCTTTGGCCCAGGGCGCGATCCTGGAGACCCGGGATCGAGTCCCACGTCGGGCTCCCGGTTCATGGAGCCTGCTTCTCCCTCTGCCTGTGTCTCTGCCTCTCTCTCTCTCACTGTGTGCCTATCATAAATAAATTTAAAAAAAAATTTAAAGAGGTTAATAATTTGTTCAAAGATATAGAGCTGCCAAATGGCAGAAAGAATTCAGACTCAGTCTCTATGAGTCTATGACTGCAGCATCACACTAACTTTTAAATCAGGCTTAAACATGAATAAATGGAGAAAAGAAGGGATTAATGTGATGGAGGAATATTGGCATGAGAAGAGGATTAATTAATATGACTGGTTGTCATAGGAAGGATCATATCAAGATTACCAGGAGAGTGAGTTGATCTTGGATATAGAGATGGATATCTCTTTGTCCAAGACAGTAAAAAAAAGAAATGGATGAAGGAGGAGATATACTGGAAGCATGGGGAGAAAAAAAAAAAAAAGGCTCCAGACTTAGTACTATCTCACATGAATTAGGAATTCTGGGAACAATTCTTAATTTCATTTCTTCTTAGATATACATATTTAAACTTGACCTGCTTTACTACTTAGCATGAGCCCTATCACAAATGGACTCAAGGCCTTTCTATAATTAATAGCTATTAAGCCTAAATTATGCAATCAAATATCAGAAATCCCAGCCATAGCTCTTCAAAACAACAACAAAAAAACTGAAAGAGCAGCCATAAATGTGTATATATATATATATATATCAGAATCCCAAATAGCTGAAAACTATTCTCCCTAGTTTCATGGAGAACTGTGGAGGACATATGTTCTCTGTCTTGTTATTAGGGAAACATTCAAAGCAATATACCCATTTGTTCTTAGAGAACATTAATTTATGTTGAAAGCCTAGAGAAAGAGAAACTTCCTTTTTTTTTTTTTTGAAAGAGAACCTTCTATCTCAATCTATTGGAAATGTAAAGATTTACCTCACTTTAAAAAGAAGTCTTCATTCTTGGTTTGTTCTGGGCACACAGGTATCTTAGAAAATGTCATAATTGATGAGTGGTAGCTTGGGGCCAAAAAGCCTTCTCTAATCCTTCATCCCCTCTTCCACTTACAATTTTTGAACCTCATGGGATTTAATCAAAGTATTAGATTCCACCATGACTCAAGGTAACGAAAATCTTTCTCCAAGGCCTCAGATGAGCAGCAAAAAGTAAAGACTGTATATGAATTCCTTGGGTCTACAACACTGGGCTGTTCAATGGGCATTTGGAAAGGCTCTTGAAGCATTTTATTCAGGCCTCATCCAAAGGTAAGCAATGGTTTGGGACCCAAGTGCTCTGTGTTCTAGTCTCAGCTCTGTTGCTAATTCACTGGGCATTTAGAGAGATTGGGTTAAATCATCTCTTTTAAAAAATCCTTCCATTTCAAATATTCTGGGTTATTAAGTGAAAAAAAATAAAATACCTGCATTCAGGGAAAACTCATCTTTGGATGTGTGTGCACATATCTCTCAAAGACAAAGACAGTTTTTCTTCTGGGCACTTGTCCAGAAGTCTTTAATCACTGGTGATTAAAGATTGCATAAGCAAAAATAGACTCATTCATGAGCATTATATTAACAAATTATGTAATTGTATAAAAAGTCCAAGCAGTATGCATGGCAACAATTTTTCAATTAATGACACTTAATTTTGACACTTTTCTATAAAGTGACAAAAATCGTACTCATTGGGCTACTCATTGATCCTCTGAGAGAATCAGCAATTACCCTTAGGAGTTTGCAAGTCAGAAATTCTGTAACTCTGGTGCCTGGGTACTTGCTGTGGTAATCCCAGACCAGTTCACTCTAACTATAGGAATCTATGCCTCCTTATTTTGCAACAGGAAGTACAAAATACAGTTTTCCCCCGAAGGAAGGCTGGGACTGAAGAAATCTTAGGTGTATCTAGCACTTAACAGTATTATGAAGTAAACAATTTACCAAATTAAAGCAAAAAGCTTCCTGTGCCTTTACTGTGTGTTTTCTAATAACAATTCAATATTTGGGTAGAACTCTTCCTACTTACACATTTCCTATGTGCTGCATACATAAAAATTTGGAAAAATGGTGGCCTGAATTCGGCAATGAAGTATGTAGCCTTGGGAGAAAATAAAAGCTAACTGGTTAATTTAAAGTTTAGGTTTATAGTTTAGTTTTGTTAAATCCATACTGTTGTGAGATCAAAATAAACTCTAGGAAATTTCATTTTCCATATTTTAGCTGCCATTTTCTACTAATTTCCACCAGGAGTTCTACATGAATTGCTTTCTCTCCTTGAGCAAAATTTGTATTTTTTTCCCAGACAGACTTTCTGCCACATGATAGGAAAGCTCAAAATAAACTAGATTCTAAATGACATGAGAAAATGAAAATATCTCTCTTATCATCTGACCTGATATGAACCCTGGCCCTGGTAGATGCTTACTAAATGTTCACTGAATAAAGTTGTTGAATTAATGAAATAATGGAAGAATCAAGAATTTGTAGATCTTAACAATATGTGAATATATGGAGTTTGCAAATATATCTGTGGTTCATTTTGATCCTTTGTAAAATGCTGTAAGTTTGGATTAGTGGGTGCCATTCAAAGACTGGCTCTCTAGCATTACCCTACTGGATAATTATAAATTCCATAGAAAACCTGAGAACATCCTCTCTACCAATTCAGATTGGACCTGGCAGACTTGAAGCTTTGTGAATTCTTGGTATGACAAATTCTCATCAAATGCCAGCAAAACGCAGTCTAGAGAAAAATGTTCTGTTAGGTTCACTGAAAGTGAAAACAGCATTTTTTTCACTTCGGTTCTTCCTAGAATAATTTATTATAGCTATAGAGCACCCTCTTCCCCAGGATCATTTCTAAGGAAGTTTAAGTTCAGATTTTTCACTCAACGTCTTTCAGTAACTTCTGCCGGAGTGAAAGATATTGTGGCCAAGTGTACTTTGCAATAAATAAACATGGAATCAAAAGAAAACGACTTCTTTTCTCCCTCAATATGTCCAGTTGTAGCATTGGCAATTCTGGATGCAATTAGTAGTAACTCTGCCAGCACCTTGACATCCTTCTAGGGCCAGACAGGGAGGAGCAAAGATGATCTATTTATATGATACCACTGCCTTTGTCTTTTCTCCCCCTGTTCCTGTATACCCAAGGACTCAGCACTCATTACCTGTATCTTAGTTCCTCTTTGTTGGGTCAAAGTTAGTGAAGAGTGGTTGGGTAGCTGGATGAACAACACTTTCATTTTCAGGCTTGAGGATCCTCAGCCTCATTGGAGAGACCAAAAAAATAATGAAGAGACTTTTCCTATGAAGTGAATTAACAGCTTTCATGTGTATAAATGACTCAATTATTTTATCTTCTAAAAAGTTTATTCATAAAAATGAGAACAATATTTATTTTCCCCTCTAAGGAATAATAACACCAGGCTATAAGAAACATATATAGTGTGTGTTTATCTGGCAAATATTTTTTAAATACTTATTATGTCCCAGGCATGGTTTTAGTTTCTGGGGAAGAAGTGAATAATATCAAAACAGGCCCTGTCGTCAAAAGAGACATATTTTGAAAACAAATAGACTAATAATTTAATGTAATTTTAAAAGATGTTATGAAGAAAAGGAGAAGTAGGGTAAAGAGAGGCTGAGTATGTAAATTTGTTTGTAAGGACAATATTCAAATGGCAGAACCTGAAGGACATAAAGAGAGACAAAAATGAAGGCCCTCTGATGCTGTGAGATCTGAAGGTGCTCAAAAGTTAGGGAGGAGGTGGGTGGTATAGATGGGGGCTGATAAGAGCTCGGCACCAATGGGTCTTTTAAGCCAAATTGAATTTTATTTTAAGTGTAATGACAAGGCATTGAAGACTTTGACAGGGAGTGATGTAAAATCTGATTTCTATTTTATAAGATAATTTTGGCTCTTTCATGGGGAGAGAGTGATAGCAGGGAGCTGGCAAGGAGGCTTTTCCCATAGTTCAGGCAAGAAGAAAATGGTGGTGAAAATAGCAAAGTGTCACCAAGTAGCCTCATTAGAAATCTCTTCATTTGGTTTGACTGGCATGAATATTTCTTCATAAATTTTGTTCCAGAGTTGTACTATCTCACTCTCAGAAGTAAGAATCCTGACAAAAGCATTTTGTAATCATGTTTCATACAGTTAGGTGTGTAAGTCATTTTTCCTTTCTCACTAATCTTGGTTAGATGATAAGGATGTTTATGTAACCTCCTGAAATGAAAGAATAAAAATGAGGCAAATTATGTCACATAAATGAAGACACATGATAACAGAAGGGGAGTTGTTCAAATGGAGAATGATAATTGTGGGCTAGAAGGAAAGACTGTGATGTGGGGATTTGGATACACTAACCAGTCCTCAACACTCCTAGTAAAGATATCAATGGCTGAGAAAAACTAAACAGAAACACAGACAGAAAATGAAATATCCCATTGAATGGTATAGTGATTTATTACATTTTCAACACCAAAAATCTGGAGAGCATGCCCAAAGAAAGGATTTCTGTTTGTGTTTGGCAGCGCAGGAAATGTAACTTGAACATTGAAATATTGGAATTGCCAGGAAATGTTCATGGCTTTACATAGATAAAGGAACAATGTTGTTAATTTGGGACCACTGAAGAAAACTGGGTATATACAGACATCTGAACCCTATAGTGCTCCTCCTTAAAAATAGACGTATTTCTACCATTTCTGTCAGATATAATCTTGGTGAAATGAGAGACTTTTAATTTCTATTTTAATTTTTTTTATTTATTATAGACATAGAGAGAGAGAGAGAGAGAGGCAGAGACACAGGAGGAGGGAGAAGCAGGCTCCATGCCAGGAGCCTGATACAGGACTCGAATCCGGGACTCCAGGATCGCCCCCTGGGCCAAAGGCAGGCACTAAACCACTGAGCCACCCAGGGATCTCCTCATTTCTATTTTATAGGCAAGTGAAACACAGAGAAGTGAGGAGAGTTTTTTCCAATTCCAGATCAAGCCTTGAACCTCCAGAGGCATTTCCTCATTCCCTACTAGAGCTAATATGGAGTCTGGTCATTTAACAAGTAGCTGCAAGTCATTGTATCCTGCCTTTTTTTTTTTTTTTTCACATTGTTTCACTTAGCAGAGGAATGAGTTTCCTTGGCAAAGAAAGTGGAACAAAAGGGAAAAAAATGTTTATTTGCCAAAAGAAAAAGAAGTTTTGAAGCCGCATATATGTCTCAGGCAAAGACACACACACATATACATGCACACAAATCATTCATCTCTTAGAAGCAGTATGCCTTTATCATATTTTTTATACTTCTAGCCATGTGAAGATCTACTGTTCATGTAATTCAGTAAGGAGCCAAATAAGTTAAGAGGTAGAGAATGAAACACAGGGAAAAAAGATTAAAATATATTGAAAAGCTTAATTCTAAAGGACAGAGGCTGAGAGATAATTCCACAGCATTCTACAAATATAACAATTTGTACAGAATTTGGTGGCCAATTTCTACCATTATCAATTATAATTGAATCTTCACATTTCTAGTGTAGGTATTCTGATTTGGTGCCATGATGAACACAAGAATGGGTTGAACTTCATGATGAGAATTTCTGGTTTATTACAACTAAAACTTCTGGGAAGTAAAACAACTGTTGAACACTAGGATGCCTTACACTAAATGAAAACATTACCAAGTAAACTATTCCTCTGTGGCCCATTGCAGCACTACATTTCCTTCTTTCTATTGCTAGATATATTGTCCCATGCTCTCTTCCTTTTTTCCTAGGTTTCCAAGCCCTGATGTATTTCAAATCATAGTTCAAATCAGACGATACTGAAACTCCATGATTTTCACCTTTTACGAATCTCTGCAATAAAGTAGAACTTAAGAATTTATAGATATACCATCTATAGTTTTGACTGTTGCAAGAGATTTTGATTCTTATTACTTTCATTAGGCATGGATTAGAATCATGATGTGCAGGAGGAAATCACTGATTAGTGAGGAAAACTAGTCCACTGTCGAACATCTATAACTTAATGGGGTTTTGCTGTTCTCTATCTTTGTGCACACAGTAACCTCTGAACATGAAATTTAGAATCTTTGAGTTTCTTAACTTATATCTCCGGCAAATCTCAAGGATCTATTGTACCTAAAGCCTGTATCACATAATGTTACCCAGGGTCCAGAAAAGGTCTAATTTGTATACTTCTTCTTAGGAATTCTGGAATATGATGGATGCCTCTTGTTCTTTGGTTTACATATAAAAGCATTTCAGCCAGTGAAAAGTGGATTTAAACTTCATTTTCATAGTTCCAGGTTAATTTAAATTAAAAATTCTGGGGAAAAGCGTTTTGGAGAGTTTGGAGTTCAGTGTACAATAGTCCAATAATCCTACCAAAACTGAGCAAAGAAGGCATATTGAAAGTGTCCTAATACTTCAGCATGAAGAAGGATTTCAATTCTGATCCCAGAGAAACAGTGGGAATGAGTTCCACTTTCAGTCCTGGAGAAATGGCAGGGAAACAGAAGTAGGAAAAGTAGGAAAAGTAGGAATCATTCCATAGAAATTTCTATTGTCTAGTTCTATGAAAATTTTGCCTAAGTTTTTTAAAAATGATCTCTAAGAATATCAAACTAAGAGTACTGTACAGAGTCCACATAAGAATTGCAATTTTTGGTGAGGTAGAAGTTCTAAAAGACATGACCAATAGTGGGAAATGGGAGCCTCAGAATTGGGAGAAAACTGACCCATTTTGCAAAAGTACTGAATTGGCTAAAAGATAAAATACCAATGAGAAATATAATAATGATAATATGCATCGATTGAGTTTTTTTTTCTATGACCAACACTATGCACATTGTCTCATCTAATTCTCACATAACTATTGTTTGAAGTGGCATTACTAAGTTATTTCACAGAGCAGGAAACTGAGGTGTAGAAAATTTTAGCAACTTAACCAAGAACCACACTGGGTGCAAGTGGCAGGGTCAGAATTATGTGATTTCAGGGCTCCTGTACATAATCCTCATGATCTATGATTTTTACACAATGGTTCAAAAAAAAAAAAAGGGCAGAGGAATACTCCTGTGTTAAAGAACAAAACTCATGTAATTCCCCCTCATAAAAGGAGCCTTAAAACTGGCCACCTAATAATAGAGATGAAGTGGGGTGGGGGTAAGAAATAAGAATCCTGAGGAGGGACCTCAGAATAGAGCTCAGCTTTGGATGTTCCAGTAATAGTGATGGCCTGGAAACCCAAGTTTTCCTTATATTTTTCTCTAATCATTTAATGTGTGGTATGCATCTAGTTATAAATTCTCACTTTCAAAAAAAAAAATTCTCACTTTCAGCATGAGAACTTACTGTATAATAATAATATTTATTTAAGAATACTTAACATTTAATTAATAGATTCTCATTTCTCTAAGATGAGAAGTTGCATTATGGTCCTATGGTAATGGAAGGCAGAAGATTGACCATAATTACTTTTAAAAGGCTCTTTGGTTCCCAAATTTCAGTTACATCCTCATTTGTGCAAGACATATAAGAAAGAGACTCTTAAAAGAAATTTCCTGGACAACACATGTTTTTCTCTCAAGATAGCTATAACCTTCACCCTTACTTTCGGTTCTAAACTTTTAGAGCAAACAAGACATAAGCAACTCATGACCAAACAGGCAAATCATGCATATGTAGATTTATGTAAATATTCATGCAAATAAGGCAGAGCCACTGGGCTTCTGGGAGGTTACAAATGGAGCCCTTGCTACAGCAGAGGTCAAATATCCTTGGTTTACAGCCCAAGTCTACATGCAGATTTTTATAGGACAATGGCAGCCCCTAAACACAGTAGTCTTTAAATGCTGTGATAATTCTATGCTTGAGTAGTTTTCAGTCATAATTAGGAAGAGGTGACCTGGTTCAGAGAAAAATGAAGAGCAGAATGAAACTGAGCGCTAATATTCTAGTTTATTTAAACTGAATGTTGATTATCTCCCAGCCCCTGCTTTCCTTGTTTTTTCATGTGTCCATAAAAAACAGCTTTTTAAAATTTCAGTTGACTTTGAGTACTGAATTTCCCTAATCTACCTAAAATCCAAGAGAATCTAAAGTCACTGTTCTTGAAAAGGCCTCAGTGCAGAGGAGCCACTTGCCTTGAAGTGTATGGACACTCTCTGCAAATGCTACATCACCACTACAAGTGAAATTATAAAGGCAACAGAGAACCTGTGATTCTTACTCTTACAACTAAGATTACTGAGAGCTGTGGATTTTAATTCCAGTGAATTATAACCTGTGAAAAAGATCCTTAAACCAGAGTCTAAGAATATACTTGTGGGAACTCACTGGATGGTCTTGGTTACAGTAGGCCAGATTAATTCCAGTCCCGCTGTCTCATACACAGCAGAGAAGGTGTGTAGAGCATGTGGAGTAACTATGCCAAATCAGCATTGGATCTGGATGAATGGACCAAAATGGTCTTCTGTCATCCATGTGTGCATATCAGCTGTTGAGTTCACAACCAGGGACTTTGCTCCTACTGCAGGGTTCAATTAGTTGTGTGGAGTAGTTAGACTCTGAGCTTCACCAACACTTCGTGCCCATAAACAAATTTCCTGCAGGGTGACTTTAACAGTTCCCAGGGCTGGCTATTCCCAATCTACTGCCACACAGCACTGCCTCCTTATTTCCCCAAACACTTTGTCTTAGAGTCTGACAGTGAGAATATTCCTGTTCTCTTAACGTGTTTCCAGGACTGTGGCCAACGGCAGATACCAGGTCATTAAACACATTCACAGCTGAATGACTAAAGAAAAGACATGATAGTTTTAATTAATTCTTTGCAATTGAGCCCTATGTTCCTTGGATAAGATTATTACTTCTATGTTCCTCTGATTCCACATCTATAAAACTGAGATCAAAATGCCAATTTTCTTCAATGAAATGGTCTGGAAAATAAGAAAGATAAAAATCCAAAAGTATTTACAAATATCTATTTTTAAGTTGAGAAAAGAACATTAGTGAGTTTAAAATCAGTCAAATTCCATGAGGAGTTTCTGTAAAAATATAATTGGGATAAGAGCAGTGGTTCTAGAGAGGACAAAATGTGAAAACAAAATTAAAGGAGTCGGGGCGGGACAACTAAAAGTCAGATGGACTTTGCCTTGTTTAGTACAGACACCCAAGCACTCTGGGCAAAGAGGGAGTGGTGAGGGAAGCTTTTCTTTAATTGAGAAAGGAAAAAGTGAACCAATTATGCCATGGATAAGGGGAATGGATTAAAACCCAGCTTTCAGTTTGCCAGATAAGCACTTTCAGTTAGACTGTAAATAATTCTCACCTGTGCTTAGGTATAAACCATGTAAGCAATACCAATATTTGAAAGAGAAAATTGTTCTCACTTCTAATTAAAAGGTATTATATTCTCAGTCGGCTGTGTTGTCCAAGAACCCATTAATCAAAGAAGCTATTACATCTCTACTTACATTAATTCCATTATTGTATCACGTGAGTTATGTTCAAACATTTATTGCCCAATAATTTTCAGAGAAAAATGTAATAACTTGGGTGGAGATGTCATTAATGTGAAGAGATTTTTGGCACAGGAGTTAATGAAGTGCATGAACTAACCCTCCAACCCCAATTATAATGAACTTTTCCAAATTCCAAGGCTAATGGATAAGCTCCAAATGCTGTAAATGAGATTGCTGGATTCAAACAGCACTCTGTGAATGTCAATTTAGTCCTAGACTTTTATAAGGATATCAGGTAAACAAAATCAGGGACCTTTCTCAATTTCCAGAACATTTGAGTCTATTTCTTACATGCCCAATAATTTTTTAGCATCAACTTCCATTATAAGGAAATGTATATGTATATATAATTATAATAATAATATATATTATTATATATTATTAGCATTATATATATGCTTATATATAATAAGATAATTATTATCATCATCATTATTATGGTATATATATACACATATATACATATCTTTCTAGAACAGTCAGTTGATTCTTCCTTTTTAAAATCTCAGGTGGTTAAACAAAATATCATTACAAAAATAATACTAACAAGACTTTACAGGTTATTATAAGAGAATTTATCATGTGTGTTGCCTTTTATCACTGTGCTTGTCAAACTGCAGAGTCATGAAATAAATGTAATGGCATCCAAGTAATATTTGCTCTAGGAACTCTGAGAAATTATAAAAAGATACTGGAAAGCTGATAACTGATACTTGGTTCCAGACTCTTGAAATGGCACAGGTGTACTGCAGATCTGAGGCAGGAGAGAGAGAGAGAGTAAATGACAACATTTGGATTCGGGCTCAGCCACAGTATCTGAACATTTGAAGTGATCTCAGGAGTTACATAGACCAGACAGTTTTCCCAGTCAGATATGAGGTGAGGCTGGAAGCAAAGAAATGCAATTGCCTCAGCCCTAGGCATGCTGGAAGATCAGGGAACCCCCAGGTTCACAGGGAGTAGTTTTCATTGTTTTAGCAACAGAAAGTATTTTAAATAAAGTAATGGGTGAAATCCCAATGTATAAAACATATGGAATAAAGATGCTTGGGATAAAGGCAAAGGAGATGGAGAAGAGCCCCATTCTCCCACCAGAGTCTATTCTCCAGCTCTACCGCAGATTTCCTACGGGGAGTGATCAGATGCTCAGATCTCTGGGGAACCGCATGAGCTAGGACTCTTCTGGCTGCAAAAGAAAGAATTCAATATGGGTAAGAATCAGATCAAGCAAAATAATGCTGCTGATGATAATAATTATCTCATAGGCACAGAGGAGCAGTGCAGCTGAGTTTGAGGGAGGGACCAGAAATGGGATGGTTGGTCATCAGATATCTCTGTCTTTGTTGTTCCCTTTAAATACACATGAGCACTTCCAAATTCCATGAGAAAAGATTAAGATTGTCCAATTTGGATGGGACCCAACAACTACAATGGAAGGCTGGAATTGGTTATACAGGAAGAAGGAGAAGGATACGGTCACGTAGTAGACACATGGCTGTCTATGAGTTAAGTGTCTGTTCCTAGACAAGAGAAGCTGGTTAGGTCACCCAGAAGTTTGAAAACCACTGAAACAATATGCTGCAAGTAGAGATACACACACTCACTGGAATAGGATGGGGGCTTGGAAATCAACTGAATTACAGGAAATACAACTGGCGAGGCTGGACATCTGTGGATAATATTGAGATCCATGATTGCAGCCAAGGCACTGATGTTTACCATCTGAGAAGTCCGCAGGATTAAAGATCCCAGCAAAACCGGGACAGACACCATAAGCAAGCAGGCTGACAGCAATGGAAAGCTTTGGAAGCATGTTCCTGGAGCCTTGGTTCTCACTGAGGTTCAGAGTCTGAGCTCCAGATGCTGTAGGCAAGGATAGCTGAGGATGGGGAAGGTGGCCTTGGAATACTGAACAAGACAGAAGCCCAGCTCTTTGCCTACAGCTTAAGGTTGGGGAAGGGAGCAGCTGGACTATTGAGTTGGTAAGTCCCATAAGCTACCTAGCATTGCCTTTGAGACAATGCCGACCAGTTCAGGATTGCTTTCTGAGTCGGGACCAATAAACCTACAGGAGTCAGTGGAGCTCTGTACATGTGGCCTCTGCTGGGAGACAACCAGACAGGCTATTAAAACCTCCCATAATAGCTTTCTGCTCTGAAGAATATTTGTGGGGAGAGGACATCTCAGTGCCTCCTGCTCTCTCTTAACCCTTCCTAATAAGGTGAGTGATCTGTGACAAGAGAGAACTATCCAGCTCCAGTAACATATAATGTCTGAGCAAAAATGAAGGGAGAGATACTAAAAATATGTGTTCTTGGAACATGAACAAACACAACTGGTCTACACCTTCTTTTAAAAAAAAAAAAGATTTTATTTATTTATTCATGAGAGACACACAGAGATAGAGAGACAGAGACATAGGCAGAGGGAGAAGCAGGCTCCATGCAGGGAACCCAATGTGAGACTTGATCCTGGGACTCCGGGATCATGCCCTAAGCCGAAGGCAGATGCTTAACAACTGAGCCACCCAGGTGTCCCAGTCTACATCTTCTAAGCTAACATTTTCAACCTACATAATCTTGGGTGTATAAAAATTTTCTAAAAAATATCTCATGAAATAATTTCAAAAGTTGCTCCCATATATTTACCTTGGGATATTTTTCATGCATCGAAAGGCTAATACATGATGCTTGTCTACATGTCAGTGTGGCACATGTTTTACTCATCTGCTCAATTTGTTGAAGATTTTAATTACATATGATTGCTCAAAGAAGGACGGGGAAACGTTTAGAATCAGGACTCAGGGTTTTGACTTCAAACGTCTCCTCCTAATGCTTCTGCCAAGAAGTAACAAAATATTTGTCTCGAAGATAGTTAACCTCTCTTCCATACACAACCTACAGCACACTGCATTGGCAAGCATGATGTAATGCCCCTCCTCTTCTAGGGAGAATGGAAATCTTTTGGCTTCGGTTTTCAGCTTTTCTCACAAAGATGCGAAACACCAAGAACACCGTTCTCCAACAAGTGAGTTTGTCTTGAGGCAATTTTTTATCTAATTTAAAGGTAAATGTCAGAGCAGTGTTTAACTTTATGGGAACTAAGGAACAGAAATTCTAAACATATACAAAAGCTGTTTTCTGCGATTCTGGAAGGTGCGGGGCTTTTATCTGCACAGAACTCTTCAGTCCCCGGGTTTCAGTGCCCAGAGGAAGAGTACACATCTCCATTGTCACCCTAGGGTGACACAATAGAGCATCTTCTTTTTTACCCCCCCCCCCCACAACCACCAATTCCTTTCTTTCCCCTAAGGACTCTGTATGTATTACATATAAAACCAACCCATGGCTTTCCTGACATATTTTGCTCAAGTTGCAGTTATACACATGTGCCAATCACCAGTGAAAGGTGATTACTTATTCAGTAAAGAGGAGCTTGAAGAACAGTGGGACATAGTTCCATATAAATGACACGTTTTATCTGTTTTTCAAATAATTCATGGAAAATACTGACATAAAGTGCCAATTATTTTTTCCCCATGAATAGGGCTGGCAGTCTTATTGTATACTTTAAAAGTCACTTACAATTTGCTCACATTTTTTTTAATTCCCCAGGGAAAAGTATCTATTTTCTTTGCTCTAAAGATTAAAGTTCGATTTGACTTCATATTTTGTGAAAGGGACACTTAAAGACTTGCATACTCATATCCTTCCAGATATCATTACAAGCTATAAATTGGTGATTGATGTCTACTAGGATAGCCTCCAGAGGCTGCATGCTAGTTAAAATAATAAAGTGCTCCTTATCCTCTGGATGCATTGGAAAGAATAGCAGGTGGTCATTGTTTACCCTGCTAAAGTGAGCCACTCCATTTGAGACAGCTCATTTTGGACCCAAGCTTAATGCCATGCCTGAGTGATTCTACTTCTAACAAAGCTGCCAACAGACTCATTCTCGTTGTTTAATTTGAATGAGAATTAGCTGCTGCTGCTGCAATGCAAGCCCAAGACCCTCTATTATAAACTGGTTTGTTAGATGTGTTTATTGAAGTCTAGTGGCTACAGAATTTGGAGGGTAGTGGAAATGATAGCCCCTGGAAGACGCTCTTCATTCCCAACCCCACTACTCTACGTTAGACTCAAGTAGACTTGGCAGCAGGAGAGGGAGAGGTGGTAACATCTTGTGTCACAGGCAGTGGTATCACTTAGATTCCCAGGGAAGGATGGGATTCAGGGAAAACAGTGGCCCATATATTTTCATTAAAGAAAGGGTGTACAACCACTCAAGGAGCCATCAGGGTAATTGATACAAAGCCCTTCCCAAAGAGTGTTACATCAGCATGAGCATAGGGCCCATCTGTGCCATGACTGCCTAAGTTTCAGTTGAGAGGGTCAAAACACACACACACACACACACACACACACACACTTGGAATTTGCAAGACACTGTTCCATAAAGTATTGTCCTTTATACTGTTGTATAAAACTTTAGGATGAGCAGTATCTTAATCCTGGACCATTGGTAAGCCTAACAATCTGGAATGTGGACCATTCTAGCCTTGTGCCCTAAAGCATGCATTTTATAATGTGATCTAGAGAATCTGAGTTTAAAGACATGAGTGTCAGAGTGCTTTTAGAGAGGACTCATTGGGGTCCTGGTGTAAACTTTAGGACCAACGCAAGAATCAACACTCCTGCTTCTAAGCAACTATTCCTATCCCAAGGACCAGCTTAGTTTCATAGATTTATTTGTGATACTGTTCTCCAGTCTCTACTTAGGAAACATTCAATGTCATATTTCTCTTTAAAGGAGATAAATCATTTCTCTAAAACCAGCTCAGGGTGGTCACAAAAAATTATTATTGAAGTACTGACAATCAAGGTAGGAATGCAATTGGTATTGTTGAAGAAGAATAAAAATAAATGCCATAATTCAGGGGTACCATGGAAACCCTTATTTGCTTATTAATTTATCATCACTTCAAAGATTTTTTTCCTTCGGTCAGTCAATGCAGTTTTGTAAATATGTATACTTTGTTTTTCATGGCATTTATTTGCTCATTCAGTGATTTTTACCAATGATGTTGGGCATTTCAAGGTTTGGTGTAAACATGCATGTGGACAGGCTTAGTGTCCTCTATGACTTTCTGCTGGGATAATGCAATTTCTAGGAGCACAGTACACCATTTCCTTCAGGAAACAATTCTCTACCTATTGGAGGTCTCCTTTTCTCTAGTTTAAAGAGCCTTAACTATGCTTATCTTTTTTCTAAGACTTATTGTCAATCCCTATTCCTTTTGATTAATCTCCTTAGAATTCTCCTACCAGCTATACGATAGTTCTGTAAAGGCTTCAAGAATCTCCCAAATTGCAATCTATTGGTGGCAGTTTGGGGAATAGGTTGAGAAATTGCTTGTGTTTCCTGGAAATATTGTATCTTGTTTTATGACTCTCATTTTCTCAGAGTCTGGCTAACTTAGGAAGTGAGAAAAACAAAACAAAACAAAAAACAACAACATTTACTAGGTCTTAGCTAAGAACAACATGAAGGTGCTCCTCCTTGAGAAGGTAAAAAATGTACCAAAAATAATAGAAAGGGCAGTTTTATATCTAGCAAATAGAAAGCAGCCATTTATTCTTTCCCAGTGAAGTCTATGGTAGGGGAAAGTGCTCTGGCTCCTGGGCACCTGGATGTTGTTCCATTTTTCATTGTTTTTATGAACTTTGTATAATGATGCACACACCAGGTAGGAAATTAGAACCCCAAATCTGCAGAATCCAGGCCTTTAGAGAGTTGTGGAATCCTAACAGATGAGAAGTCAGAAATTGGAATGCAAGCATATTCGGGGTGGAATAAGACAGAGGCTCAGAAATCTGTGGACATCTAAAACTCTCTTCTTGAGGCACGTGGGACAAAGTTTGCAACTCAGTCTCTGCCAGAAAAACCCTTAGAGAACTAGTTTACTGTTGAGGCAAGGCCTGAAAATAAGGGCTGATGATGATGGGGATATGATGTAATATTAAAATGACTTTATCAGACAAGTGCATTTGTCATGCTCTCCATCACTAAGAGGGACCTCCTTTCCTGTTATTTATTTTTTTCCAGCTTTATTGCTGCATAATTGAAAAATAAATGCTGTGTATATTTAGAACGTACAATATGATTATTTAATACACATTTACATTATGAATGCCCAGCAAACAAAACTGCAGGATTTCCAACTTCCATCTCTTCAGGCCACTTGAAAATTTGAGAAAAAAACAAGAGAAATTTTTAGATATAAGACATCTAATCTTAAGGCATGTCATCCATATCAACACATAAAGTTCAGCTCCTCCTGAGCTTCAAGGAGCCCACTATCTCCAATACCTTTCATATGAAACAAAAGTGGCTGGTCCCACTCTCAAACTTTCCTTGCGAATAACCAGGATCATAACAAGCACTTCTGTCTAAAGGAGGGAGCTAGAAGAGAATGGAGGTAGGCTGAGACTCAGAAACAAAAAAAGTAGGTGGTGATGGGGAAAGAGACTTTTAATTACATGAAAGCAAAAAAAAATTTAAAGAGACAATAAAAAGTACATATACTTATTCAAACATTTATTGGGTGTTTTCAGTGTACCAGGAACTGCATATATAACCAGATACCAAAGGATTCAATAAGAAAAATATTGGTCACCTCTAACCATCTCCACATTGAGAAAGCAAGAGTTTCTGGAGAAACTGAGACATCTAGAGAAGGATCTAGGCAGATTTAGAGAGATGCTCCTTCTCTACCATGGTATTTTGGGGAGTACATACTAAAATGTTGAGTACTAGACTAAGGTCTGGTTTTCAGTTCTAGTTTTATAGTTTTGAGTAAGTCTGTAAATTTTGCTGACTCTATTCTAACCCCAAAGGATGAGATGGTTAATCATCAGAGTTCAGTAGGAAGATGTCATTGTCTGTGAGTTGTTGGGTGTTATAAAAGAGTATGAACAAGTAGAGGGAGTCATAGAAGAGAGGCCAATTCTTTCTGGGTGAGACACAAGAGCAGCTTTACAAATATTTGAGTTGGGCCTTGACCAAGGAGTACAAATTCATAAGAGAAATAGTGATGGCGAGCAGAATATTTTTGGCAAAGGGCAGAGGAAATAGCATTTATCAAGGCCCTGAAGAATCCATTTCTTCATCCATTCTTTCAACTAATTAGAGAGAATTTACTCATTAGTTCATATTTATTAGTTATGTTAATTTTATTATTAATATCTAATGCTGTTCTAGACACTTTAATATGACAATAAATGAGACAAGCAATGTCTCTGCCCTTGAAGTATAAAATCAAGTGAGAGAGAAAGATGATAAAATAAGTAAATGTATAATTGTGAAATAATATGACATAATAGGAAAGTTTCAAATAATAAGTGCAATGAGAAAAATAAAGCAGGGTATCATAGATAATGAGGTGAAAGGTGAATAATGAGGGCTTCTATAAGAAAGTAACATTTGATCCAGGATAAAAAAGAGCCTGCCATGAAAAGATCTGGGGGAGTTCCAGGGAGAGGGTTAGTAGCTCATGTAAAGACACCAAGATGGCTCTAGCAGGTTTGGGATTCTCTCTCTCTCTCTCTCTCTCTCTCTGCCTTTCCTCCTCCCTGCTCAGCTTTCTCTCTAAAAATAAAATTAAAAAATTTTTTTAAAGTTAAGAAGTGCATGATACATGAAGATGAACTTTGTCCTGTAGGCATTGAGGGCCTAATATGATCAGTTTCCAGTTTTAGAACACACCCTGACAACAATGTGAATGGCTCACAGGCGAGCAAGACTGGAAAAAGAAGACTAGTCAAGAAATCATCATTATTAATATAAGGCAAAATTCAGAAAAACCAGTAAGCCAGAAATAATGGGAATAGAAAAAAGCCTTGGACCTTTTGGGCTCAAGACACCAACTGTCACTGTAAAATAGAGCCAAGCTGAAGACAAAGACCTGGGCTGGTGACACTGATGTGGAAGTCATCAGCATCTGGATAAAAGCTGCAGAATCATGGGTAGATGAGCCAGCCTGGGGGATTAAGATTCAGAATTAGAAAACAAGAGCACTAAGGAGATATTCTTGGGAACAAGGAACCTCGGAGGTTGTCAGAAGAAGAGAAGCCTGCGAAGAAGGCTGACTTGGATGGGAACATTCAAGCTGTTTGAGTCAGCTTGGATGGCTATCACAAATTACCATAGACTGGGAAGCTTACAAACAACAATAATTTATTTTTCACAGTTCTAGAGGCTGGAAGTGAGATCAGGGTGCCAGCACAGTTGAGTTCTGATGAAAACTCTTCTGGGTGGCAGACTGCCAACTTCTTGTTGTACTCTCACATGGCAGAGAGCAGAGAGAGGAGGCAAGTTCTCTCATGACCCCTATCAGGGCATGAATCCCATTCATGAGGGCTCTACCTTCATGATTTCATCAAATTCTACTTACCTCTCAAAGGACCCATGTCCTGAAACCATCACATATGTAGAGTTTCAACATATGATTTTTTGGGGGACACATTCTTCCCTATAGTAACTATCAGCTCTAATATTCTATAATTAACTCTAACTTAGAGCAGGTCAAGAAATGGATATTGAGGAAGCAAGACAATAAACATACTACAGTATTCAGACATATGCAATTGAGGTGTCAGTTTTGTCCAGAGGTTAACTGTTTACCCTGAGTGTGTCAGTAATCAGAGCCTGATTTATTCATTGGGAGATGCAATACCATGTTGTAGAAAGGTGGGGAAAAGGCACAGAAGCAGAGAAAGGGGGTGAGTATATGATACATCATAAAGCTGATCTTTACTAAGGATGACTGATTGTTGGGTCCATCCTTCGAGAAGCCGCATGGACAGTTCAGGACAGTTCATCTGGGAGAGAAAGGGAGAACATTTATCCACCCTCTCCATCTTCCACTGATTAAAGTTTTGGCTCAGGGCACATTAACTCTCTCACTCTTTAGGTTTTACATATGTGGCCTCTGGACAGTATCAACAGGGAAGCCCTTGGGTGGAAGGTGAGCACACAGTATGGGAATGAGGAAGGTGAGGTCAAGTTGTGCAAAATAGTCCAAAACTGCAGAAAAGGATGATGCTCCATGGATGCCTGGAACAAGAGACAGAGAACAAGCTCTGAAATGGTACTTAAGAGTTATTAATATAGTAACTAAGTACAAAGCAGAGTCAGGTGTTTTCAGGTCTTCTATTTATTCAGAAGTATTATTGAGCACTTGATGTCCTTGACACTCTTCTAAGATCTTTGAAATATATTTCCATGGCAATCCTCTAAAGTAAGGACTATTACATGGTCATTTTACCAACAAGGGAACTGGTGCTTAAAGAGTTAAGTATTTTGGCCAAGGTCATATGCTAGTAAGGGGCAGATCTGGGACTTGAAGCCAGATCTAACTCCTTTTTTTCCCCTTCAAATTTTTATTTAAATCCTACTTAGTTAACATAGATGGTAAAATTGGTTTCAGGTGTAGAATTTAATGATTCATCACTTAAAATAACACCTAGTGTTCATCACAAGTGCCCTCCTTAATAACAATCACCCATCTAGCCCATCCCCCACCCACCTCTCTCAATCAACCCTGTTTGTTCTCTATAGTTAAGAGTCTCTTATAGTATGTTTCCCTCCCTCCCTCTCTCTCTCTCTCTGTCTCTCTTTTCCTTCCCCTACATTCATCTGTTTTATTTCTTAAATTCCACATATAAGTGAAATCATAAGGTATTGGTCTTTCTCTGTCTTATTTCATTTAGTATAATATACCCTAGCTCCATTCACGTTATTGCAAGTGGCAAGATTCCATTCTTTTTGAGGGCTGAGTAATATTTTATAGTATCTATGTACCACATCTTCTTTATCCATTCATCAATCAATGGACATTTGGGTTCTTTCCATAGCTGCTATTTTTGACAATGCTGTTATAAACATCAGGGTGTGTGTACCATTCAAATCTGTACTTTGTATCCTTCAGGTAAATACCTAGTAATGCAATTGCTGGATTGTAGGGTAGCTCTACTTTTAACTTCTTGAGGAACCTCTCTACTGTTTTCTAGAATGGCTGCACCAGTTTGCATTCCCACCAAGGGACATGAGGATTCCTCTTTCTTTGCAGCTTCAACCACACCTGCTGTTTCCTGTGTTATTGATTTTAACCTGACAGATGTGAAGGCATCTCAAAAAAACAAAACAAAACAAAACAAAAAAGCCCAAAGCAAAGCAAAAACCTTTTTTACTCACTAATTTCAAATGTAAGTTGGAATTATATTTTATTTTATTAATGTAAAGACTTGTTTGATTCAATGTTGATGAGAAAAGGTCTTCCTGTAGTTTAGAAACCTAAACAGCAGTCAGTGTGCAGGCTGCATGTTCATTAAACTTAACATTCAGTGCTATGTTAAGATCACATCTTTATGTTTGATAGCACTCTCTTTCATTGTTCTCTTCCTGCTCTGTGATCTCCTGAACTGTGTTCCTTCAGCTAAGGATTAAAAAAAAAAAAAGTCTCTAGATTCTCCCTGGCAAAATAAAAATCTTAGAAAATCAAATTCCAACTTAAGAAATCTGGTTTAGATCACAGAAACTGAGTCATTAATCTGGATCTTTCTGCAAAATTGGAGCCAAACCAACTCCAGGCCATGATATATATGGAAGAAGCCAGATATTTAGAGGGATATTAATTCTTCCTTATTGTTGATGTGTTTGTGCTGACAGAAGAGACAGAGACCAATGGCAGAATACTGAAAGGCTGTCTTTGGGTATTTTTAGCTTGATTAAAATAGGAATGATTTAAAACTATTTTAAACAGCTCTTCCCACAGAACACTGCAAAGCTTCCAGCCTGATCGCTGGATGGGAGAAGCTTGGCCAAAGGATCTGAATGATGAAGAAGAACCTCTCCCTTCAAACCAAGTCAGAGATTTTACCCCATCAGTCTAAACAACATTTTTTTGTGATGTAAACACAGACCACAGATGGGAAATGTCTTTTGTATCTTAGATGGGAAATCCCAGTGGTTCTCGTGGATTGCTTAAAGACATTAAAAATCATACTTCCATTGGCAATGTGACTGTTTACCTTCTAAGGAACATTCTCAGGTGACAGTCAGCCATCATAGGCGGGTTTTGAATCATGGAATGATGCTAATGTGAACTAAGCTTGCATCCCTGGAAAAGCCTGTTTCTAGCCCTCTCATGCTGCTTCATGACCAAAAGGACTGGTGTCCATGGGGAGGAGTGAATCTTGGGTAGCCAGGAGTTCCTGCCTTGCTACAATGCTAATCCTGCATTTTCTCCATTGGATCCATGAGAAAGCCTGGACAAAGGAGCAATTCTGAAGTGGATAAAGCAAAAACACAATCATTACCTTGCACCCATGTATCTCATAGGTAACTTGAAGACACATTCCATTTCAGCACCTCTGATGGTCTGACTCATTTCCTCAACCCAGAGGAGAAGCACGGACCGCCTGGACAGTGTTTACCATTCATAGTCAATGAATCGGGCAGTTCTCCAGATTCTGAGAAGCTTGAATGACAAGCCCAAACACCTGTTCTCAAATGGAGTTCTTTCACCATTGACTCTATGTACAGTCTGAGATTCATTTCAGCGATGTGGCTAATCCAATGCCTTATGTGTGAAAAAAGAATCAAAGTTCCTTGAGAATAAAAACCAAGATCTCCCCCGTCTTTCTCTGCCCTAAGATTCTTCAGGCACAGACGGAGATCAGGTGAAAATTCACAGCATTGATCAGTGACAGCATATTCAAACCTAATTTTAGCCAATATTTATTAACAGCCTTTGTTAATATTGACACACTTGGCAAAGCAGAGTTCTATAGCAAAACAAAACAACTGATCTACCCAATCCTGTACCTCATCTTAGAGATGATGCTGTCTCTGAGTCATCCAATTGCCCAGTTACCAGAAAGCCTCAGTGTTTACCCTTGGCACATGTAGGGCCCTTGACCAGTAATACTTCTCTGGCCATGAGTTCATCCATTTGGTTTAATAGTAACACAGAATTGATCCCAAGTACCATTTTCAACAGATTTTTCTCCTTTCTAAATGGACATCAACCTTAGAAGTTTATATGACAATTGCCTACACATACTGTCCTCCCTTCTTTTAAGAATTAAAAATAAATTGTTTTTATTTGAGAGATGTTTAGGTGGGTTAATCACCCAACTCTTGATTTTGGCTCAGGTCATGATCTCAGGGTTGTGAGATGAGGCCCGGTAGGGCTCCAACCAGGTGTGGAGCCTGCTTAAGATTCTCTCTCTCCCTCTCACCCTTGCGCTTGCTCCCTCTTTTCCCTCTCTCTCAAAAACAACAACAACCCAGAAAGAAAAAAAGTACTTCCTTTGGGGACAGATCCAACCAGAGCTTGTCTCTGGGATACCTGAATTGTAACTCAATGGACACATTTGGAATGATCAGGCATTCTATCATACAGCAATGAAACCTGAAGATTTTCAAATCAGACTCCAGCATTCAAATCGCAGCTTCACTATTTTGTATCAATGGGCAAATTCCTTAGCCTCTCAAAATCTTAGTTACTTCATTTAAAAAATAATTATAAAATAATCCCTGCTGTGAGGATTAGGTGAGATCAAGTCTGAGTGCTTAGCATCCTGTGTGTGGTGAGGGGTAAGTATGGTCCAATAAAAATTAACCATTATTATCATTTCATTATTATTTACTTAATCTGGAAAGGATGCTGAAAATACAGTCGCATTTCCAGGACTAAATTCTCATTACGACTTGTTGTTTCTCTGAGAGTTTGGGAAGATCTACTTTCCCTAACATGAAAGAGAGCCTTTTCATAATTCCCCTAATACTAGTGTGGTTAGAGGGTAAAAACTGGGCAGAATTTGCCTGGGCAGTGTCAAGAGTGTTGAGGTGAGATCAGGGAGCAGGCTCTCTACATGCTCTAGCTAGTTTGTGTTTCAAGTCTCCTTGACCTGCTGAGGGTTCCCTAGGCTGCAAAGTGGTGCCAGATGATGACGTCGGCAGCTACATTAGCCGTGTCCTCCTGCTTCTGTCCCAAGGTTGTCCGATGGGGATTGTGAATGTCAGGACACTGCATTTCACAGTTAATGGATATAGCTAAATAGACAGAGTAAGTGAGCTTAATTGATTTTGCCCAAGTTATGGGTGGGGGTAGTTGTGGGAGGGAGGCAAGAATGAGTTCCCAGAGAAGAGTAAGCTTAAGGCTATCAAAAAGAGATAAGAAACTAAAGATTTTCATCTTCACTAAACAAGACCTCAGCTAGGACCCCCTCTCAAAAAGCAACAAAACAAGATTAGAGAAAGACCAAAGGATAGATCTTATCAAAGATAAATGAGCTCTAAGACATAGTGTATTTGAAATGTTTGGGTCTTTCTTGGCAAGAGACACACTCTCATCTTGCTGCTGTCTCCTTCCCCTTTACAGCTCTCATTTATTATACCCGGAGATGGTCTGTTTGCCAGGAATACTCCCCTAAAACATTTTACTCCTCTCTATTTCTTTTATTTCTTTAAACTACAGGTATGCAATAGACATTTTATTTCTGAAAGTGATTTATTTGTGCTGACATCATTAAATGTCACAAGAAGAAATTTGACTTCATGTCTGAGATTATTAAAAATACATACTTCTTATCCTTAAAAATAGGAAATCATGTCTCTCTTTAAGAAAAAGAATTCACCCCTGAAAGACTTGGGCTGTATTAGATATTCTTAGCATATGATTTTGAGGATCATCTAAAGAGTTTGCTCTTTTCTTTCATTATAACATTCCCATAGTAAACACATTAGGGCAGAAATGCTCAATGTGTGGGACAAAAAACAGGCCAATTTGATTCACATTCTAAATGTTTCAGTGTATCCAGCAAACATCTGGACCAAAGTCTTTTCCCAACCTATAAATAAATAAATAAATAAATAAATAAATAAATAAATAAATATTCATTTGTTTATGTCTTTACACCTTAAACAAAATGAATTAATGGCCTTTAAACCCTTTGCACTCAAAAAGGAAAGTGCTTCCAGCCTGACAACTTAAATGATAAGTTGCAGCCCAATGTGTTTTGAAGTAGACCAAACATAAATCCATCTTCGATAGGGAGTTTTAATTGGAAGCCACACTGACCCTTCACTCTGGTGGTGCTGCCACACAGCTTGCAATAATGAAGACTGACAAATTGTCCTAGCTGGATGTAGGCTTGCAATATCCTCCCCTCATGGCCTTAGCCACACCAAACATTGGAAGGAGACACACTTTTTCCAGGTGTAGAGAAGACTACAAAGGTTCACTTTAAACTGCTGGATGGAGCCTCCTCATGGAAGCAAGTGTTGCACTGGAGGGAAAGCAGGGCTAGGGAGGGAGCAAACCTATCTGAATGGTGAGAAGTCCAGCGAAGCACCTCTGAAATTAAAAGCATCTGAAATTAAAATGAAGGAGGATGTGGAAGAGGAGGAAGGAAAGAAAAGAAACAGTCTTTTCTCAGGGAGAATTCCTTCCGTTTGTGGCCTTGGGAATTAAGTTATAGAATTTTCTTGGGTTTCTAAGGTTGGTGTAGGAGGAGTTGCAAATCTCCAAAGCTCTGATGAT
This sequence comes from Canis lupus baileyi, assembly GCF_048164855.1. Lineage (NCBI taxonomy): Eukaryota > Metazoa > Chordata > Mammalia > Carnivora > Canidae > Canis > Canis lupus. Next base: position 1,267,950 of record NC_132842.1, read on the forward strand.
TTTTTTTCTGAGGAAAAGCAAACCAGAAAACAAGGAGAGTTTCTGGTTTAGTGTGTGCTGTTGAGCAAAGATTGTGATATTGAGACCATTCCAGGAAAGGAAGTTTTAAGGCCAAAATTAAAATAGCACATTTGTTCCTTGCAATTTGAGTTCAGAATCCCCCAAGGCTCCTTCCTTGGGAAGCCTTATTTTTCATTTGAGAGATGTTGTGCACCATATGTTTTTTTTTTTTTTTTTTGGTTTACATATTACATTTGCCAAGAATGTCTTATGAGACACAGCACCTCATTTTCCATGGGGGTCCCAAGAGATAGCAGATACCTTCAGAGCTGTCTCTATTTGCCTAGTAAATGTAAACATGCAGAATAAAACAACACTATTTAGCAAATAAAATGATACTCTCATAACTTTTAAGCTGTGCAAATCATAATTACAGCAATCTCAATAATTATTATCATTTAATTTTCAAAGAGCACCAACCTTCATTTAGACACAAACTAAAATTGGAATCTAGCCTTGACATTAGTCTATTAAGACTCAGAGAGTCTCAACAGAAGGCATATACATGTTTGAGCAGTTAGACTTAATTTATGGGTGAATTCAATCAATGTGTCAGTTTGCAGTGAGCTTACAAGTTGCTTGACTACGTTGCTTGAGCAAATTGACCTATTGTGTTGTCACCTATCCACTGCAGACATACAAAACTAGGGATCAGCTATGGGGAGCATGTGAAATGAAAAAGGAGAGTATCTAAAGTAGTCGGGTGTTGTTATTCTCTTTGCAATTCTTCATATTTGTTGCTGGTATATTTTTAGTTATTGGCAGTTCTTAAAGGAATGAAATTCACCAAAGTGGACTTAAAATGGAGTTGTCGAAGTGTTGAATTCCAGGGGGAAGCACATGCAGCCCTCCACTGACAAGCTCTTCTAGAGTTCTTTGGCTCCATTTCTTTATTGCTGGCAGTCTTAGAGTAACAGACTGTCTTATGATCTTTCAGCATCTTCTCTTTGGCACTCAGGCTTACGGGGTATTGCAATTTGAATCTGGAAGACTCTTAGTTGTCTGGATCTTGGTTAATGAAGAAACTGTCTTCACTTACTAAGTAACTTCCTAAATAGGCTTAAAGTTGAGAATAATAACTCTTGCTGTCTGATTTTTTTCTGCTGAATCACTGACATTTCATCCACTTAACACACTCCGAGTGACAGAACCTGGAGAAGGTACAGGTGCCCTGGGCCTTTAAAGATCTTATATTTTTGTTCATAAATGGTTTATGCTTGTTTGTTTCTATAATTTGCACTTAAAGTACTCTAATCTGCACATTTCTTAAGGAATATTTCAGGAAATGTCAAATACAGATATGTGTGTATGTGTGTGTGGGTATATATATATATATATATATACCCACACACATAATTTTAAAATTATCTATATAAATAAAAACAGCAAATTGTTTTAAAATTATCCATATAAATAAAAAGAGCAAATTGTTTTATAATGCAGTGATAGTCACAGTAAATTGTCAAAATACATAGAAAACTATTGTATTTGGCACAATGACTCTAAGAAGTAATGGAAATGGGGTGGTGGTTGAGGAATGGTGACAACAGCTTAGCTTAACAAAACTCACTAGTTTGAAAAATCTCGCAACAAGCTATCTCCCCAATACTCTGCAGTAACTGTCTTTGGCCATTCAGTTCCTATTTCTAATCTGTTGGCTTTTGTAACTACTAGTGTCATTTAAGGGTGGTGAAGTGGACAGAAATCTAGCAAAAACAATGGTTCAAACTAAAAGAGTAAGAAATGGTGGAGTTCTAAGACATAATTGCATAGCTGTTACTTACTGAGCACTATGTGCCAGACCCCATAGCAAGTGCTTTCTACATTTTACTTCATTTCATCCACACTACCTAATGAGTTTTCACACATAGGGCACAGCTTTTGGGGTCAGACAAAATTTGCAAATGTAGCTTGGCTGTGCCATTTACCCAGCAATGTGAACATGGAAAAGTTACTTAAATCTCTCAAAGCCTCTGTTTGTTCAACCATAATCAGGTACTAAACATCACCTGATAATTCCTGAAAGCAACTTCATAAGTGAACATTTATGTGTTTTGAATTTCTATGTATGACATTATACTGTGTAAAAATGCTGCTTACTACCAGAGCTTGCCTTAGCCTTCACCATCTTCTTTCCAACACCCAAAGACTCCCACTTCCTTTAGTTTTCCCATGGAGCTCATTTCCAATCAGAGTCATCCTCTCTTTTTTTTTTAATCCTCAAGTCCTCCATAGTTCATTTTAGATGGGCCCCAAGCAAAACACAGCTCCCTAATAAAGGTCTGTCTGAAGTTGAGGGACCAAGAGGGATTAGCATGTGCTACTCACATGCCATCATGTCATGCACCTGTATGCTAATTTCCAACATAGTCTGTGAAGCTGGGTGCCCTCACGTCCTCATGAACATGCTGAACTACAGAGAAAATAAAAGCCTTGTGCCCACATTGCACAGATCCTGAAGCAATTTAGCTTCCCCTCCTCCAATCAAATTTTAATGAAACCCCAATAAATACTCTGTCTCTATTTGCTCTTTTGAGGAAACAACAGCAACATGCCCTTGTCAATTTAGAATGAGTAAGATGTTGGCTTTTTGTTTTATAAGTACATAAATAGTGTTTAAATTTTTACGTAGCTAAGGGTAGATCAACCCTAGGCAGAGTGCTAGAAGTATAATGATTAGAACCACATTGAAGTAAAGTACAAATGCAATTTGCAAGCAAAACTATTCAGTTCAAGTTTTCGGTGAGGACTGTTTTCTCGTTCACTGGAGACTTTTAAACTAGTATCAACAAGACCATTTAAAATAGAATAAAAGAAAATTAGTTCCTTAGTCATGTTATATTAGGGACTATTTAGGTTGAGTAAAGAAGAACAAAAGATGCATAGCATGTAGGATTCTGGAAGTATCTGTTTGCATGCAATTCCTTAATGGCATGTCATATCAACCTTTTGCATTCCAGTATTTTCTGTGTTGGTATATAATGTCCACTTATGTTATAATTTACCTAGCAAAATCCTATGCTCCTATTAGAGTTTGTTTTTGAATGAGGAAGATGAAAATAAGAGATATTTCATCTACATCTAAGATATCGGCAGAGGTCTTGGCTGTTTCCCAGTCCCGTAAATTTCCTAAGTATGAAGAAGTCACCCTAAGAGATGCTGATTTCATTTAAACATCAAAGAGAAGCTTTCCATTTTGCCTGGCTTTTTTCTGAGTCTCTGGCAAAGAGTATTTGTAAAGATGGCTCACCAGCATTCAGGCTGTTGTCCCAGTCACAGGCCTACTTTTTGCCTTTGGAAACATAGCTTTTCCTCTCCTTTGGTGGCATTACTCCCTGGAGGGCTTTGCCTGCCTGGTGCTTTCCCTACGAGAGTCAAAGCAGCAGTTTCTTACTTAACAAGCAGCATTTTTAGGGTTTCATCAAATCTACCAAAGACAAAGTTCTAGAGGTAGAAACCTTCCTCCATAAGCAAGGGAATATCTACCCATCTCTGATGTCTCCAACTTCCCTCCGCAGAATAATATAATGCAGTTCCTTGAGATGCCGGCTTGTCCTCAGAGAAGCCCAAAGTGCTTTCGGGGTCAGTGGAAAGGCTGAAAGTTCAGCCTTCAGCTTCCCTGAGCACTTTGCCCTATGTTGAGACTCTCAGCAATGGTGACAGTTAACAGCCAGATTCTAGGTGACGTGGAAACTTGATCACCACTTCAGCACATAGGCCATCAAATATGTGACCCTGAGGTGAAAGTCTCTATGTTATGTTACCTCTCCCCTCAGCCAGGCCAACCCCCTCAAAGCACTGCTTTTCAATTTATATTTATATCCTCCTACCCTCCTTCCTGTTCTCTCACATGAGGCAGTTGACAATGGTAATAAATGTGGTCCTACTCAAAGATGGGGCTGTGACAGGCTCAATAAGGAGCGGACTGATTTGTTGCTTTGGGGTTGAAAGCTCAGACTTTCATGAAACAAAAATATTATATTCAGGGTAATGATTTATGGTCTTGACTCCTGTTTGATTGCAGACCATAAATACTAGCAAACGGTACTTACAGCATCTCTAGAGGACATTAGGAACACACTCAAGTTTACTTTATACAGCAATTACTGATTCAGTATAAGCATGGACATTACTTGAAAAAATATTATTTTTACCCCCAATAAGTCTTTGGAAATGATAATGCTCAACAATGATTTTCACACACTCCAACTTTAGCCATGTGACTCTAAAGTGCTCAAAGAAATCCAATGACAGATCAACCGGTGAGGCAAAAGCTGATGCCAATCGATACTATGACAAGGATGTCTTTTTTTTTTTTTAATCCTGTAATAACCTTGCTTCCCAGCCTATGTGCATTCCCTGTGCATTCACAGCCTATGACTAGCATTATCCCATTAAAACTTAGAAACAAACAAGTCACCTAGGTGCAAACTTGCTGGCTGGGCTCACAACATGAATCTTGCTCAAGTCCCTTTGATTTTGTTGTGCCTAGTTTCTTAGTGGTAAAACAGGAACATCTGCTCTAGTGGGTAGTGTGGGTTTTGATCACACCCATTCCTATCTGCCTGCCATTGGGAGTGTGGTCTTATACTCTTCCCATCCCAGAGTAGGTCCTGATTTCTCTTGCCCATTTGACTACCCCAAAGTTTTAGAGCCACGTGAATGAGATACCATCAGCCATTTATAACTGAAGCTTGTGCCAGCCAAAATGAAGAGGAGTGTCTTGTGAATAGAAGGCTTTATTTATGTTACAAAAACATTTCAGTCCCAGGAGGAATTTATTTATACTCTCTATACTTAGTGCTCAGTGAATTAATTTATTTAAAGCAGTGAATGATATTTTTCCATGATACAGATTTGATCCCTACATGGAAAAGAAAAAAGACCTCCCTAAAAGCTTCTTGAATGGTAGAAGTTGGATCCAAAAGGTGCTATTTGAAATGCTATTAAAGGCAAGTGTCCCAGAAGATAAGGGTAGACTCAGGAGCTACTTTACATTTATTATTACAGTAGGTAGCCACTTTACCTTCCCTATCTTGTTTGAGAGACTTCCCAGAAGATAAAAACCAATTAACTCTTTATTTTGGCAGCAATCATCCTAGGTGTTCTTTTAATGGGTATTATTCTTGCTAAATTATAGATGAGCTTGATAGTAAGACAAATGCCATTATCCAAGTTATTTATTCATGGGATGTCGTCTGTAACATGCCCACAGTAGTTTTTCTCGAAGTTCGGTATTGATCAATTGCTTTAATCAGTTGTACCAAGGGATGCTAAAAGACTCGGCAATCACAGCTTTGAATATCAGCATCTCTCTCTGGGTCTCTACCAGGCTGAGTGAAAACTGTGGCTATTTTCAAACTCTTGGTAACAAGAACACAAAGTACAAGTGGATGGACGGCTCCTTACATTTAGACGGGAGAATGCATATCATTCCTCCAACTCCACGCACAGGAAGTCATCACTCGAACAATGCCGTCACATTTTTGCTAGCACATTTTGTTCAACTGTGCTCTTAGTTGGAAGGAGTGCAGACATCCATCTCTGCTCTCTCTTAAAGATACCCACATATCTTTTCTAACTTTGCTTTCAAAGCATAGAACGAACTCTGCTGGCTCCCCAGAAACACATGGCCAAGACCTCAGTAGATAACCAGCATTCTGTTTAGAGGCAACCAAAGATGATATAGTTGGGGCTCTATTTTTATTTATACTGTGTAATGAGGCTCCAAATTTAAAAAGTTATATCCTAATCTCCATTAATGTAAGGAGTTGCAGTCTTGTGAGTGCAGTGGTCCATATTTGGTGACAAATTTATCACTTTTACAATTTCTTTCAGTGCCAAGATTCAGCATTTCCCGAGGACAAGTGCTGATAAAACTAGCAGGAGTTCTACCCCCTTCTCTTCTTGTCTTACCGTGGAAGTGGGTTTCGTTTGAGCAATAAGACCTGACAGACTGTGCATTTGTGGACAATTACCTACCACCTTAGGTGGTATTAAAAAGCATAAGGTCAGAGATAGCTTTACTTCCTAAGAAGTGCAATAATGACCCTGAAATGCACAGCTTGGGCACCTGATTGCAATTGTAAGATGGAATACATTAAAATAAAGAAAACAAGGAACAGAATGGAAATCGGTAGAGAGGGGTATGAACTCAATGTCAATCATAAGTTGTATTTGGATTTCTTTTTTTTTCTTAAAGATTTTATTTATTTTTGTGTGTAGGAGAGAGAGAGAGAATGAGAACAAACGAGAAGATTCCCTGCTGAGCAGGGAGTCCCAGTGGAACTTGATCCCAGGACACTGAGCCAATGGCAGATGTTTAACCACTTAGCTGATTGAGCCACACAGGTGCCCTGTATCTGGATTTCTTTTTTTTTTTTTTAAGATTTTATTTATTTATTCACAAGAGATGCACAGAGAGAGGCAGAGACATAGGCAGAGGGAGTAGCAGGCTCCATGCAGGGAGCCTGATGTGGATCACACCCTGAGCCAAAGGTAGCTGCTCAACCGCTGAGCTACCCAGGCATCCTGTATCTGGATTTCTAAAGGCATTTCCAAATGGTTATCCCTTTCCATAGCTTTGCCGTTTTCTCATGCAAAATCAGAGACCTCTTGTCCCCAAAAGAGCTTCTTACCAGTTCCTCTACATTTTTTAATGAAGTTGGTGAGACTGGAAACAGTTCATTTGAGCAGGGGACTATGCCAAGGCCAGTGCCAGTGGGAGACTGCCTCAGTTTTTAGACTTAGGCCAGAGGTCTGAATGGGACAGAGGCACTTGGGGAGAGACAGACCCCCTTTGGGTCAATAAAGCACTGTTGAGTAATTACTGAAAAATTGAAGGCTGTCTGTATAAAGGTAAACCCTGTAGTAGGCTGAAAAATGACCCTTCAAAAGATATCCATGGCCAAATCCCTGGAACCTGTAAATGTTGCCTTATATGGTGAAAAAATTAATTAGTTAGTTAATTAAAAAATCTTTGCAGGTGTGATTAAGTTAGAGACCTTGAGGTGGAGAAATTCTCCTGGATTGTCCAGGTGGGATCTAAATATAGTCACGTTTCTTTGTAAGAGGGAGGGAGAAGGGATGCCTGGGTGGCTCGGTGGTTAAGTGTCTGCCTTCAGTCCAGGGCGTGATCCTGGAGACCTGGGATGGAGTCCCACATTGGGTTCCCTGCATGGAGCCTGCTTCTCCCTCTGCCTATATCTCTGCCTCTCTCTGTGTGTGTCTCTCATGAATAAATAAATAAAATCTTAAAAAAAAAAAAAAGAGGGAGGGAGAAGATTCTACACAGAGATGCAGAAATGAAGAGGACATGACCACAGGGCAGAGGTTGGGGTGATACAGCCACACTCAAGGAATACCTGCTCTCTGGAAGCTAGGAGAGCAAGAGACCCATTCTCTTCTAGAAACTCAGGAGTGACCATGGTGCCTTCTGCCCTCCAACTTTGACCCAGCAATACCGGACTTCGGGCCTCCAGAACTGTGAGACAGAGAAAAAAATATTGTTTGAAGCCTCCCTTTTGTGGCAATTTGTTACAACAGCTACAGGAAATGAATCCAAGTCACAGTGGGCTTGGGGCTTCCAATCTCTCAGGCCCCACCCCTTCCATGACTATTCTTCAAGGTTACCTCGTGGATTTATGTCTTTATAATACTGTATTTTCAAAGAATCCAAAAGAACTTCTTGACCACCACATCGATGCTGTCTCCCCTGCTACAGTTTTTTGAGTGAATCTAAGACACAGTTACAAACCTCACAAATACTCCTTTTATAAGCCCATGTCTTTCCTCACCCTTGTTACACTCTGGCCTCCACAAAATTTTACTTTCCTTTCCAGGACTACTTCTTTCAGAGAGTCTTCCTTGAGGGTCTTAAGGGAAGTCTCCTCCTCTCCCAAATCACCTCTATCTATTTTAATCCTTCTATGGCTTTTGCCACAGAGACACATGGCCATGCAGCCATCTTCCCGGTGAATAGCCCCCATAGAGAAAGAACCTTTGTATCCTCCGAGGTGCTTTGACCAGGCTTCACACTCTCAATCCAACTGCCAGTAAGAATGCCCATCACATGGGTAGGAAGTCCAGCCACTCTGTATTCTCCCATCAAGTGGGAATTAGATCAATGATCCCCCAAAATCCAATAGACTCTTCAGGGTCTTGGAACACATGACAGATTAGGGGAGGGAAGGAGGAGAACTCTTAGTATAAATGGCATATACTAGTGTTGTGCCCAAGATTACGTATCCGAGAAACCACCAAGGAGCTGACACCTATGCAAAGGCACGAGGGTTGATTTACAAGCTCGAGCTTGGGTCCAAGTATACCTGACACAGCAGAGCAGGGACTTGGACCCCGAGGTGGGTTCCAGCTTAGTTTTATGGGATGGTCTAGGGGACCTCCAGAAGGAATGGAGGAATTTCTCAAGTTCTGTTTACATTCTGATATGGGGCTTTCAAGGGCATTGAGCTCTGTTCTCATGCTAATATGGGGCTTCTAGGGCCTTAAGCTGTAAATTGGTTTTTTTTTTTTTTTTCCTGTAACTGAAGTAATGTAAAGTTCAGCTCTTATTCACAGGGGCCTGGGATGGCTGTACTTGTGCTAACGCTGAACTTAAGGTGGAATGGCCTTAATTTTTCTCAGCCTCCACACTAGACTTCTGTGAGGTTAGCCAACTTTAATTCTGGGTGAATTCAGTATTCAGTTTGGGACAGAAGTCCAAGAGCCCTTGTCCTAGGAGGACAATGTATATAAATCCCCTCGTATCCTTGAATTGCTATGACAGGAGCAGTAATGGTCATGAATGAAATAATCAGGCAACTTGTCTAAAGCACTGCCTGAATGGAACCAAGGATACTTCAATGCACCACCACAGTCCAGCTTATGGGGGCCTAATGGGCTCTGCACCTGGTGACCATGACTTCACTGGGTAGATGTAATGCATGTGGACGGAGGCAAGGATGTGTACGATTAGCTTAATTTAGGGTCTCGGAAAAATCCTTTTGCCCAGGAACACTTGCCCGGAATGTGCTTTGTTTCACATGCAATTCAGTAGTCTGGAGAGGGGGGCAAAGAAAAAGAACAGTTTTGCTTATTTGTTTATTTTCTAAGGTATGGTGAAAGAAAATCCATGAATAACTGAGGCTATCAATCGAAACGTATTTTTAGGTAAAGCTCTCTCCTTCACATTTAGGTAACAAGTGGAGCAGTGACAGAAGAGAACTAAATAATAATGATGATGATTGTAATAGCTGATAATTATTGAGTCTTTGCTTCATGCTAAAGATAATCATCTTTCTTCATCCTTGCAATAGCCATGTGGAATTGGCACTATTGTTCATCCAGGTAAGAAGCCGGGGTCAGTGAGGTTAAGAGACTTGTCAAGGTCACACACCGCTAGTTAGTGGTGGAGCTGGGGCCGGAACACAGCAATCTGTCTCAGAATATGCTCTCCCTGGGATACACAGAAAAACAGGATTTATACTTTTGTAGTAAGTATAAATCTTCGTCTATAAACTCAGGTGGTTTACTGTCCATAAATCAACTTAATATCATCTCTGAGTCCTTTTCCCCCTGGGCTAGAGGAAATAAAAGCTCAAACCACTCTTGAGGCTTCCTCATCATCCTCTTCAGCAGACCTCGGTAGGGTTTGGGGAGATCCAATGGACATGTCAAGATAGGTTAGGCCTCAGTTTCTCTGTCCAGTTGCTGCCAAGAGGTGGCCCAGGCCATCTGACAATCTCTGCTCTGTGGCTTCTGTGCTAATCCTGGAGCCAAAGGTATTTAGTGTTTTCCCAGGGTATCCCACATCCACCTCTTCTAAGACCGCTCAACCTCAGGATATTGCCAAAAATAGGGACCAGGTCCTAGCTCTCCTAAACTAGGGAAATCTGAGTTGCTTTGAGAGAGACCCATCTTCATCCTTTCCTCCATGCCTCCCTCATTCTTTTTCTCCCCGAGAAAGATGGGCACTCTTGTTTGGGTCACTGCCCTTCTCAGTGGTTTTGGAATTTTGACAGGTTATACTTTCTCCCTTGCTGCAAATCCTTAGCAGGTACAGATCTTGATAGTTACTTGAACAGGTGAAAATAGAGGCAGAATACAGAGTGAAAACTTAAGTAGATATTGCAAAACATGACCCTTCCACATCTCCCTCTTCTTTTTCTGTTGTCAGTGACTGACATAAGCCCATTGCTCGACCTAGCGCTCACACTCACATACACATATGTATGGTGTTCATAATTGTTCATTCTTTTCATATTAATTGTATTTCTTCTATCAAGTAAAGCGTACGTTATCTAGGCTTTGTCTTTGACAATACCAACCTTGGTATGGAAATACATTGAGTGTTCCTTAAAATTCCCAACAAATTGTACATTACAGCTGATGCCCATGAGGTAGTGTGTGGTGTGTAGGGGACTTGACCAACTTTTTCCTGCATGTCACTTCATATCACACGACTTTTTAATATATCTTATAATGGACCTTTTAACTTATGAATAATCAGAGAAGATCTGATGATTTGGAATTCATGCTAATTTATTCCAGTTATTAGAATCTTTAGAAAGATTATTAGAGGAATATTTAAGTGTCTCATTTCATGGAAATTAGAAACACCAGGTTACAATGTAAATATAGTTATCCAGAAAGTGTGTGGGGGGAACCTCTAGGGAAGATATGATATTTACTACCCACATTGGTTGCATTATTGCCATGTGTGGCTTTAAAAAAAAATATATTGTTTATATTTTATCTTGTGTACCCCTCTCCCCTGAGTGAATTCCTGGACTATTCATGCATCCAGGACACGTGTAGGGATGCTTTCTCAGTAGACCTCATCTTCAGGGATCATTTTATTTCCACAGTTTAGTGCCTCCTTACTAGAATAGAGCACTCCATATTTTTTTCTAAAGATTCTATCAGTCTTGATCCAATGTGCTAGGTGATAAATGCCTGAAAGTTGGCCGCAGAGGGGAAGTAAGCAATGAGTCATGCTGTCTCCTAGTAACCAGTCAGTAAATAGCTTCCAGCAAGTATTTTAAAACCCAAAGCATACTTACCTTTGGTATTATCCTTAGACAGACTATCCTAATCTATATCTGTACTCTCATCCTTCTTTCAGAACTTCCAAGAAGAGGGGGAAAAAATGGGATCAGTTTACATATGTCTATTGCCTTCTTCAAAATTCAAATAAGGACATACCTACACAGGGGAGACTTTCCCAAAAAACCCCTGTCCTTGATTTGTTTTTTCTGTGTTTTGCTTGCTCTGGAATGTGATGGAGCAGTTTTTGCTATATGCTATTGCTTTGCTTATAGATAGGTTTCTCTACATAACTCTTAAACCAATTCCTATTGATAGATAGTTCCATAATTCAGAGCAAAGGTCAGCAAAACTTGAGGCTAGAATGTTGCAGGAACGTATCTTCCTTATGTGTCATATCCACTGAGGATTGCTTAATTTATTAAGTTAATTAATTTAATTAGTTAATTTAAATTTATGAAGATTATTCAGAGCACAAATTATTCCTAAATGATAAGTAGGAAAGGGGAGAATCAAGTCTATTAAACTTATTCGCCTTTTAGAGCATTTCCTCTAAACATTAAAGTCAGATCTGAGGGAGTGGAAGTCCTTAATAGGGATATGTGGGAAAACAAGGCAGGTAGTTTGGGAGTGTGAAGCATTTGAAGCAATGCCATGTAAGCTGAGCTGACATAGAAGGAAGCTTTGGTTAGGCAGACAGCAGCAAAGGACTAGCCCCAGGAACCAGTGGAGGAGGAATAAAAGGGGGAATAAGTAGGGAAGATGAGTGGCAGGGGCAGAAAAGGCCATTGCAAATCATCTTAGAAGGACCTGTAATGTGCGGTTGCAATTCTCCAAATTAAACTGTAAATGCTGGAAAGGTATGATTAATTCTGCTTCCTTGTTTTCTTCTGAAGCTCTATAAAGAATAAGTGTGCCAGAAACATTTGCTGAGCAAATACACTTCCACTTTAAATAAAATGAATAAGCGATCCTCAGACAGAAAAAAGAAAAGTCTAACAAGAATGTTTGTCAGGATTATAAAAGGTAGCTCTGGGATTTTACCAAGAAAGCTTTTCGGTTTTGGAAAAGTGGTCCCCAAAGCTAGGCTTCCTTGGATAAACCAAACCTCAATCCATCTCTTTACATTGCAAACCTAAACTCATCTCTTTACATTGTAGTTTCATTTTATTAATGGGGAGGAGTCTCAGTTAGCTGAGGACTTTGCTTCAGGTCATATAGAAGGGTCAATAGGGATGATGGAGGCCTTCAGATCTCCTCATCTGGATGGACCTAGCTTAGCTTAGCTTACCTAGCTTTGGAAGGTAATTATGGGGTGCTTGGCTTCATTACCAGGGATAAGAAGTCATTGCTATATGGAAGAAACTGCTTTGCTCAGTTTAATTAGGTCTCTTTATTAATAAAGCACCTACCTAGTTGAGCACTTCTTGCACATTTCAAATATCCTATGAGCTTTTCAATAAATGATCTTTTTAATCCTCCCCCAAATTTCATGAGGTGGGCATTTGTTCTACATTTATCATCAGAGGCTTAGAGGCACTGAGCAAATCTCCCAGTGTCACAAAACTAATAAAGCACAGAACTGAGAATTGAACCAAAGTTCTGGTTCTGAAGTTCATGTTTTTACTATTGTCATATAGATTCTCTTCTGTGAGTCTCAAGCCTCAAACAAGTTGAAAAAATTCTCTTGCATTTTTATTAATCTGGCTAAAGAGTAGTTGGAGAACTATATGATAATCATAAAATTGTGGCTTTGCTAGGAATACTAGAAAGCATTTAGGCTTATGGTTGTTAGCCTACGGTTCTCAGATTCTGCAGAGGTACTCAGGAGCTGTCCAGGGGGAAGTGGAGGTAGGAAGGCCAAGCATGCAGGGCTCCAAACTCTCAATCCCCTTTCCAGAGATGGAAGCTTCTGTCTACTTTTTTTACACTGAAGTTCTATATAAGATTTCATTGGGTGGGTGGGGAGCAGGGAGTGGTGATTACCATTCTGAAGAAGATGGTTGACAACCACCAAATTAGTCTAAATCTTTCATTATATAAATGAGAAAACAAGGACCTGAACAGTAATTTAGCTAAAGTCACTCTGTTAAAATCAGAGCATCTCTGAGCTGGGAGCATCCTTGAGAGTCATCTAATCTCACCAGGGTTAGCCTCCTAAGCCATGTGCACCCACACAACACAAACTCCTCCAGAACTGAGGGCTCACCTTCCACCAAACCTGCCCACCTGTCTAGTTCTTAAAAAAACATTTCCTTTAATAAGCTAAAATCTGTCCTTCCATCTTCCTAGGAGCCAAATAGAATAATTAGAGTCATTCTTCCACATGACGATGCTTCAGACATTTGAAGATACCTAACGCAGGTCCACGGAGTCTGTCATCTCCAGGCACAACATCTCCATTTCTTTAACTATTCCTCAGGCAATGTGGTTTCTTTCAAGTCTGGATGCCCCACCTCAGAAAAGAGTTAGTTTCTTTATATATCCCTTTTAAAGATTCAAATGCAGAATTGAACATAATACTTCTATAGCATTTTAATTTATTCGTTAAGCTTTTTTTAAACTTCTAATCTTTACACAATATCATGTTAACTCTCCTAAAGGGAGTGAGGATTGAGAACAAGAGAAGTAATGTGTAGATGCCATTATCTACAGGCTGGGTTTGTCCAGACAGATAAAAATCCTTGCACACACTTTCCCTTCTTTCTTAAAAAGAGCACCCTACACTAATCAAAACCACCCCAGTGGACTAATGGTGAGAATTCCTTCATGAAACAAGGCTTTTACTCTTTGCCATTAGCTATATGTGCTCTGCAGAAGGTTTATAAATCTGAAACAAGGGGCACTTGTGGCTCAGTCGGTTAAGCATCTGTCTTCAGCTCAGGTCATGATCTCAGGGTCCTAGGATGGAACCCTCATCTGGTCCCCTGCTCAGAGGGAGTTTGCTTCTCCCTCTCCCTCTGCTGCTCCCCTTGCTTGTACTTTCTCATGAGAGACACACAGAGAAAGGCAGAAACAGAGGCAGAGGGAGAAGCAGACTCCTTGTGGGGACTCTGATGTGGAACTCGATCCCAGGACCCCGGGATCATGACCTGAGCCAAAGGCAGATGCTCAACCACTGAGCCACCCAGGTTCCCCAAATAAAATCTTTTTTAAAAAATTTAAATAAATAATCAGAAGGCTATGGGGAAACATTGAGTCAGATTTAGTTCACTCTACTTAAGCCACATCCAGGATGGCAATGAACCTGTCTATATAATAGATACCAAGATGATCCACAGCAAATTTGTTTAGGAATATGAACCAATTTTAAGTGCCTTTAGAGATAAGACTTGCAATAAGAGGATAAAGAAAAATACATGAAAAGCATTTTCTAAATTTTATGAAATATAATTGGTCATCTCTTATCTCAGCTAATGGAGAAAACTGTTATATAAATAATCCCAAGCAGCAAGCAAAATGCCATTAAACCATAGTTCTGGAGTACATTGGAATTTACATTTTGGAAGCAATAGAAAATTACTAATAATAGAAGGTTTTATTAAATATTAAAAGTGTCCAATGTTTCCTTGAATTTGTTCTCACTAATCCTGATGCATTCTGTTTGGCAGGGGAGTCAACCTGAAATGAAACATATGCAAGAAATAATCCACCAAATAATAACCTGCAATGCTAAATCTAGATATGATTATATTCTACAGTTACTGTTTTTTTTTTTTTTTGAGCAGTTATAAGAGGTTTATTGCTCATTCTCATGTTGCTTCTCATTCAGGAAATCCAATGTGTTTTATGTACATCATCTTATTTACTGTCACCATCTCTCTGGTGAATACAATTAGCTCTATTTTGTATTTGGAAAAATTGAAGGTTCAGATGTTAAGAGTGAATATTTCAGGTTAGGAAAAGGGCAAATCTCACAAAGAATATTCAGCAAGATTTAGAATTCTTGAGTATTTCAGTTTGTGAAGAAGACTCCAGGATCATCTAGGTAACTCATTTTAAAGATGAGGACAGGGACAGTGACACTATTTCAATGTTCTATTTAATGAATTTAAGTACTTTTCAATTGCATTTCCATTTCCTGAGTTTAAAATGAGAATACTTACACTAGCTTTTTTCTAATAATAGAATTCTCATAACCATTAATGGAAATGTGCCAAGATGAATGGATCTGTCTGTCCATCTGACATCTAGCTAATTTGCAAACTGGCAGTATGGCATGAGGGATGTCACCCCTTCTGTGACTCCAGCCCCACTTTCAGTAAACAGATCTCAGACATGTTTTTGGACCTCAGTATCTTCACCTCTAAAATTAGGGGTTGGACCAAATCTTTTGAATGTTCTTAGGGTTCTAATGTGCCACGATTCTCACTTTCTTTATATAATTTTTGCAAATGCATAATAGATACATATGTCATAGAAATGCAAATTCACAGACACTATAAAGAGAAGAAAGAAGCAGAAATTAAAAATGGAAAATTACATTATATTTCAAAGCTAAGTAATCCCTAAAGAGAAAAATGTTGATTCGGTATTTTTTAATGTTGTACTTTATAATAGACAATAAATTCTGAAGTGACTGGTTCCTCTTGGGGTATGTTCATTTTCTGTTTCCTTCATGGGTTTTGGGGAACTCGTGTTCTGAGATAAGCATCAGGTTCTCTTAGTTTGATGTGTTGTGGCTACTCTTGCTCATGAGAGCGTTTGGACACATTGCCTCTGATACGTCAAGGAAAAAAAGGATGGAGCATCTCTTTGAAAGAGTCTTTTCCAGTTTGCTTGGAGTTTGGAGCTGTAATTCTCAGCTGGCAATACTACCACATTCCTCCGATAACCGATTATGTCAACACAAACAGAGATTTATGAGCCCCGACTCTAAAGAAGCAGAAGGCAGGATGAATTATGAGAGGTTCCAGGTCTGCAAACACTTTCTTCAATAATTAGCCTAAGGTGGGGAGGAGGGAGAAATTAACCTCACTAAACTCCCATTTTACACAACCCAAATAATACATTGCTAACATCTGACTGAACACAGAAATCCATCTTGAGGTGATAGAGTTTAAAGCCCATTTGTAAATTCCATCTGAAGGGCTTCAAGTGAAAAATGCATGGTGGAGACACAGCCTCTCTGCAGGACTTAGTAGGGCCTTTGCAGCTCCAGAGATGCTCATTGAGATGGCCCACAGGTACACAAGAAATGGTTTTGCGCTCTAGAGGGAAAGGGGGAGTTCATCACCACAGATGCAGGCTCATGTACTTCCCTGATGCAAACACAGGAAAGATAATTTGCAGAGGCAATAGTGTCTCCATGATTGTGTGTGGCAGCCTGAGTGTGCTGGCTAGCGAAGGTAAGGGCAGCATGCCATCACCCAGAAACACACCATTAGCTAAAAAATTGCAAGCAAATATTCAACTCATGATCATTTGTTCCCTCTTGTGAAAAAGCTGCAGGAGGGGTGCCTTGGTGGCTCATTAAGTGTTGGACTCTTGATTTTGGCTTAGGTCATGATATCAAGGTCATGAAACTGAGCCTCATTGGGCTCTGTACTGGGTATGGAGATTCTGTCTCTCCCTCTGCCCTGCCCTTCTCTTTCTCAAAAAATAAATAAATAAAACAAACAAGCAAACAAACTGCAGGAAAAGGTGTCTTGGGAATCCATTAATCTACCAATGAATATTAATTGTGTATCCACCACTTGACATAGATTACTATGAGACTTGGTAGGGAATAATAACTAAGTAATATATAGTGTAGTTCCAGCTCTCAAGATTCTTAGAATTTTTCACTGAAATAGAACAAATGATACTAAAAATGTGTGTGGACTCAAAAAAGACCCTCAATAGTCAAAGCAATCTTGAGAAAAAAAGAACAAAGCCAGAGGTATCACACTCCCCAATTTCAAACTATAGTACAAAGCCATAGTAATAAAAACAGTATGATATTGGCACAAAAACAGGTACATAAATCAGTGGAACATAATAGAGAGCCCAGAAATAAACTCATGAATATATGATCAATTAATTTAAGACAAAGGAGCCAAGAATATCAATGGGGAAGGGACAATCTCTTCAATGAATGGTATTGGAAAAACCAGACAGTCACATGAAAAGAATGAAAATGGGCCATTATCTTACACCATACACAAAAATTAGCATCAAACAAGATTCTTCACTATAGAGAACACACTGATGGTTACTGAAAAGGGAGGTAGGTGGGTGGATGGTTGAAGTAAGTGATGGGAATTAAGGAGTGTACTGGTGATGAGCACTGGGTGTTGTATGTAAGGGTTGAAGCACTATATTGTATAGTGAAACTAATATAATACTGAACATAAACTATACTGGAATTTTAAAAATAAATGCAAAGTTAAAAAGTTAACTCTAAATGGATAAAAGACTTGAATATAAATTCTGAAAATGTAAAACTCCTAGAGGGAAAAGGGAGTAATCTCCTTGACCTTGGTCTTGGTGATGATTTTTTGGGTTTGACCCCAAAAGCAGAAACAACAAAAGCAAAAAATAAACAACAGGCACTGTAGCAACCTAATAAGCTTCTGCACAGGGAACCATCAACGAAATGAAAACGCAACCTACTGAATGGAAGAAAACATTGGCAAATCGTGATAATAGGTTAATATCCAAAATATAAAAGTCATACAACTCAATAGCAAAATATCCCAAACGATCCAACTTAAAAATGGGCAAAGGATCTGAATAGACATTTTTCCAAAGAAAACATACTGATAGCCAATAGCTATATGAAAAGATGCTCAACATCACTAATCATTGGGGAAATACAAATCAAAACTATATTTGTTAAATGGCTATTATCAAAAATATAAGAAATAACAAGTGTTGGTAAGGAAGTGGAGAAGGAATACCATGTATTGTTGGTGGGAATTTAAACTGATGCAGCCACTGTGGAAGACAGTTTGGAGGTCCCTCAAAAAATTAAAAACAGAAGTACTATATGACCCAGCAATTCCACGTCTGAGTATTTAGAAGAAAATGAAACACTGCCTTGAAAAGATATTTACATCACCATGTTCATTGCAGCATTATTCACAATAGCCAAGATATGGAAACAATCTATGCGTCCACTGATGAATAAATAAAATTTTTAAATGTAATATATATATTTATACATATACATAATAGAATTCTATTTGGCCATTAAAAAAAGAATGAAATCTTGCCATTTGTAACAACATGCGTGGAGCTAGATGTTAAGTGAAATGAGTCAGATAGAGAAAGACACTGTATGAGTTCAGTTATATGTGGATTTCTTAGACACAGAGAACAGATTAATAGTTGCCAGAGGTGAGGGGTGGATGTGAATAAAATGGGTGAAGGAGTCAAAGGTGCAAACTTCCAGTAATAAAATAAATAAGTCATGGGGATGCAATGTACAGCATGGTGACTAAAGTTAATACCATATTGCATATTTGAAATTTGCTAAGAGAGTAAATCATGAAAGTTCTCATCACAAGAAAAAAATTCTGTAACTATGTATTGTGACAGGTGTTAATGAGATTATCATAGTGATTATTTTACCATATATACAAATATTGAATCACTGTGTTGTACATAGGAAACAGGAAACTAATATGTTGTATGTCAATTATATCTCTATTAGGCAAAAAAAAAAAAAAAAAAAGAATCTTCCAATCTAGCTCAATGATATGAGGTAAAGTATGGCAAGACAATGTGAGTGCTAATGACAGAAAATTGGATGGAACTCAAGGGGGTAAAGAGCCTAAGGGCTATGGAAATCAAGAAGTGCTTCCAGGGGCACCTGGATGGTAGAGTCTTTTGAAAGTAAGATTCTTGATTGCAGCTCATATCATGATCTCAGGGACATGGGATAGAGCCCCATGTCAAGCTCCACACTCAGCATGGAGCCTGCTGGAGATTCTCTCCCTCTGGCTCTCCTCTCATGCTCTATTGCATTCACTCTCTCTTTCTCCAACCCCCCCCCCAATAAATATATATATATGTGTGCTTCCAGAAATTGCTTTTGAGAAAGATAATTCTGGTAGATGGATGAAAGGGAAAGCCTGCAGTGAGCATTAAGTAGGATTGTGGTAGATTAATCAGGAAGAGAAACGGAGAGAGAGACAGAAGTAGGTAGAAAGCAAGAGAATAAGCAAAGAGCTTCTTGTGAGTGTCACTTAACAGAAAAGTGTTGAGTAGTATATAAGGAGGGACTTAAAAACCTAAAGACAATGTTGGAGAAGGTACTGAGAAAAAAGAAAGAAGATGAATAGTTATTAAGTACCTACTGTATACAAGTTACTGTGCTAAGCATTCTATATATATTATCTCATTCAATTGTTTAATCCTTGGAAACCTCATAGGACTAGTATCATTGTTCCCATCTTACAGATGAAACAATAAGGCTCAAAGGTATTCAGTGCAGCCAGAAGTAAGCCCTTGTCCTTATGACTTCAAACCCCATGCCGTTTCTACTATATTATCTCCCATATTCCTGTATCCCCCTTGAGTGCAGTTTCATTATCTATCAAAATAGGGGATCAGACTAGATAAGCTGTAAGGTCCATTTTAGTCTCAAAGTACTGTGCGTCAATTATTTTAAATAAACAGAGAAGAAAAAACAAACAGAAAAGGTACTTTAGGAAAAAGTGGGAAGCTGGATTGCTACACAGAGATCTGAAAGATGATGTTAGGAATTCTGACACTGAGTAGATCCACTCAGTGGATCTCCTTCTTTGCCACTGGTCTCAGAAGTCTAGGCTAGTCACAATGATCATGAGACAGCTACCCTAAATGTGACTGTCCCCGTCAACCATACAGGTCAATCCATAAATGAGTTAGGTTGGTTTCTCAGGATTGCTTCAGAAGGCAGACCAGATCTCCTGCCCGGGGCTACTGCCAACCTCTACTTCACAGCTTCGCAGAACTGGCTGGGACTGACTGACCTTTCCAAAACAGAGATGGCTAGAAGTCACTGGGGCCTTGTTTCAAGCATATTTTCATCTCCCCAGCAGATGACTGGAAAGAATAAGAAATTCTAATGAGAGACATATTGAGGAAAGAAAGGTGTGAAATGGAGAGGGAAGCGTGAATCCTGAGCACATAAGAAGAGGGGCGTGGAAAAGAAAGTATCTCAGAAATACCAGACAAAGTGTAAAACAACAAAAAAGAAACGTCTATAAACTTTTATAAACGTGTCAAAATTACCAATTTGTTCACAGTAAAAGTGAGTAAAATCAGAAGAGAGAGCCAGAGGTAAACAGGGTAATGTTAACAAAAAAAGTGACAAAATGCTCCACTTCGAGTAGGTAAATCCTCCTGATGGCCTTGTCCAGCAAATATAATGTCTTTTAATCTGAAAAGGAAAAAAAAAAGTTTGTTTGCACTTTGCATACGTGTGCTATGGAACTCTGACCATTCAGGCAACAAGAATTGGAGAAATGACTATAAATGCTTGGGTCATTCTCCACTCCACCTGCCACATACCAGTATTTCTTTCTTTTTGAAATGTCTAGATTCTCTTGAGAGGAAAGCCCAGAAAAAATCCAAGAATACAAGCTACTCAAGGCTCTGGCCATCACCCTGCTGAGCTGGAGCACTCAAGCTTCTAAAAGGGTATATATCAAAATATTAAGACTAGTAAATCAAAACAAAGAACTAATCCATAATTTATCCTTTAAATGTTCTAAACTGCTGGGGAAATGAAAGCTGAGCCAACATTTCTTCACCTGGCCTGGCCTCAGTGCTCTATTTGTTTCCTCACCTGCCTTCAGTAACTTTGGAAGTTGGCTGCTAATGGCCGAGTACTCACTGAGATGGAACCATATTCACCCAGGACTGACCTGAATATAATGAACTCTTTGAGGATGTGGCTTCAGTTCCTTAGTGCGAATACATGCAGGAAGCCAAGTGAAATGCCCTGGTGCGAATTCCTTTCCTTTTTTTTCTTTTTCTTTTTCCTTAATGGACATTTGCATTGTCAGACTTGCATTACAAGGGAGTTATAAATATAGAAATGAAATATTGATTACTTGTCTCAACCCATCCCCAACTTGTGCGAAATCACAAAGCACAGAGCAGCAGGCACTGTGGTGGTGGGGGCTGTGAGCACTTTCAGGAACTAAACTCTCTTGAAGGGCTCTTTGGCTGAAATTCATTTTCAAAAAGTGTTTTCTCACTAGACTATTTCAAGAACCAGTTTGAGATAGACTTTTTCCCATGAAAATTGAGGCCTTGTTGTCCCAAAGCTCTTTTGGTTCTCACCCACAGAGCTGGTCAGTCTTCATTCACTGGGGCACGGCAGGCACACAGACGAGCGGGTGGTTGCCCAGGAGGTGGCTGGGAGAGGCCCACTGCCACCCAGGCGTTGACACAACTCTCAGCTGGGAATAGCAAGCAAGCAAGCAGGGAAAGAATGACCAGGGCTTGTTTTGATTCCAGGCAGAACGCAAAGAATGCATTCCCTAGATGTTAGGTCAAAACAACCTAACAAAGGAAGAGCAAAATGTTTAATAAAAGCAAGCTGCTGATGATTCCCCTAAACTGGTTCCTGGAAAGAAACTATTAGTTTTTGGGTGTAAGCCTGGTGGTGCCCCCTTAACCAAACCGTAAAACCTGATGTTTGGACAAACTGATATCAAGAGACTCCTGATATGGTTCACTGAGAAGGATGCAGCATCACTTTTGTGTTATTCCTGACAAAAATTCATAACCACAGTCTAGGCATATCGAAATATCAGCAAGCCTTATTTGAAGGATGTTCTACAAAATAATGGACTTGAATTCTTTGAAAAAGGTCAAGGTTAAGAAAGACAGAGAAAGGGCTAAGAAGCCTTTCCTGATTAAGGATACGAAAGAGACATGAAACAAAATGAAATGTGTGATTTCGAACTGATGAAATCTGAATGTGGACTGTGGGTGGGAGGACATTACATCAATATTAAGTTATTCGACTATGATCATTGTATGTGATTATGCAGGAGACTGTACTCTGTTTTGAGGAAATACACAACGAAGTAGTTACAGAATGGAGATGTCTCCAACTTAGTTTTCAATGATTCAGGAAGACAAATTATCTATCTACATCTATATAGAAGGAGATGAAAAAGAGAGAGAATGACACAGCAGATGGGACAAAATGTAAAATGTTAGTAAGTCTGGATAAAAAGTATAAGGGAATTCCTTGTACTATTCTTTCAATTTTTCTGGAAGTTTGAAAGTCTATCATAATAAAAATTTCCAAAACAGTGTCCCTAACATTGAACCTATCAGGCTCAGAGTTATAATTATCAGCTTTTTCTTCAAGAATAAGACTTAAAAATCCATCAGCAAGCCTCCCCCTCCTTGGAGATGGAGCACTCTCCACCAGGGCTGTCACTTGAACAACTGTTTGAAGCCTCTAAAAAGTAAATAGTAGCTGACAGGTTGAGGGATACGTCTGAACTGGAAGTACCACTGAACTGGTGGTGAGTTCACCATTTGGTTTCTCCTTTGGTGTATCTCCTGGCCTGAACTCAACACAGCCTGAAACCTGGGAAGGGGCCTCAGGACACCGTCACAGAGAGCTCCAGAAGGTGACCTCTAGCTCTGGCTCTAGGAGCATGAAGGGGAACTTTTGACTCTCAGAGAGTGTGGGGAGAATCTTGTTATTCTTTTTATCTTTTTTGTCTTTATTTTTTCTCTGTTCCCTTGCACTCCAGTCCCAAAGTCATTGAATGTTTGCACTGGTGGCTGTAACAATGGGATTGTGCAAGAACCTAAAACTCTAAGAGAGAGACCTGTGATCCTAAGAGGACAGGGCAATTCTGATGGCATTTTTAAAGTCTGTCTTCCTACGACTTGGCCCAGGATAGAGTCATGTCATAGGAAGTACATGGGGGTAATTTAAGTGCCTGCTTGCTGGCTCCCATGGGGAGCCCCAGAAACTGGAAAGTACTGAAGGGTCATGGAGAAAGAGAAGCTTAAGCAAGCAACCTTTAAAGTGAACTCTCCCCCAATGCCCCCTTAAGCTGCTCATGTCTGGATCTACAATTAAATAGCTGGATCTTGCAAGCTAAACTAAGGAATCACCTGTGTCCCAGAATGGCTTCCAGGTGGTACACATATGGGATGGTCTGAGTGGCAAGTGCTATAGAGATTTTGAAATCCAAACTGACAACTCAAATAAGATGGGTCATGATTGAACCAAATCAAACGGTTTGCTAAAACGAAAATATCAAAATTCCCAATAGCATTTAATCAAGATCTAAGGCCCCATAATATGACATGACAGAATTTAAAATTATATGACATAGAAAGAACCAGGAAATATTAACTCACATGGAAAAAGAAAACCAATAGATGCCAACAATGAATGGAATAGATATTGGATTCTCTGACAGTCTTTAAAGCAGCTGCTCTAAAAATCCTTGAGTGAGCAATTATAAACATTCTTGAAAAAAACTTAAAATGTAAAGTATTATCAAAGAAAAACAAGGTATAGGAGACCACACAAAAATTTTACAACTGCCAAATACAATAAACAAAAACTTTTCCTAAATAGGCTCAATGGCAGAAAAGATAAGAATAGATTCAGTGCACCTGACAATAGAAAAATAGATATTATACACAACAGAGAGAAAAAAGATCAAAATGATGAAAATGAGTCAGAGGCCATGAAACAATACCAATTAAAAAAAAAAAAAAGGTCTAAGGCCATGAAACAATACCAAATTAAAAAAAAAAAGGGGGGGGGGTCTAAATATATGTCATCAGAATTCCAGAAGGAGAAAACTGATATCCAGAAGAAAATTTTTGAAAAAGTAATAGCTAAAAACTTCCAAGATTTGATGAGAGACACAAACATACTGATTGAAGAAGCTGAATGAGCCTTAAATAAAATATAGGATGGGCACCTGAGTGGCTCAGTCATTGAGCATTTGCCTCTGGCTCAGGTCATGGTTCCAGGGTCCTGGGACCAAGCCCCATATCAGGCTCCCTGCTCAGTGGGAAGTCTGCTTCTCCCTCTCCCTCTTCCTCCTACCCCCAGTTCATGCCCTGTCTCTGTCTCTCTCTCAAATAAGTAAATAGCATCTTTTAAAAAATAAATATAAAAAAATACAGGAAAATAATTACATACCCAGATGCATTGTATTCAAAGTAAGACCTAAAGACAAAGAAAAAAAAAATAGGAAAGCAACCAGGAAAAAGCAATAAATTACTTACAGGGAAGCAACAATACAAATGACTGGAGATTTCTCATCAGAAACCTGGAGACTAGATTAGAAAGGAAGAAATAAAACTTCCTCTGTTCACAGATAATATGACTGACTCTCTTTATAGATAATCCAAGGGATTTACAAAAATACTCCTAGGACTAAAAAATAAGTTTGGCAAGATTTCTGGATACAAGGTCAACACACTAAAATTAGTTGTATTCTACATAAAAGCAACAAAGAATTGAAAACTGAAATAAATAAAATGTATCACATAATAGTTTTTTAAAAATAGAAATATTAGGTATAAGTCTAACAAAGATTTTGTGTAGAGTCTGCATGCAGAAAACATAAAATTCCAGGGAAAGAAATCAAAAACCTAAATAACAGAGGGACATTATCGTGATCATATATTAGAAGGCTCAATGTAATAAGATAAATTAATATACAGATTTAATGCAATTCCTATAAAAATCCCAGCAAGATATTTTACAAACATGGACAAGCTAATTCTAAAATTTAGAGTCTTAATGATAGAGAACAAACTTAGAGTTCCTGGAGGGGAGAAGGAAGGGGAATTGGCTAAATGGGTGATGGACATTAAGTAGGGCACTTGTTTTGATGAGCACGGGGTATTATATATAAGTGATGAATCACTAAATTCTATCCCTGAAACCAATATTACACTGTATGTTAACAAACTAAATAAGTTTTGAAATATTAAAAAATAAAATAAAATTATGTGTAAATAGAAAAGAACTAGAATAGTCAAGACACTATTAAAAAAGAAAAGCAAAGTTGAAAGATTCATGCTAACTTATTTCAAGACAGATTTTTTAAAGCCATAGTAATCAAGACAAGGTATTGATGAAAGGATAAACACATTGATTAACGGAACAAAATTGAGTGTCTAGAAATAGACATACACAATTATGGTCTATTGATTTTTACAAACATGCAAAGGCAAATCAATTGGAAAGGATAATCCTTTCAATAAATGTTTGGGACAATTAAACATTCATTTTCAAAAAATTAAAATAAAATTTGACCTAATCCCTAGATTGTATAAAAAACTTAATCCCCAAATGCATCATAGATCTAGAAGTATAATGTAAAGCTAGAAAACATTTAGAAGAAAACACAGAAGAAAACCTTCAAGATCTGGAGATAAGCAAAGAGTTTTTACTCATGACAGCAAAATCTGATCCATCAAAGAGAAATTCAATAATTCGGTTTCATCAAAATTAAAAATATTCATTTTATGCATAATATTCAACTCTAAGAGCACAATCTAATTTTAAGAATGGGCCAAATATTTAGACACTTCACCAAGGAGGATATAGACAAGGGAAAAATGCATATGAAAAAGATGCTCCACATCATCAATCATTAGGCAAATGCAAATTAAAACTACAATAAACTAGCACTACACAACTATTAGAGTGTCTAAAATAATAACAAGTACTGCCAAGCATAACTGAGCTATAGGAAATCTCCACACACTGTTGGTGGGATGATGACCCTGCCACTCTTGTAGACACACTTTGGCAATTTCTTGTAAAGCACACATATACTTACCCCATAATCCAGCAATCCACTTCTGGGTACTTTACCTAGAAAAGAGAAAAATATGTTCACACAAAACCTGTACACAAATTTTACAGCATTTCTGTTTATAATTGCCACATGCTGGAAACAGCTCAAACTTCCTTCAGTGGATGAGTTGGTACCTTCAATGCAATGGAATATTACTCAGCATTCAAAGGAATGAGCTATTGATACATGTAACAGTTTTGATGAACATTAAAAAGTCATTATGCTGAGAGAAAGAAGCCAGTCTTAAAAGTTACGTACATACTATTCCGTTCAGATAACATTCTCGAAAAGACGAACTTTAGTGACAAGCTATATCTGTGTTGGCAGAGGTGCAGAAGTAGGAGTGGTGTGACTATAAAATGCTGGTATGAGGGAGTTTGAGGAGACAAATGAAACCATTTTGTTTCCTGATTTTGCTGAGGATCATGATCCTGTACATGTGCTCCCATTTGTAGAATCGTATACAAAAGTCAATTTTGCAGTATGTAACTTTAAAATTAAAATAAAATAAAAACAATTATGATTTACTTAGGAATAAATTTACCTTCTAAGTGGAAAGATAAAATTTGAGGTGGTTGGGTAGCTCAGTTAGTTAAGCGCCTGTCTTTGGTTCAGGTCATGATCTCGGGGTCCTGGGATCGAGACCCGCGTTGGGCTCTCTGTTCAGTAAGGAGCCTGCTTCTCCCTCTCCCCCTGCCATTCCCTCTGCATGTACTCTCTCTCTTTGCTTGTCAAATAGATAAATAAAATCTTTAAAAATAAACAAATAAATGGAAAGAGAAAATTCAAAAGAACCATCAACCAAAGATCAGCTGCTCTAGGTGCAATCCATTTTGTTGTCAGGTTGCTTTGGGTAGTTGGGAGGGTAACATCCACCAACAAGAATTGAGTCACTTTGGAATTCAATGATGACTTAGTTGCCTGCTGAAATCAATCCCCCTGTAGCTTGCAGAGGAGGAAGCTAATGTGGATGTTCTGCTGGTTTGGGATATGGGTTCCTACAGAAGAGAGAGCTTCCTAAGGTGACAGAGGCTGGAGCACTTGTAAATGGAGGTAGGGCTGGGAATAGCCAAGGGGACCAGCTGCCAAGTTTCCAAGTGTCCTCACAAGAATGTATTCTCTTAATGAATCCACCATGGTACAGAATAGGACTCTCAGACTTTTGGAGTCAAGAGATTTGATCTAGTCATTGCTTCCCAGTTGACTGGGTACGGAGAATGTAGGGAAGGTCCTTCAAAGTCTCTAGATACACTTCGAATTGTGAGTTGATACTTGTTCTTAGAATCATCCAACCCCCTTTGCCAGATTGATGCTCAGCCAGCAGCCTTCTGGTAATCCATTCTTTTACTCATTCATTCACTATACATTTCTCAAGCACCTTCAATGTGACAAACATTACACTGGGTGCTGGGCATACAATAATAAATAATGCCTAGCCACTGCTTTGAGCAGCTCATAATTTTGCTGGGGGGAGAGAATATGAGGACCAGCTGACAGGTATTCCAGGCCCTATAGCAATGATTTTCCACATTGTGATTTAACAAGATAAGTTTAGGTCAGTCAGCCACTCTTTTGTGAATTTGCTTAACAAAAATCATTATCCCTGAATTTTACTACACCGAGAAAAAAGTGATGAAGCCTCAGGACTGGACCCCAAACCGATGACTTCAACTCGAATTGCCCATCTGTGAAATTCCAGCCCATATCATATCACTAATGATCCACCTTCAAATCTAAGGCTGCTTTTATACTCAGTGCACACTCAGCAATTTTATTCCAACTCTGATCTCTCCTTCTTTGCTTCTTTATGTCATCTGTAATACAACACAGCATCCTCACCAGGCTGCAGACTGAGCTCTAGAGCTGAGTTTCACTCATGCTTTTATTCTGTTGCTTCTTCCATTCTCTGTGGCTAGTTCAGTGCCTTTACAATAAAATTGTGGAGGAATTGTAATTTATGTTTATGAGAAAGAGGGGAAAGAATGGAGAGAGAAAAACAGACAGAGAGACAGGAAGAAAGGGAGAAAGAGGGAGGAGGGGCTTAAACCACTTGGGATTCGGAGTTTCTTTAAGTAAAAGCTTAAGTAAAGCATGTTTTTAATAGACTAGTTCAAGAAGTACACTTTTCAATGGAAAAAAAAATGAGTTCTAATTTTGGCTGCCACCTGTTAGCTATGTTATCTTTATAAGGCAATTATCATCTCCAACCTCAGTTTTCTCAACCATAAATTGAATGATTGGGCTAGAGAATTTCTAAATCATTCCAGTATCTGTTGATTCTCATATTTCTCAAGACAAAATCCTCTTTTCAGATCCTTCGCTTTTTTGTTCCATGATTTGTTTCACGTATCTCTCTTGACACTTAAAAGGATTTTGTGAAAGCTACTAGTTATGAAAAAAGATTTCCCATAAACATCATATCATATATGTTTCCTATTAGGGCTTCTGACATTCCACATGTTCTCAAAGGTAATTGGAAATACTGGAGACAATTTAAGGGTCATTATTGTGTTAGCCAAGAAAATAGCTAATGATGACTTTAGCTACCGGACTATTCAGCCGATCATAGAACCCATTAGCTCAATTAAGTAAATCAAATAGGAAAAACCATTTAGACTTCAGAAAACTGCCCACCACTAACTACTATTTGCCAGTGAGGCTTTTATTTCATGGTGAATTCAGTTTGTGCCTTCTATGAAGAAGAAAATGACCAGATCATCTGATTTAGCAGATGTAGTGATTCAAGATCACTTAGCATATGTAATTATACACCAAAAGTTCCATTAAATTGTAATGGCAAGAAAGCAGGTAAGACTAGAAATCTTCTGTGTGAACAAGACTTGAGCTTTCTGGAGTGGTGTATTATTCACTGAGGTAGGTTTGGGAAGAATCTGCATATGGTCTTTTCTGGTTGTAAGGAAAATTTCCCAATCCTGGAATGATCTATAGGTCCAGATTAGGGAGAAGGCAAGAGACTAGCATCGGGGTTAAGATTCATCATCCCAACCACCCCAGTTCCAGCTGTTTACAGTGTTCAGATATGGAATACACATTTAAGCTTTCAAAGACCAAGCCCTCCAGATAAGTTAAAGCTTTTTATTATTCAAGTTGGGTGGGTCACAGGATTTTTGAAGTGACTCATGGAGAGAAAAGAAAACCGCTGCTCATATTATTTAATATTTATATTCAGGCCATGCTCTTGCTGGACAGAGTTGGGCCATTGAAAGAATGTTCAAAATTGACACGGTGAATATTTTATTTGATTGTAAATTTAGAAACTAATTGTAATGTTTGACAACTGACTTTCCAGCACTGCTTTTCATGGTGTAGACTGATACCAAGCTACCGAAGTGATGTCATCTGAATTGCACAATTGCTAGAAATTCAGCAATCAGCTCTAGAGAGCCAGAGCAAACAGCACCAGCACACTGCTGGATGTGATTTAAGCTAACAAATGTGGAAAAGAATGGTGGCCTTACATGTAATTGGCATTTCAAGAAAATTATTGTTAGACAAGACATCTTTATTCTAAATTGAAAGAGGGTTTTGGGTCACTTTTTCAGAAGACCCCGGTGAAGGATCCCTTTGGAAAAAGGCCAGACTTCAGGAAATCTACATTCTAAATATCAATGCCTGCTGTGTGACCATGGGCAGGTCATCCCATTTCCCTGGGACTCATGTATAAAATATATAGATTTCCTATCTGAGAGGTGTAAGCTCTCTTCTATGCCTACTACGTTGTATGCAATTTAGTCCAAAAGTCAACACCAGCACAGATAGTCAGTGGCTACTGAAACATGAATGATCACTAACCAGAAATGAGTGGGAAGTCTCCAGTGCTTCCCCAGGGGCTTGCTCAGATCTTGACTACTTCCTAAGAGATTTTTTTTTTCTATTGCTCATGTGTAAAAAGGAGCAGTTCTGTTTTCTCCCAGGCCTCTCTTCTGCCAATGATTTCCTCCCTCATCTCAGCCTACCCAATGCTCTGCTTAATCCTGCGTCTTAAAAAGGTGACCTTTGTCTCTATCTCCACTTCTTTCATCTACATGTCACAAGGTAGTCACGTGTATATTCTTTCATATTCATGCTGAAATACTGCTGGAGAAAATACCAAATTTGTAAAAATCACATATATGATTTAGGTTCTCTAAAATAATAATGTACTAAAATGAAACTAGTCACTTATTGTTGCCTATGCAATTGTACCTTACCATTCATTATTTTTATTGATACTTAGCCATTTAAACATAGTTCCATGCACAATCTAATCAACATATATCTGTTGACTGAATACATTAATGAATGGCTGACATTATCTGTCTGAATGGATGACATGGACTCTATAGTTCATTTTCAGGTTTATAGTGCTACAACAGATTTTTTTTTCCTATTTCCATTTTCTTCTTTATGTCCTCCGTTTATTTCTAGAGAATGGCAAATCACTTCTTGCACTGTGGGAAGGGGGGAGGGATTTTGGCAGGAAAATCATACTCTTTACCTGTCAGCTACCTTCCAGAAATACATGAAATAAGAGACTGAGAAAGTAGAAAACATCCTATGCAATTGCTAACAGTTGGTGGAGCAGCAAGTGCACTGGAGTGGGTGGCATTTGTCCCTATTTCTACGCTCTGATCTGAAGCTTGTACAACAGATGTACTGGGGGCTGGAGAATGGCGGTGCTCATTTGTGGAGGTGAAATGCTAGGAAATGCGCAGGCTATGACTAGCAGTGGAAGCACAGAGTCGGAGGCTAATGAACCTGTTGGTCCTGCTGCGTGGTTTTCCTTCAGCAACATTTTTAACCATTTCCAATGCTAGAAGCAATGGCAAGTATTGCTAATGTAACATTTCTTTATCAGGCTAGAGTGCCAGTACTAGATTGCATGGAACATTTTGAAAATACTGTCATTTTTATGTTTATTTGAGAGTGAAATTTAATATCCAACTTTACAAGATAATCATCCCCAAAATCTTTTCTGTTTTTGTTGTAAACCATAAAAATGGCATGACAATATAATTCTAATGTTACTTAGTAGTTTTTTCTGTAATCACCCTGATATCTTTTCTATTTGCAAAGTATTTAATACTGTTTCTTATTCCTACTTTTATTTTTACTTCTTTATTTTATTTTATTCTTATTTGAGTTTTCTTTTTTCTCACAAGTGCTTATATTTCTCCAGTAAAGAAAAAAAAATTCTAAGGCAGTTGTAGGAATAATCATATATTTAACATAGTAAATACATTCTTCACAGAATCTTATGAAATATTTCTGAAATAAAGATGGTAAAATAAATATCCTTGGCAAAGGGATAGTTTACTTATAACTGTTATAAAATTGGAGTTAATCCTTAAGTTCATATTTTAATCGATGTGTATATTTAGTTTAAATTAGTTTTCTGATCTTTATTTGACCAATAAAAAGTTAAAATTGCATACATTTTTGTGTAGTCCCCAAATTTTAAAAAATGAGAAGCTATAGAAGATACAGCATTCTGACTTTTTGAAAAAGTTAGGAGAGAGAGTGTGTCTGTTTCTAATTATGCAGACTATTTAAGAAAAAGAATTTAAGTCAGCTGATATTTTTCCTTTCATTATTTATGATTTAAACCAGCTCATCTTTTTCATTATTTACATGACATCTAATAACTGGTCTGATTGAGTTTAAATATTTGCAGTGGGTTGCTCTTGGCTCCATGTTTGTAGAACCATGACTAAAAGAATCACGTGAATCACCAACAAGAATTTTTTTCTTTTTTTTTTTTTTTTCCAACAAGAGTTTTATACTCTTCACAAAACACAGTACTGCAGAGGGCAAATTCTCTACTTTCCTCATTTTGATTCTCTTCTTACACTCACAATACAATGTAAATTACATCATTAGTTATTAACAACACTGTCAATCGAGAGTAAAACTAGTAATAAACTATAGATTCTTGAGCTCAACTGACATATTTCCTTTTAGAGAAATGCTTTATCATTGGCAAACCCAACATATCTACTCATAACCTGGATTCTGAATCCAATGAAAGGATTACGTATAGAATCTGTAGTTGAGGGATCCCTGGGTGGCGCAGCGGTTTGGCGCCTGCCTTTGGCCTAGGGCGCGATCCTGGAGACCCGGGATCGAATCCCACATCGGGCTCCCGGTGCATGGAGCCTGCTTCTCTCTGCCTGTGTCTCTGCCTCTCTTTCTCTGTGACTATCATAAATAAATAAAAATTTGTTTATTAAAAAAAAAAAAAGAATCTGTAGTTGAATAGAACTTTATCTGCTATGACTTAAATGGTCTTGAAGGCCTTCGCACTGTAGCTAGTGGAGACGGATTTACCAAAGACACTACCCTTCCTCTACAAGGCAATTCCTTGCCCCTTTCACACAGTGAGCTCCTGGAGAAGAGAGAAATGTTGTAGACAGAATAATTGAAAACTCTTCATGATTGTGAAACTGAAAAGAGATTAGGCTGGCAAGAGTCAGAAGGAGCTTTTTTGGGTTTGGCCTTAAAGTGTGGCCTTCTCTCTCATCTGCACACAAATTTATTAACTGCAGAGATAGGGGGTTGGGGTTACCTCTACCTTGCATTTCTATGTAGCTACAAATTAATTCCCAAATGCCAATGTGCATATGTTTTCCTTTTCATGCATCATATTTGGGGGCACAGCTGGAATTATAACTCTGAGTGCCACATGCATGCACTCAGCACAATCTCTTACTCACAGAGTGGAGTACATGGTAAAGAAAACATTATTCCATCCTTTGCTTATCTTAGTGTATGGACAATAAATTGTCCCTGTCCCCAAACTGGTACAGATTTCTAAAGTAAAGAAAACAAAACAAAAAAATGGAGAAAAGAATAGAATCTGTGTCTTGAAAAAACTAATGTTTGTATTCCTTCAGTCAGTGGTTATTGAATTTTACGAATGTTAGAGATCTTTTAAAGAAGTGCAAAAGTGAAAATGAGTTGCCTTGGTATAAAGTAAAAACGTTGAACTGAGGATCAGAAGATCTGGCAAGTCAAATATTTTATGAACAAAACAAGTTTCATTGTAGTTTATATGACTGCTCTAGGTCATTTTTCTAAATGTCAAGATGACACCACATAATGAGTATAAAATAGGGATCAAGCTTTGAGAGCATAGGGCAGGGATCTTCAAGTTCTTGAGAATTATAAGCTTCATTGTAATTTAATTTTTAGATGTTTCTCACATACCTTGAGGTGCTTTTCAACACATTTTAAAATTTTAAACTGGACTCAAATGAAATACATATAGTAAAGAATCTATTTGAATTAAGAGAGGAAATTAAGGGAAATGCTTTATTGCGGTTATGGAGTATGTATTTTTGAACAGTAAGCCTATATTAAAGTATAATTAGTGTAATAAAAAGCACTGTTAAAAGGAAGAAAGTAATCTCTTACATGAGAGAATACTATGATATTTATACACCTTTACCTCTATCCCTATGCATCACTTTGAGTTAATAGTATGAAAAAATAGAGAAGTAAAATAAAGAAAAAGAACACAATCACATGCGTTTGCCAAGGCCTACATATTAATACTGTCTTGAGAATTTTGTCTTATTCCTTAGACAACTAGATCCATCCTGGACTGATTTCAAATAAAAACTGCCAGTCTCTGCTATAGAAAAATAAATAAATAAAAATGCAGAGTACATCTGAACAAAGAATATGTCCCTGATTAAACAAGAAAGTTCTAAACTCATCATTCCTCTTAGATAGATAGATCTCTCAGGAATACTTTTAATTGATATGAATCATTTATCTGATTGTTCACAGGGATTTCCCAGTAAGATGCCAAAATACCTCCTTTTGTTAAGTTAGGCCAAAGACCAGAAGTCATCCAATATCACTGTCATTACTTTTCCTCCTAGAAAGATGGCAAAATTCTGGGGAAATTTTAGTCCTGCCATGAAATTTAAGATAATTCTGAGAGTTTAAGAAACTATGGGATACCCCAAAAGATACTGTTATTTTAGGATTCCAAGCACCTAGGAAGCTGTTTATAAATATTGACTGAAAGATAAATAGAAGAAAGGGAAAGAGCAAGGAAGGAAAAGAGAAAGGAAAGAAAGAAAGTAGATGGATGCCAATATTTACATGAATTACTTTGAATGGAAACGATAATTTTTTTTTTTGGAAATGATAATTTAGAAGTAGCCTTATCACCACCGTCAAAGTAAGCAAACTTCTTAGGACACAGTTTTCTCTTCTATACCCAAATAACATACTCTATGCCTAGTGTAGGCCTAAGAAGAACCCAAGGATTTATCAATAAATGTAAACAATGCCATTCATGGACATGAAAAACCAAGTCCTCATGATGTATTGTAGACACTAAAGGTATGTTAAAGTTGAGTTCATTTTTTTTGCCCCTATCATATGCCATTTTTCAATCTTAAAATCATATATATCCACTCTACACAAAATGATCTCATGATTTTTCAGGCAGCGAGTAAGTACCAAGAAGACAAAGTAAGCAAAGGGGAAAAGAAGAGAAGACTTGTGAGAGAAAAATCTGTGCTTAGGAGGAGTGGTTGGTGCAAGGAATAGACAAGAAAATACAGGTAGCCTGGTAATTAGAGAAAGATCAAAGAACTGTATGTTTCGGTGGTAGTCAGATTACATTTAAGACTCCTCAGCCAGGAAAGTCTGATTCTGTACACAATACAATAAATGATGCAAAACTAACTCTCCTACTGAGAATAACTATAAAACTGAACAAAATATATGAGGCAATTGTTGTAGGCATTGAAAACCAGTTAGTGCCAGCCTGTTCTCTCTGAAAGAGAGAATAGACTTAAAATCATGCCAACTCTCTGCCTAGGGAAAATTTCCTGACTGTGGCACAGGAAGCTAGAGCCCTATGCATGGCATGATGATCTTTCTGAATGGAGAAAGTAGAAATCAAGTATAAGGCTTTTAAAGTCACTAGAATCTGTGATGCAGGGTTCTGGGAAGGACAGCTGTGCAGTGGAGTAGATCCCAGAATTTTCCATGTGGTTTTTCCACAAGTCCTTGGCTGAGGGTTTAGCTAAGTATGCACAAGGTGAACAAGGAATGGCTTACTGGAGAACAGCAATAGAGTAGAAATGTAATTGAGTTACCAGAATATGAGCAGTGCTGGAAGATTTTGAAGTTCTAGTCCAGTAGAAGTAGAAAGACCTTGCTAACATGTTGGCATCTGTTTGACCCAGCAGAAAAGCCACTTGTTTTGGGAAAAGAACCATGTCCCAGGGTCTACCCCAGCTATGACCTTAAGAAGTCTAAAATAAGACCATCTCTATACAATTTCAACTTGATTAGTTAGTAATTGAACAGTCTACCAGAATAAAAATCAACATTTTCCAGGAAAAAAATAATAGAATCTTAAGACTCTAAGATGTATCCTCTATCTATGCTGTTGAGAATGCAATAACAATTACTAGACATGAAAAAAACCCACAGAAAATGTGACCATTAGTCAAGAATAAAGCAGATAATGTATCTCAAAGGTGAAGCAGATTTTGGAGTTAGGATACTAACAAACATTAAAACAGATATATATGTTCAAGTATTTAAAGAAAATTTTTTTCTTAGTTATGAATTATTGGAGAATCTCAACAGAGAGATGAAAACAGAGAAAGTAAGAAAGAAACAAGGAGATGGAATTCCTGAACAAAAGACTACAAAGGTTAGGATTTTAAAAATTCATGAGAAAGAATTAATGGTAGACTGAAAATAAGATAAGAGTCAGTATCAAGAAGACAGACTAATAAAAATAACCCAATCTGAAAAATGGAAAGAGAAACAGATGGAAGAAAAGTAAAGATCCTTGGAAATTTGTGGCACAATATAAAAATCTCTAATTTCTATTGGAATTGGAATCCTGGAAGAAGTGAATGAAAATATTTTAAGAAATGAAGAGCTCTTCTTCAGCTACCTCAGATGCCTAAAGGAAAGAAGGCTAAGGGGAAGAAGGTGCTCTGGCCCCTGTTTTCATGAAGAAGCAGGAGGCCAAGAATGTGGTCATTCCCCTATTTGAGAAGAGGCCTAAGAATTTTGGCGTTGGACAAGACATCCAGCCCAAAGAGGACTTCACCTCCTTTATCAGATGGTCCTGCTACACCTGGCTGTAGTGGCAAAGGGCAATTCTCTAAAAATGTCTAAAAGTGCCTCTGTGATTAAACAGTTCACCTAGGCCTTGAACCAGCTGCTACTAACTACTTAAGCTGGCCCACAAATACAAACCAGAGACAAGGCAAGAGAAGTGGAGATTGTTGGTCTGGACTGTGAAGAAAGCTGCTAGCAAAGGGGATGTCCCCACAAGAGGCCATCTGTCCTTTGAACTGCTGGGGCTGATACTGTCATCAACTTAGTGGGAAACAGGAAGTTCAGCTGGTAGTGATTGCAAATTATGTGGATCCCATTGAGCGTTGAGCTGGCTTTCTTCCTGCCTGTCCTGTGTTGTATTATGGGGGTTCCCTACTGCCTTATCAAGGGGAAGGCCAGACTAGAGCATCTGGTCCACAGGAAGGCCTAAGGCATTGTTGCCTTCATACAGGTTGACTTGGAAGATAAAGGAGCACTAGCTAAGCTGGTAGAAGCTGTCAGGACCAATTACAATGACAGATATGATAAGATCCACTATTGATGGGAAGGCAAATTCAGTGGATCTTAGGGTCCAAAGTCAGTGGATCACATTGTCGAGTTGGGAAACTCAAAGGCAGAAAAACTGATCATCAAAGGGCTAAGTGTACTCTGTTGAATTTTCTGTACATAAAAGTAATATAAAGGGGTACCTGGGTGGCTCAGTTGGTTAAGCATCTGACTCTTGATGCCTGCTCAGGTCATGATCTCATTGTTGTGAGATTGATCCCTAAGTCAGGCTCCATGCTCAGCAGGGAGTTTGCTTGAGATTCTCTCTCTGCCCCTCCTGCCACTTATGCATACACTCTCTCTCTCCAAAATAAATAAATAAAACTTTTTAAAAAATGATAAAGGGTTCTTTTTAAAAAAATATATATATGACTCATATGTTCCTAACTTTGATGGAAAACATCAACTTACACATTCAAGTATCTCAGTAAACCATAAGCAAGATAAAGGCAAAGTAAACCACATTAAGAGCATTACACTCAAACTTCTAAAAGCCAAATATACAGAAATAAGCTAAATTAAAAACAATTATATACAAAACAATTATATAACAACACAAATAATGCCTCATTTCTTATTTGATCCAATTAAGTCCAGAATACAATGCAACAAGATTTTTAAAATGTTAAACACAAAATAAAATATAATAAAAAATATTCAGAAATCTAAAATACATTCTAGAAAAGATAATCATAAAGACATTTTCAGATAAATGAAAACTGGAAGAATGTAACATAACTAAAACATTTTCAAAATTAACATAAAAAAGACATTTTCATATAAGTGAAAGCTAGAAGAATGTATTCTGATAGGCCTGGTCATAAGAAAAAATTATGGATATTTTTAAGGCTGAAGGGAAATGATATTACATGGGAATTTGGGTCTACAAGAAAGAATGAAGAACACTAAAAATGGTAAATGAATGAATAAATTTAAAAAGCTATGCTTCCTTTTCCTTTTATGATTACCTAAATGACAGCTGATCATTTAAAATGAGGATAATAAAGCCTATCATAATCATAATTACATTAAATGTAAATGATCTAAATGCTCAAATAAAAAGGATGAGATTATAAAAATGAATTTAGAAAGTGCAAGACCTAGATATATGCTACTTGATTAGATATATTTTAGATATAAAGATACAGTTGAGGTTGAAACTAAAAGGATGGAAAAAAATATATCATGAAAACTATAAACAAAGTAAAGCAGGTATGGCTTTATTAAGATGAGACCAAATGAACTTCAAAAAGAAGAATATTACTAAAGATGAAGAAGAACTAATTCATCAGAAATATTTAATTCTACATGCATATTGATCTAATCATATCTTCAAAAACCACAAAGCAAAATTTGGCAAAAGAGAGAAAGTGGCAAATTCACACCATAGTTGAAGATTTCAACATTCTCCCACAGTAATTATTAAATCATATATATATGATTACATAATTTATACATGTAAGTAATACATATAGGTAGTAAGGATATGTAAGATCTAAACATAATCATCCAATATAAATTAATAGGCATTTATAGAACACAATGACCATCTTCAGAATGCACATTCTTTCTGACTGTACTTGGCTCAACATAGATCATCTATTGAACAATATAATAAAATGTTATCAATTCCAAAACATTGAAATCTTACACTACATTATCTCTGACAATACTAGATCAAATGAGAAATGAAAAATATACTTAGAAAAGCCAAAATATTTGGAAAGTTAATAAGATATTTCTAAAAAATGTCCATGGACTACATTTTTAAAATTATAAGTGAGAATTTTAAATTTGAGTTGATTTACAAAGAAAACACAGCACTTCAAAACTTGTAGGCTGTAGCTAAAGAAATACTTTAAGTGAAACTTATAATTTTAAATGCCTTAATAGGAAGGAAACAAAACTTAAAACCAACTCAGTTTTGACTTTAGCTAAGAAAAAAGAAGAGCAACTTAAAGCGAGATTAAGTAGAATAAAAGAAATAATAATAAAACTCAATGGAATCAAGACAAACAGAGTCAAAAGTTGATCTTTCAAAAGGCCCACAAAACTGATAAGTCCCTAGAAGAAATAGCGATCTTGCAATTAAAAGATGGTCACCTTACTATAGATCCTAGAGCCATTACAAAGATAATGAGGTGATATGAAGACAAGTTTTTATGATAAATTTAATTATTAGAACAAGTGGACAAATTATTTGATGAATACCACTGACTAAAATGGATTTAAAAATTAAAAATCTGGGACACCTGGGTGGC
Organism: Canis lupus baileyi; assembly: GCF_048164855.1. Classification (NCBI taxonomy): domain Eukaryota; kingdom Metazoa; phylum Chordata; class Mammalia; order Carnivora; family Canidae; genus Canis; species Canis lupus. The sequence continues at coordinate 1,306,747 of NC_132842.1, forward strand.
TCAGTGGTTGAGTGTCTGCCTTCCTCCCAGGGCATGATCCTGGTGGCCCTGGATGGAGTCCCACATCAGGCGCCCTGCATGGAGCCTGCTTCTCCCTCTACCTGTATCTCTGCCTCTTTCTGTGTGTCTCTCATGAATAAATAAATAAAATATGTTTTAAAAAATTAAAAATCTGACTTGTTCTATATCTGTTGAACAATTTGGATTTCTAATAAAAACTCTTTCCACAAAGATATATTGATTCCCCAACAGTTTCACTGGTAAGTTTTATCAAACTTCAAAGTAGGGAATGATGCAAATGTGCACAAACTCCTAGAAACTAAAAGAGGAGGGAACGATTTGTAGCTCATTTAAAAAGTTTGGAATAACCAAAGCACAAAGACCTGACAGAGAAACTGTAACTGTATGTGTCAATTTTATTTAAAGTAGGCTGGAGGAGAACTAGCAGCAGAAATGAGATGCTTATTTCCAAGCATAAGATTTACTGACCTCAGTATCTACTACCTTTTCCAACATGTTACTGTTTCAACAAGAACAATGTATTATCAGGCTAAGAAAAGACAAGAAAATACATAGTTTGAAGAAGCAAAGCAACCGTCACAACCAGACTGACATGACACAGATGTGGAATTTAAAATAACTTATTAGTGTATTAAAGGATTTGATGGAAAAGATAGACAACATGCAAGATCAAATAGGTAATGTCAGCAGAGAGAAGAAAACTATGAGAAATAATTAAATGGAGTGGGGGATACAGGCTTTCAGTTAGGGAATCAATAAGTCATGGGAATCAAAGGTAGAGCATAGGGAATACAGTCAATGGTATTATAATAGTGCTGTATGGTTACAGATGGTAGCTACACTTGTGGTGAGCACAGCATAACATCTAGCCTTGTTGAATCACTATATAGTACACCAGAAACTAATGTAACATTACATGTCAACTATATTTCAATAAAAAGAATAAAATAGAAGTGCTGTAAACCAAAAACCATAATAACAGACATAAAGATTGCCCTCCATGGCCTCATCAGTAGGCTTAATACAGACCAGGAAGGAATCAGTGACCTATTGAATAGAGGTCAATAGAAATTCTTCAAATGAACTGCAAAAGAAAAAGTGTGTGTGGGAGGGATGAAGATCAGAATACAGCATCTAACTGTTTCAGATGATATTAAATGATCTAAAATATCTATAATTGAAATAGCAGAAAAAAAGAATGGAACTGAAGAAATATTTGAAGAAATTATAGCAAAGGGTTTTCCAAAATGAATAACAAACCCCAAACCAAATATTCAAGAAACTCAGAGAATACCAAATGGGATAAATACAAAAATAAACACACAAATAAAATCATCTAAGCATATCTTTTTCAAATTGCTGAAGATCAAGACAATAAGAAAATCTTGAAGGCATCTGGGGAAAAAAAAGAAAGAAAGAAAGAAGAAAGAAAGAAAGAAAGAAAGAAAGAAAGAAAGAAAGAAAGAAAGAAAGAAAGAAAGAGAGAGAGGGAGGGAGGGAGGGAGGGAGGAAGGAAGGAAGGAAGGAAGGAAGGAAGGAAGGAAGGAAGGAAGAAAGAAAGAAAGAAAGAAAGAAAGAAAGAAAGAAAGAAAGAAGAAAGAAAGAAAGAAAGAAAGAAAGAAAGAAAGAAAGAAAGAAAGAAAGAAAGAAGAGAAAAAAAGACATATTATCTGCAGAGGAACTAGGATAATGGTTCCCGCATGCTTCTCACCAGAGAACATGTAGTAAGAAGACAATGCTGTGGCATGTTTGAAATGCTGAAGAAGACTGTCAACCCAGAATTCTATATCCACAAAAAATAGCCTTCAGAAATGAACTCAAAACCAAGACATTCTCAAACAGACAAAAGCTGAAAGAATGAATGCATTGGTAGCAGATGAGCTTCACATGAATTGTTGAAGGAGCTTCTTCGGGCAAAAGGGATAAGAAAGTGCTCAGAAACTTGGAGCGACACAAAGAAAGGAATTGCTGGAGAAAGAATAAAAGGAAGTAAAACATAATTTGTATTAATTTCTCTAAAAGAGAACTACTTAAAGCAAAAGGTCACAACAATGTATTGTGTATTTACAGCCTAAATAAAAGTAAAATTTATGCCAATCTGGAAGATGGTGGGAGGGAGGAAATGGAAATAGACTGTTCTAAACGTGCTTACCCTGCACGTGAAGCAGTATAATTTATTAGAGCCAGACACAAATTATTTTAAAAGTATATTGTAAATCCTAAGACAACCACAAATAATTATTTTAAAGAAGTTAAATAATTCAATAGAGGAGATGAAACTGAATTATAATTGCTTATTTAAACCTACATGCCTTAATTAAACCTACAAAAAGCAGAAAAAGAAAAAAATTGAGAACAAATAGAAATCAGATATCACAATGTTTGGTTTTCCCCTATCGTTTCCATAAACTACCAAATGTAAAAAGGAGGAGGAGCTGCATATTCAGTTCCTTACTCTGGCTCTGGTCTTCAGGTAAAATATTCTGGAGTTAGCTATTTTATTCCCAAAACTCTGTTCTCCAGAAAAGCACAGGATCTCTATGCAAAGCAAAGCTGGTGGTGTCCCCCTGAGTATCGTCTCTGAGAGGTACTGCAGAGTATAGTGGAAGTTGCCTAGGGTGGAATTCAAGGTTGGGGGACTCTGGCTCAACAAGACTATCCCTGGCCAATTTTAAACATTTTGCATTGCAATCAGATTCCTCTACAATCAGGGAAGAGGGAGCTAGCTGCCTGGAGAACAGAGTCCAGAAGGCTTTGCACAGAATCAGGACTTGAGCTGCAGTCAGAGGTTGCAGCTGAGGGGAGGACCAGGAGATAGTGGAATGGGGACCCCAGGCTATCTGATTTTGCCTAAAATGTGGCAGTGATGGTTGACCCTACATAATCCAGTTAGAATGTATTTGTCAGTATTGCAGACTTGTCTCTCTTTGCTGCTAGAGGGGCAGCATCTGAACACAATTATTACAGAGTCTTCCATGGCTATTGGGTCCCTTGTATGAGACCTTCAAAATGAATTTAAATCACCTTCATTTATGATGGTTGGGAGGGAGGTAGGGCCTTCGAATTACTCTTATTCTTACCCAATGGTATGGCCCATCCTTTTGTTAAATTTATTTTGCTGATATGGAACAATTTATGCTGTCTAATCAAACAAATTAAAACACTGATTTTGCTTTCCTCAACTCAGTCAATTTTTAATAATCATGTTGTCATTTTCCTCCAAACTTGGCACCAAAACTTTATTCATTCTTCTCAGAAATTCTGTCACCAACCTAGTATAAAAACTGTCATTATCTCTCAAAGTCACAATCCTGACATCTGTTAAAGAAAAGTTTATTTTACACTTCAAAAATCAATCTGCACAGCTGACTAAACTCCTTCAGAATTTTACAGCTTGCTCTTGTCAAATATTTGGGAAAATAAATTTTGCTTTTAGAAAAATATTTGGTTTTCATTGAAAAGAAAATACTCTTTGTTGATTAAAAAAAAAACAACCTTTTGTTTCTTTCCCTGGAAAAGAAAAAAAAAATCATATCAAATGGTCTTTAGAAAAAAAAACATAAAAATTTTTAAAAAGTTGGAAGAATTTCTGTGTGCTTTACTTCAAGTAAATAAATTTCTTTCTCTTCATACCCTTGATGGTTGAATGGATCATCTAAGTTCTAGACCTACTATTAGAAAGATAAACTCAGCAATGTGGTTGGCCCTTGAAAATGAGGGAAGAGACTGTTGCTGCCTTCTCCTTGTTCATCTGGGTGCCCCTAGGCTCTCTCCATAGCTCCTGTTTGACAGATTTGAGTTTGAGCCATGGTTCTCTGTGCCAAAGATCCTCCCAAACCCCTTTCAACCCTGGGGGGCAAATCTCCACTTGCTTTCTAATGCCTCTGGAAACAGAGCAAGGGAACAAACATCTAATAGAGTATCTGCCTTGTATTAGGCTTTGTGTTAAGAACTTTCCATGTGCTACCTTGTTTAATCCTTACAATGGTCTTATGAGAGTATTCTCATAGACCAGGTCTCAAGTATTCTCTCCAGGTCTCAAGTCAAAGCTTGTGTTTTGACTCCTGATCTTTGCTTCTTCCCAGCAGCTACCTAATACCATATGTGATCTGTTTACCAATATACCCTTTTCTGGTTTTACATCTCACAATTTCAAGCTTAAGCTTTTTTCTAATGAGAATGCATGTCTATGCAGCTACACACATTTGTGATCCTGTACATTCCTAACCACAGCTTTGTGCTTTCGAAGTCTTTCAGATTGACTGTATTCTGGGGATGCTACTTTCTTCCTTATGTGGATCCACTATCCAATATAAATAGCGGTGGGCGTGAGTGTGGAGTTGACAAGAATGTTCATAGGTGAGTTCATGTGTAGAGCTTAGACAATGTGCCTCTGCTGCTGACACAAAAGTCATGACACCTGCTCTCACTTCCCACACTCCAGGTGTTACACCCACTGTAAGAGGTAAAAGAAAGAGCAAGGCACAGGAAACCAGAAGACCTGGCCTCAGATACTTGTTCTGCCATTAATTAGCTATTTCACACTGGAAAGAAATCACTTGGACTCTTCCAACTCCATTATCTTTTTGTCGAATAAAGGGAAGATGATAGTGCCTACCTCCTTGGTTGCTATAAAAAACAAATGAGTCACATGCAAGTAGTTTGAAAACTGTAAAAGACTTTTAGTGATGCTCCAATTAAAATCATTCTTAATACACCTTGGATAGAACCCTTCAAACTTCTGTTGTCCTTTAAATTAAAAACCAACCTTCTTATCATTGTTTACCAGTTGAGAATCTGGGTTACAAGGAACTGGAATTAGCTCTGATGAACTTAGACAGTTAGAGAAAGTTTGGAAGATGCTAGCAAGCCCACAGATTCTCTGGGTGATTTAGGAAATAAGAACAGAGGGGCCTCTGGAGGCCAGATGGAAGGAATAGTCTAGAAGAACAGGGCACCAGATAGTGCTACTGCCACTGCTTAATGTCATAGGATGCCACTGCAATGAGTGAATTCTATGCTTTTCCTTTGACTTTGCATTTCTTGCTTCAGATTCATAGACTCAAGGTGATCCACGATGAGTAATTGGACAAACACAGTTTCCATGGTCATACCTTGGATGCCAGAGGATGGGAAAAAGAGGATCTCCCTCCTTCATTCTCCGTAACAGGTGATAAGAAATATGGATCCCTTAGATGTTGTGCATAGTGGGAGATGCCCCCAAATAGAAAGAAAAGTTGAATGGTAGATGGTAAAACTGAAGCAAAAACAACTCAAACCTATATGTATGACCTCCTGCATGATCTGGCCATGTCCCACTCATTAACCTCATCTGGCTCCAGCATCCACTTCCACCCCCATACTCTACTCACTTGTGTTATTTCATTTCTTCTTTTGTGCCAAATTCTTTCCATCTCAAGGCCACCCAACTGCTCCTCTGGAATTCTCCATTTTCTACCTTCTACTTTGGCTACCCCCCACCAGCCTGTAAGTTTCAATGTCAATGAAATCTCTATGGAAAATACTTTTCTTGCCACCATCATTGTGGCCAAATCTAGGTTACAAACCCTACTTGCATTGTATACTCCCATATAAACTTGTGATCCTTTGTCATTGCACTTATAGTTAAATAATGTGTGGCATTATTTTGTAAATGTCTGTTTTATCCAGTAGATTACAAGCTTCATGAGTATAAGGCCTTCATTTATTTTGTTCACACATGTATCCCTGTTTCCAGTACACATTCAACAAATACTTTTTGGATAAATGAATGAGTCAACAGACAATCATGTTAGGAAGTGGTTAGCAGCAAACTGCAACCCTCAAGAATGTTCATTTTTCCCTTGAATATTAGCAGGCATGATCCTCCCCTCCTTCCTATGGTGCTATGAGATCCTAAAGGACAATGACTATGTACTTCTTTGTAGACTTCTTGTTGGTATATTTCTCTCTCTCTCTCTTTTTTTTTTTTTAAGATTTTATTTATTTATTCATGAGAGACACAGAGAGGCAGAGACACAAGCAGAGGAAGAAGCAGGCTCCCTGCAGGGAGCCCAATGTGAGACTCAATCCTGGAACTCCAGGATCACAACCTGAGCCAGAGGCAGATGCTCAACCACTGAGCCACCCAGGTGCCCCTTGTTGGCATATTTATAGAGACATTGAATAAATAGATCAACAGATGGATGAATGAAGTAGCTGGAGTTATAGTGAAGAAGCTCTTTCTACTAGTCTCTGAGTCCCTCTGATATGTCTCAGGCTAAATTCCTTTTGTTACTTCAAGCTAGGAGAAAAATGAGCCCAAGCATCTTCTTTTATCAATCAATAGATGTGGACTAGATTTTCTGTTAAGTACTACAGGGGTTAAAAGTAATTGAAAAACTTCATTTTTTTCCTCAAAATAACTTGCCATATAATTAGGAAGACATGTCAATAATACATGAGGAATTAAACAAAAAAGGTTGAAGAGAATAATACAAGACAGTAGTAATGAAAATGTTATGTGATGCGTATCATTAATTGCCAATAGAGTATAAACAAGAATACTATTTCTTCTAAAGAGAGTGAGGCTTTAGCTTTTAGAGTGGACCTTCCTTCTATACCTGATACCATTTATACAGATAAGAAAACTTTCCCCAAAGGAATTGTACCTTTTAAAAAACAATTGTCTCTACCTTCCTTCTTCCATCTCCTCCCTGACTTCTCTACCTTCACAAGCACACTTTGAGTTGTGCATCCTGGAAACAATTACCTTTTCGTGCTCTAGGCTTCGGCTCTAACTGTGTTTTTCTCAAGAAACTCCAAATGTGAGCCACTGTCAACCTCTAGGCCCTGTAACTGCTGTTCTGTATAAGATCATTACAGAGGGAGGTGCAGACAGAAATGGTGACTGGTTAGGAGTGTCCATAATTTGCTTTGGCTACATAACTCATTCATAACAAATTGTTAGAAGTTGCCATTTTTCACCTGGTTTTGTTAACTAGCAATGGGCCTATTCCCAAGAATCTTTCCTCTCGGGTGGCTTAGTCAGCTAAGGTCTGCCTTTGGCTCAGGTCCTGATCTCAGGGTCCTGGAATCAAGCCCCGAGTTGGGCTCACTGCACAGCAGGGAGTCTGCTTCTCCCTCTCCCTTCCCTCACTCATGCTCTCTCACTCCATCTCAAATAAATAAAATCTTAAAAAAAAAAAAAGAAAAACATTGTTCTCTCCATACATCTTTGTACGTTCAGCCTGGGCATCTTGGTAGAAGCTGGGGTCAAGTCCAAAGACAGACTGACCAGTTTGAATTCTGGTCCTGCCATTTCCTTGCCATGTGTCTTTAATCTTGGTAAGCTATAAAATGGACATTGCCAAAGGACTTACTTCACAGGTTTATCGTGAACTTTAAAAAAGAACATGCACGTGAGGGCTTAGCATAGCACCTGGCATTCACCCCAGTGAATTTTAACTGTCAGAATCACCGAAGCCGCAGCCTCTTTGGCTGCCTTAGCTGCTGTGCACGTGAGTACAGTTCTTTGTGTCCTTCTACTCTTTCCCACCATGCATTTCATAGAGAAAATTTGCAACTGTGCAGCAGAGTCCCTTAAAACCATCCCTCTGCCTTGAGACCTTCCTGGGAACAAGCCTCCATGAGTCCTTCCCAGCCGACTGTAGCACAATGCCTGCTGATTTAAGCTCAATTTGCTTAGGTGGACTTGTTAGTGGAATGGGTAGGCCATGAGGAGTAACCTTGAGGACAAGAGTCGGAGTCAGAGTGTAAATACTGCAGAGTGAGCACCCCACCGCAGGAGGAGAGCTCCCAGGTCAGGGTCTTCTGCAACCGTGCAGCCGGTCCCCACCTCCTTTCTGCTCATGGGGGTCTGGTTAGTCTTGCTCTTTTCTCCATGCTTTTTCCCATCCAGGGTCACAACAATTCTCTAGAACAACTACTCTGTTGTGTCAGTAATCCCGAATGGTGCTCATCTCAATAAGATTAGAAGAAAATTGCCCAGCGCAGGCTGCACTGCGGCAGAGTACACGAATTGAGAAAACAATTTCCACCTGGCTGAGCGGACTTGAGGACAACAAACGCTGTGTCATTTTCAGGCAATTAGAGATGGTTGCTCTCCCTTCCCTGTGCATGTTAAATTGTGTGTACAGCATAGGGCAGAAACACTGAGTGCAGAGGACAAAGAGACCTGAGATCCTCCTTTTAATTAGCTTCTCCTCTGACACTGCTTGTGTCTCCTCCGGCCCACCCATCCTAGGTCCTCTAATCATTTCCTACCATGGGCAATGAGCATATGTCCTTCCGTTCCGCTACAGGCACCTGTCTGCACAAGGGGGCAGATCAACCCCCAACTCCTCCCTCCCTGCCAATGGAGATGGTGAAGCTTCAAATTTCAATTCGGCCGCTGGGTCTGAGGCCCAGTTTTGAACAAGTTGGCATGGGGTGGGTTCTGGTGGTGTACTTTTTAATTGCATTATCCTGGGCGATGAAAATCTTTTCATTCTTCATGCATAAAGCACAGGCTGTACCGGGCATACACTTCCCATCGTGACTTTGAGCCCGGGCCCAGTTCCCTCCCAGGGCCACTTTGTCAGCAGTTCTAAGATCTTTTGTCATCTCAGTGCTATTAATTGCCCTTGAGCAGCACCAGGCTTTTTAATTCAGGTTTCCCTAGAACAGCAGGAGGGAAAATGGAATGATTGTAAAAGGGAGTTGATGTTAATTGCTAATGTAGGTACAGGTTTTATTGTTGTTTAAGATAGGCCTTTAAATCTCCTAATCTGGAAATAAAGAAGCAGAGATTGGATAAAGAATCACAGTCCTAGGACCTTCTTGAGAAGCCGTAGGAGGAGGAATGAATGGGCCTCCCTCTGTTTCCTTGTTTTATTGAACCTAATTGTCCCACAATCAAGGCATCCAAAGATCTTGAGTCAGAAATATAAAGGATGCCTGTGAGGGCCACACTGTGCATGGCCCGATTCAGAGACTCAGGGGGAAAAGGCACAAAGATCTAACCTGAGCAATAGAAAAGAAATTTTATATAGACACCTTAAGAGATTTAAAATACGATCCATACTGCTGACGGCAGGTGAAACAATTATGAAAGAAGAGGGCCTACCATTTGGGGAGTTTGAAATCGAGTCGAAAGATCAGGCTCTTGACACAGACCTTAAAGGTATCACGATAGATTTTTAGCAGTAACAGGTGAGTTAATTTAACATCTTGATACTGAGGGAAGGAGGTCGTTTTCTTTTTTAGACAGTTAAAATGGTGTTTTAACTATGTCCATTATTGTATCCTTATACAAACCTTTTGTATAAAACATTTCTTTCAGGCAATGTTAAAAAAATACCTTTGTTTTGTGGAAGGTGGATATTCCTCTTTCCTTAAGCAGCAGCAATAAAAACAAAACAAAACAAAACAAAAAACCCGAATAAACCCAAAGGCGTGTGGTTTTTCATACTCACTAAACTGCCATTCTGGGCTTTTCACCCTGGTCCCACTCTCACCCTACCCCTCAAATGAGAAAGCAGAAGCCCCTCAAGCACACTGTGGCCTATTGGCACCATTTTGGAAGTCACAGATTTCCTCTGAGACAACCTTCAGATCTCTGTTCCGAGGCTGCAGGCAGCTCCAAGGAGGCCCAACCCAGGAAATGATGAGCTGGCTCACTGTTGTCACACTAAGAAGCCTCTCAGAATGATTGCAGGTGACAGAGGTGTGTGGAGAGCAAGTCCCCTAGGGTGGCCATGTTAGTCACTCTCCTCTGTGAGTGCTCTTGGAGCTAAACTTCAGGACTGAAGCATGTAGCTGAAAAGTGGCAGGAACACCTTCATGGCTGAAGCAAAGTCACATCTATAAGCCTGAAGTGCAAGGAGCCAAGACCTCATAGAGGACCCAAGGGGACATGACTTGAGATCCTCCAAGCAGAGGTTCTTTTGAGCAGAAGTACTCCCAAGCTAATCCCTATGGCAATCAACATCCTCACTGAGGTCAGGATCAAAGGTCCAAAAACCCTATCCCAAAAATGCCTGGCACCAAGGCATGGTATCCTCTCCCAATCCAGTTCTCCTATGTGGTTAAAGACCTGTTTATGTCACAGGTGCTTAGAACTACCAAGGAATGGGTGATTCGAGGAATTAGTTCTTTTTTTCCATCTTCTGACATTGTTAAAAACTTACACACTGTCACACATGGTGGTTATCTACTTTGCAAAGGCACAGCTCTGTGTCACTGTGGGAAAAATAAAGTGTCTCTTAGAACACTGTACCTCTCCAAGTTAGAGGGATTTACACTTTTGTTTCCAACTCAGCATACCACTGTTGAAGGCCGGTTACTCCTGGTCACTGTATTCCCTTTCCAAACTGGATGGGAAGACCCTACATGTCATCATATGCATGGAAACCCTGAGAAACTGTTCCTTCCCGGGAAAATCAGCCAACAAGCTGAAGCTGACAATGAACTCCTGAGTCTGCTGTTCACTAAAAGCCCTTCAAAGAGCCACCAATGGGTTCCAGCCATAGACAGCCATTGAGGCTGTGTGGTGGGGATTTCCTGGAATGTCAGGATCCTACCTTGAGGATAGCTGTGGCCATGGCTTAGGGTGAGGACCTAGGCATGGGGGGAGACAGAGCCTAGCCACTTCCTTACTGTGTGGCTCTAGGCAAGTGACATAACCACTCTGTCTCAGTTTCCTCATTCAGGTAATGAGAAGGATGGCACTTGCATGGTAGGGCTGATTTAGAGATTAAAGTAAGGTCAAAGTATGTAGAATTATGTCTGGTGCACAATAGGTGCTCCGTAAATGTGGGCCAGGATTGTAATACTGGGCAATCGGTGTCAGGACATTGTAAAATCTCAGGCACAGTGTCCTATGTAAAATTTGAGTGACTCTCCGGAGAGTGGGAGGGAGCACTTCTCATGATTGCATGAGGACAAAGGCATGGCAGGGACAGTCCCAAACCATGTCCTACTCCCTACTCTTTCAGCAGGGGTCTTGCCTGGTGCTTTTAGGAGCGCTTCTCTTTTGAACGAGAGCTACTTTCAGCAGGACTTCCACTTCCTGGGCTCAGATGGATCGGATTAAAATCCATGCAGTCTCCGTCCTTCTCCCCTGGACCCCGCCTAAGAAAGCCCAGCTACCCAGGCTAGCTGACAGACCAGCGGGTTCTAAATGCTAACAGTGCCCTGTAGCTAATGCAAAGGGCAAAACCATTCCTAGTGTCTAGCCACTGGCTCCTGTCATCAAGATAAGCCCCTTCAGTAGGGAATTCTAGCCACAGTAGTACTCCTGGCCGCCCCCACACACCAGCCCCTCTCCATCAGCCTGCAGGCCTCGCAGCTGTGAAAGCTGTAAGTGACAGAGACACTTCACAGAGGGGATCGATGTCCTGTTAGAGCAGAGCCACTTGAGAGCAGGCAGGAACAAAGGTGCTCTGGTGTTCAGACACTGCTCTGCCTTCCAGGGAAAGGTGAGAGAACATTCTGCTCAAAGAGGTTTCCATACCTGCCTACCTGCCCCTCCTGATCTTCACTAGGGGAAAAAACAAACAAACAAACAAACCTCTGCAGTTGGATTTAGTTTTCTGTGATCGCCATACCAAATGTACTGTTGATAAGGTGAAGGAAAAATCCTTAGAGACTTAGAAAAAGTAGATTTAAGTCAGATTGTGTTAAACTTAAAATTCTTGGATTAGTAGAGAGTTTGTAAAATTCGCTGTTTTTTCCCTTTCTTCCATGGCTTTTCTTGATGTGCACATTGCATTTTCTCCCCTGGCTCTCTGTTCCTTCAAGTCGAAAACGAGAGTTAATAATGCCTGCCTTACCTGCCTCCTGGGATTTTCTGCACAGATTGATGGCAGTAAGATAACATAAATAATCTATGTTTAGATGGCACTTTACAGTTTATAAAGAAAGCCCTTTAATTTCATTCTCACAGTGACCCAGTGAGGTGGGTAGTCTGAGCTATGTGTGTAAATGTGGGTCAAGAGAACTAAACAGTATAAGCAAAGCACTGTGCTCACTGAGGGCGCAAATGTCAGGAGTGATGATAAAGATGTCCCTGTGTCTGGTTCTTTCAGGAAGGGTGAGAGCAAGGAGTGGCTGGGGTCTCACCAGTGGCCTGAGGGCTTCTCCTCAGCCCACAGCAGGCCATCCCCAGCCCAGCATCCTGGGTGGATCACAAAGCTGTGTTAGGCTTGATAGAGGAAGAGCTGGACTCTGCCCTGTGGGCTTGTGACTGCAATCCCCAGTGAGCCCTCCCCTGGAGAGGTTGGGAGCAGAGCCAACGGCATTCCTTCTACTCCCGGTGGCTTCATCACCACCAACCTGTTGGGCTTGGTGTGGTCCACAGTGAGAGCTCAGCAGTCAGATGTGCCCCTGGCCCACGACATGGGGTGAAAACCTACTTCCAATATCACTGGGAGAGTCAGCAAAAATGATCTCTCTCCTTCCTGGGAGGATCAGCCCAGTGATCCACACGAGAGGGAGTGAGGTGGCACAAGCAGTATCTCTTCTACCTCTGACCCTTGAGGCAAAACTTCTGAAAGTAACTGGATTTTTCCAACAATCATTTGAGTTTTCGGTTCAATTTCCAACCTGGGATTCTGCTCCTTCACTAATGTCAGCTACTGCACCTGGAATCGCTATTCCTTTAAATGTCGAATGTCACTTTTTTTCTAGAAGTCTTTGTGGTGCTCTCAAATCTCCCATGGCACCTTGGGGTCACCCTGCTCCTTGTCCCTTCGATCTACCCCAGGAGACTATGAGCTTCCTGAAGGCAACAAGTATCAGCTTTCTATTTCAGACATCTAGCACACACAGTTAATGTGTAATTTTAGAATAAGTCAGTAAGTTTAATGAATTAATTAAAGCAAGGGGGAGAGGAATGGGAGTAGAATTGGACATATTCCTGGCTTGCATGTACCAGCACTAGTCATCAGTGCCCATTCTGATTCCTGTATTTGCTAGAATCAAAGTAGTTAGAATCCATTCCTCACTCTCCAAGTTATCCTGGCTTCATACCACCTTTATACTACAAAACCACCATTCCTCAGCTAACCAGCTTGAACGACTATTTTTAAAAAGGGTTGAGAGTGTACATGAAAGTTTTTTGGTTTTGGTTTTGTTTTGAGAGAGAGAGAGAGAGAGAGAGTGCTTGCATATGCAACACAGGGAGGGCAGAGGGAGAAGGAGGGAGAGAGAGAATCCCAAACAGACTCCTCGCTGATCAAGGAGCTTGATGTGGGGCTCCACCTCATGACCTGAGATCATGATCTGAGCTGAAATAAAGAGTCAGACACTTAATTGAGCCACCCAGGCACCCTGGAAGTTTTTTTTAATTAAGTTCTTATTTAAGGGGGAAAAAATGAAAATGATCACAGAAAAACAAGCTAACATTTTCTAATACTTGCTTCCCTAATTTCTTTGGGCCCATGAGAACAGAGATGTGCCCACTGTCTTTCCTAACTGGAGCCAGTGGCTCAGAGTGACAATCAGGCTACTCAAGTTGATGTGGCTGCTGAGGGGCGTAAGTGGACAGCAGGCTATCAAGACACAGTGCAGAGGCTCTGGCTCTGACCCCCTATCAACCAGTGCCCAATATTAATGAGTGATCTCCTGGCTTGATAACCACTGTCTAGTGCTCTATATTCCTAACACTCATCTTCTGTCACATTTCAGTTATTTTAGACAAGCCCCACTTTGCATGATTGATCATTATTTTTACTTTCATGAGGTTTAGGTAGGTGGGAAAAAAAAGCCACAGCAAAAGAGCATGGCAGGAAGTTTCTTTGCAGAGTCATGTATTACCTTTGGGTTATGGTTTCTTAAAACCCAAATTTCTTAAGTGTTCTGAGGTTAAAAGCTTCCTATTTGCCACAAAGTTGAAAGATGATGATTTAGCTGGTGTTATTTTACAAGCACAATTTTACATTTGGCCGTCTATAGATTAATGAGTCTTTAATTTTCACTGGGGAAGGTCATTATGAGAGGAGTAGATTCTGGATCCTGACAGAACTCATTTGGGAAATGAAACTGAGGAATTGTACTTAAAATGTGCAGCCTACCTCTTCCCCAGAAATGTTCTCGGGTGGGGTGGGGTGGTGTAGGCGGCGACAGGCTGAGTCATCCTGGTCTGCAAGTTGTATTAGGCTCTTTCTAGATCGCTTGAGAAAAATAGAGACAAGGATGTGATCATAACCTTTAAACTTTTCCCTTTATTTTCTCTGCATTTCCTCTCAATAAATTGAGAAAGGAAATTTGAATTCAATGAACCTAACCATATTTTATTAACTTTATAATTACCAAAAAATTATAATTACCATTTACTGAACACTTCTTATGTGTGTGTCATAGTATGAGTAGCATAGTGACTGAGTACTAGTGACGCTGCATTCCAGAGGTGGGGTAATTTACCTGCCTAAGGTCACACATGATACATGGCAGACCTAGGATAGAAACTGAGGTCTCTCTGACACCGAAGACAATGCTGTGCATGCTTGCATCACATTTTCTCTCTTGTTTAGAGGATAAGGAGAAGGATGTCCACAGGCACTAGTGGACTTGTTCTAAGTCACACATCATATTAGTAGCACTGCTGTGATAAAAACACAGGTCTCTTGACCCAAGACTCTTGTTCTACTTTAGCACTGATGCATTGTATTCTCACATGGAACCATACAACCATAGAGCTTCGCTATGCTAAGAAACTTCCAATTTCTTGTAACTTTTAAATGTTTAGTAAGAACTCTTTTTATTCTATATCCAAATCATGTGTTTTTACAGATTTCTCTTCTTTCTATCAGTAAATCCATTTCTTAGAAGTACCTTTTTTTAGATCATGTGGCTTAATTTCTGGTTGGGAAACATGGCCACTCTCCAGGGTTGCCCCACATAGAAGTTTGGGACAAGAGTGTATGTGAGGGATAATTATGTTACCTGAAGAGTAATCAGAGCAGGTGGGCACAAAGTTAGAAGATGAACTGTAAGGACCGCTGAAGACTGACCTGATGGATTCAGTCCCATCTGCTCACTGTTCCCCCCACCCCCCCAAGAAGTCTGAAATTTCTGGCATTGGAGTCACTTCTTTGGATTAAGGTATCATATCACCAGTTAAGACAGATACATACTATGGTCTGTTGTCTGTAAATATTGAACTTGATGGCACTGAACTAGATATCCAGTTGTCTGGGGAAAAGTGGAAGGAGTTAGATATAGGGGAGGTAGATTGGCATAAGAAGCAGAATTCAGGAAAGAACCACGGCAGAGGAGCTCAATGCCTGGTAAAGATCAGTCCGTGGGGGACTTCGAGTTGAAGCAAGTAAATATAGAAGGAACAGAATTTGTCACAAAAAATGGTAATGATTCTCTTGCTACCTAAGATACTGTAGGAAATATTCATGAATAGTGTGGATGGTTGGTGGATGACATAGCACTGAGTACTTAAGGTAGAGAATGTGAGACAAACAAGAGGGATCTAAAACAAGTATGCGAGTGGCAGTGGGTGCTGAGCCACTGACCCTCATAGTCTCTACAAAATAATCCATTCCCTGGGCTCTAGCTTCCTCCCTCTTCTACAAAGAACGAGGTATCTGCTATGGCATTCTGCAAGTCTCTCTCCACTGCTCATTCTGGCATTGCCACACTGTTCAGTGTTCACCTAGAAAGGTGGGCAGGCACTGCCAAGGGAAGCAGGCGAAGGATGGTCATGAATGCCACCATGCATATGTCTACCACCACCTCATCCATCCTTCAGCCGAGATTTAATCAGCTACACAACAAATAACACTGTATTCCCATCAGATTAGTTTTCACTTCTTCTAAGATGTGGATGAACACAGTTCAAACCAGAAATTAGGCTCCAAGAGTGCCTCACTGCTAAATTGGTTGGATAAGTGGCAAGTGCAGCAAATCAGCCCTCAGTGAATTTAGAATTTGAGAATCATGGTGATTATCCCTTGATGGG
Source organism: Canis lupus baileyi (assembly GCF_048164855.1). Lineage (NCBI taxonomy): Eukaryota > Metazoa > Chordata > Mammalia > Carnivora > Canidae > Canis > Canis lupus. The sequence continues at coordinate 1,322,720 of NC_132842.1, forward strand.
AAAAGAGGGAGAGGATGAGACAAGATGCCAAGTAACCTATCCCTGACCCCCTGTTGTTGAGTAATCATGGCCAATCACAGACTCTTGGTGTGCAGAAGAAGGCTTTGCTAATCACGGTGTGTAGAAAATTATATTTTGGCTAAGGAGAGCCTCTTTAGTACATGCTTTGCCTATTGTGCAAGCTCAGGGGGAAATTATGTAATAAGAAGAGGTGTTGCTCACAGAAATAAAGTGGCAGCCTCTGTGATCTCCCACCACTTCCCTTCTCCTAGGTCTGCCAGGGGCAGGCAGCAGCACAAAGGCTCCCTCCCTTGAATGCTCCTGGCCAGGTGGGCTTCACACGGACACTCTGGTTCATATTTGCCCCCTTGGAAACCACATAGGTTTATGCTTTCCTAATTGCTCACATTTCACCAGTTATAAGTTTATCCAGGAGCACTTTCCTGAACCTGAGTTTCACTCTAAAGCCAGAGGCTCTTCCTAAGGTCCAAAGGGCATGTGCCCATCTGAGAGTCCAACAGAGACTTTGGCTGCCTCCTTCAACAAGTAAAACTCCCAACTCTCTGTAGAAGGACTTACCCTGTCCCTGAAGATGGCAGGTTCTGGGCCACTCCTTCTTCTGCTTTCTGGATCACCTTGCACAGGCGTGGGACATTCAAAACAAGTTTAATAGCATCTAATTTCAATAAAGATAATTGCAAAAGTATTTTGGGGGACTAAAAAGAACATCAGTACAAATTAACAAATATCAAATGACATTTTGAAGCCAAACATCTTAGGAAAGTAATACCGTACTTGTCTTTTAAGGTAGTCCAGGCTTTGGAAGCCTCTCTCTTTAGATGATGGATATGGGTGGGTTCTCCGGTGCAGCAGCAGAAACATGGAGCTGTGGAGAGAGAAAGGACTGGGTGGCTTTCTGCAAGCTTTCTTGCTCCTTTGGGTGGGAGGTTGGACTGAAGTAAGGAGAAAGTATCACTTAGAAAGAAATGAAAGAGCTGGGGACCAGCCCTAGCTAAAGAACACAGGCTGCCAGCCCCTCTGTCCCTGACACCTCTGCCCTGCCCCATGTGAGACAAGCAATGGCCTGGACTTCTGTGGGAAAGCACAGTGCCTATTCCTAGTGATCCCCAAGCCTTCCTTAAGGAAGGACTTCATTAGCACCAGACTCTTGGCCTTTGTCTTGCCTCCCTTTCACTCATTCGTCCAGAGATAAGCACTGCACTACCAAGAACAAGGCAAACACATTTGAATCTCAGTTTTGTTGGTTGCATGGGCACTGGGGTAAGAATTCACAACATGCCTCCAAGCTCCCAGATTAACTTGGAAGTTTTTTCATATCTAGGGTCATATGGTAGACTTCTTTGTAAGTATCTCCCCAAATTCATTCTTTTCATTTAACAAAGTTACTATTTTGGGCAATGCCAGCTAACTTTTCTCTTTTGCGTTTCTGTTGTATTCCTTCAACAGGAGGCAGCCTGGCCCTAGGGAAGCAGCAGAATCTCCTTGGTTCAGCAGAGGCACCCAGGTGGTGTCCGGCCCCTAGCTTCCTACTGACCAGAAAGCTGCTGGTTGGCTGAGAGGGCTGGAAGACTCAGAGGCTGGGCCAGGGTACATGGACAGATGTATCAGGCACTCCTAGTATCTGCAAAACCATCAATTGCTGAGGAAAGGCCAAGTTTCCCAGGCCCCAAGCAAGCCACGCAGGAACAGGTCACAAGTCCATCAGCATGGTGACCAGGAATGCTTTTTGAACCTGAATCTGTACCACCAGCTGAAGAAGAATCAGCTTCAAATTGGGGCCTCATGTATTCCTCCAGTGACACAACTCTGGGCAGCCTCATCCTGTGTTCTGAATAGCATCTCAGAGATGCTATTGTTCCAGATGGGAACAATCTGGATTGTGCACTTCTACCAAAAAGACTAAGTTAAATCTCAAAGGAGAATGTTGATCATTGTTGCCATTCAAGATGTAAATCGAATGAAAGCATTCCCCTCTACTACCTAAGCAGATGGGCTCCCATCTCATAAGAAAGAGAAGGTCAGTGTTAGATCCAGTAGAGAATCTCTACCTTCTTTACGCATCCCAGTTGTAGTAAGAGTGATCTGAGTACACCCTCATTCCTTCACTTGTTTATTTAACAACTAGTTATTAAGGACCTGCTACCTGCTAAGAATTGGGCAGGGCACTCAGGCTACTGAGTAAAGTTGTGAGAAGTAACAGATTGTTTGCTCCAGGGGGGCAATGGCTGTCCAGACCTACCATTATTATAGAGCAGTCTTCAAATAAGATGACAAGATTGTTACCGTATGCTGGGAAGGATGGGCTCTGCTTCGAAGTTGTATACCTGAAATAGTTGAATGCTTCTAAAGCACCACCTCCCTGGTAAAATCATGTTTATACTATTTATAATAACTGGCTTGAGGCTATTGCTACAACATTCTCTGCAGTTGGATGGAGAGAGAGAAGCATGGACCCCAACCAACAATTGGCCTGAATTTTTGTTGTGTCCTGTCTTCAAGTCAAATGTATCCTTACTGAACCATTTCTTCTTTTCTTTCTTTTCTTTTCTTTCTTTTCTTTTCTTTTCTTTTCTTTTCTTTTCTTTTCTTTTCTTTTCTTTTCTTTTCTTTTCTTTCTTTTCTTTCTTTTCTTTTCTTTTCTTCTTTTCTTTTCTTTTCTTTTCTTTTCTTTTCTTCTTTTCTTTCTTCTTTCTTTCTTTCTTTCTTTCTTTCTTTCTTTCTTTCTTTCGAACAAAACCATTTCTTAAAGTAATGGAAGAATCAGGTAGATTACAGAGACCCAATTAGCTGTTCGGGTTTTCAAAACGCCATTATAAAATTGATGAATCCTGCACACAGGAGAAATTATAAAAATATGTGATTCTGATAATTGGTACAAGAGGAAATACAAATAAACACAGGGAAGTAATTTATAGCTTCACAAGAATAACAAAAAAAAGTGCATACTAAAGCAAACCAAAAGAGCTGCTGTCATCGGAATTAGCAAAACAATTGTATCAGGAACTTACTTTAGCACGTTTTACATATTTACTGTGATATTACTGCTAGCATCATAAATTGATATAACCTTTTTTGAGGGAAAGCAAGATGACAAAGAATAGACAAAGCAATAAAGGTGTCCATAAATTTTGACCTAGTAGTTTCATTCCTAAGACCTGATCCTAAGAAAATAATTCAGGGAAACAAAAGCTCTATGAGAAAAGAGAATTTTCTCTAACATTATCAACATGAAGGGAAGGAAAAGGGACATGATCTGAATGTCTAACATCAGGACAAGGTGTGTACATTGCACAATGAACTGGCATGCGGTCACACAGGGAAATAGCTAAGAAAACAGTGAAAAATGTGATGAAACTGTATTAAAAGGAAAAACAGTTAAAAATGGTGCTAGGGTTGCCACTACATAGAGCATGGACACGTATAAATAAGCAGAAATGGTAACAATTGCACTGAGATGACATAACCATATTTCCCAATATTTTTAACTGTTACATCTCATTTTTAATGAAAAAACATTCACATGAAATCTAAGGCCTCCAACAAATAGCACATGGTCGTGCATGGTCTCCTAAATCTCAAAAATAAGCCATCACATGTGTGAGTGATAGTTGCACTTCAGGGGCTAGGAAATGGCTTTTAACCAAGATCTATAATGAGGATGCTGAGTGGTTTGAGATGTGTCAGAATGGAAGCAGCACATAGAGAAAAGTCATTGCTTCTTCCAGGAACCGCATTAGCCAGCTTCGTATCACTCAGCACATCGGACACAGCCCCAGGCTTCCCAGAACTCCAGCATTCTGGTGGAAATACGCTAGAGAAAGCATGGAAAAGCCAAACCAACAAAGCCAGACTGAAAGGTTTTTAATTAGATCAAAAGGGTTGAGTGTGGTCTGGGTTTCACATGAAACATATTCTTTTTCTCAAAAATACTATCGTGTTAGTAATCTCTGGGATACATTCAGCCTGGTTTATTTAATTTAATATGATTTTGTTACTTTATTTTATGTTTTATGATATAAATGTGACTCTTTAGAATTATTATTATTATTATTATTACTATTATTATTATTATTATTATTTCCTGGGAGTTTGAAAAGGAAGCTGTCAGGATCCTTCACCTAGGCTCACTCACACACACACACAAATCCTCGATTTTTTCATTCAAGTAAAGACAGACAAAAGAACTGAACGGGGCCGGGAGGCTGGGCCATCCTTTTGTTAGTGATCAGCACTTTTGATCCTAAGACTTCCTGAGAAGAGAGGCGGCACAAACCACCCATGCAGCAAGGCAGTTCGGCTTTCCTCAGGAGGAGCCTTTGGTGGGACCGCTCTGCTTTCCACAAGAAACATGGGGACCTGGTGTGTCACTGTTTTAATAGTTAGAGCTACCAAAACCCTCTGATTGACACTATGAAACCTTTCCTCTGTGGAAGGAGGGTTTTCCCTGGCACCCCCCCAGTCTTGTGGACCGCAGGGGACTTCTGCACCCAGGTGTCTCACCTCCCTCAGCTTGCTTCCTCCCCTCAAGACCATGTGTGAACAGAGAGGAAATGAAGTTCTGCCTTTGAGCTAATGCTCACTAGTCCAAACCAACAGGTTTTCCAAGAGCTTTCCTCTGTCTCTGTTACTGAATAACAGGCATGGAATCTAATGAAGTTATCACATTTGATGTATTAATGAGGATATTGAAATTAGACTAAAATTTCCTAACCATCCAACTTACATCATCTTCTATATTTTGCCTTCTGACAATCACGTGAAAATCCCAAGGACATCGGATTTTATGTGTCTGTTATTAGGCATCGGCATGATTCTTCCCGTGGAATCACACTCCACTTGGAGGAGGGGCACCAGTAATGTAGCTTCAAAATTGCCTCCAAAAAATGTGAAGGGAGAGGCTGTATCAAACCTGCTATTTGCTGCAAAACCAGTACCACATCGTCTGAACATTTAATGAGTCTCTGAAATCTGGCTAGATGAAATTGCTCTCATACTGAAAAATCCAAAGCTTAGAAAAATCATTGTCCTTTTTAGGCTAATATCCATTTCCTTAGCTCTAGAACAGAGAAAATCCCATTGTTATATATTTCCACTCTGTTCTTTGTCAATTACCAACATCTGATTGTTTCAACAATTTTTCAAACGTAAATTACTTTATACACTATTATAAAATGTCAATTTAATTTACATGCATCAGAATAAAAGGCCTGGGAGTTTTTAGGGGTCATAATGTAGGCAGAAAGAGGGCAGGTACGGTAACAAGGGAAGGAAATTCTGGTATTCTGGCCCTTTCTATGCAGCAGGGCTTAGATTGGCATGTAAGAGCCTCTCACAGAGCCCAGTTTACTAAGTGAGCCGTAAAACAGCCGTAATCCAGAGTATCCTATGAAATTTTGTTCTTTACACAATATTTCCTTCCCAAATTCACAGCTATTTATCCAGAGCTATGAGTCCTTGGTAATTGAAGAGCTTTTATCACTTGAGCTATTTCATATCAAGACCAAAAAACATGAACAGGTGTATCTGTGTTTTCAACCAGAATCCCTTATGATTCGTTCATTCTATGACCCTGTACCTCATCACTAGTATCAGGTATAGTCAGAAAAAAGTTCCTATTCGGTTCTAAATAGGACTCTTAACCTATATGAGAAGTAACAATTTTTAAGAAGTAACCTTTAAAAAAAAAAAAAAAAGCTGTCTTTTCAGTGTACTGAAATACCAGAATAATAATTAGAGTCTTTCTACTCCCTTCCATCTTGTGGAGTGAGGAGTTCAAAAGCAACAGTGGTTGTTGGCAAGAGGTTTTATTGGGTAGGATTTCACCACCAAATGTGCTCCTCTTTCTCCAGTATATAACTCTGCAATTTGTACGCTGCATCTTTTATTGTCTTCTAAGGAATTGCTAAGCTTCTCACTTCTAGTTTCATCTATAAGTCCTCTTTTCTAGTTACTATATCTCTTTAGATGTTCAACAAAGCATAATCAACCAAATTCTCTAAGGAAATATGTCAGAGTAATTGTATGAGAACAGAAGATGATCTTTTTCATAGCGTCATCTATTATTATTAGTGCATGCATAAAAATGCTTAATATTGTAACTCAGAGAGAAGTAAGATTTTGAAAAAAGTCAATTCTTTAGAGGGAAGAGAGTAGGAGAGGGGAAGAGAGGGAAACATCTCATCAGAACTTACTGAAGACATTATTACTAAAAGCAGGCTAGAAATAGGGAATAGGGAGTAGTCCCATAAGATTGCCGGGCTTCCAACTGAAAAAAAGAAGTCTTCTACTTTATGACAAGAAAATTTTATATGCTGTTCCTTGGGGAAGATACAGTCACTATTAAAACCACCATCATTAAAATATATAAAAAATCATTAAAAAATATATATGTATACTATGATTAATAGCATCAGGCCCAGATGCTAACTTTCAAAACAGATAAAGAAACCCAGCTTCTCAAACCTAATGTAATTACTTGTAAGGGAAGATGGTAATAATTGCACATACCCAAGATCCTTGCGGGTATAGTTTGAAATTACCTGCTATAAGCCAGAAATTTCTTCATAGTTTCTTGTTTTCACTTTAAAAAGCTTTGTGAATTGTGCATTCTACCCCATAACCTACCCATGCTTGTTTTAATATAAAAATAATGTTTTCAATTCCCATTTGTGTATCCCTGGCACATTAAGTGTCTTTGGTACATAAGTGCCTCAATTTAATAAGTACGAAGGGGAGAACATAATTTTTATCTGTACAAAGCACTTGGAAACCTTATTAAAATGCAGGTTCTGGGGCGGGCACCTGGGTGGCTGAATCAGTTAAGCGTCTGCCTTCAGCTTAGGTCATGATCTCAGGGTTCTGGAATCAAGCCCCAAGTTGGGCTCCCCACTCAGCGGGGATGCTGCTTCTTCCTCTCCATCTGCTCCCCCCATGCTCTCTCTCTCACTCTCTCTCAAATAAATAAATAAATAAATAAATAAATAAATAATCTTTTTAAAAATGTAGGCTTTGATTCTGTATGTCCAGTATGGGATCCTAGATTCCACATATCTAAAAAAACAGTCAGGTTGTTCCTCTATAGCTGGTCCAACAGCTGCACTTGGAGGACTGAAGCTGTAGATCAGTAGATTGAGCAGTATGATCTCTGACCAGCAGCTTCAGCAACTCGTAGGAACTTGTTAAATGTAGACTCTTAGCCCCCGTTCAGATCTATGGACTCAGAAACTGGGGGGTGGGGCTCAGGAATCTGTAGTTTTTAACAAGCCCTCCAAGAGATTCTGATTTAGACTAATTAAGCAAAGTAATAAGAATTTAGTCAGCCAAGAGTAGAGATTATAGGTATTTAGGTCCTTATAAACCTGAAATACACAGATGGCTTCAAGATCTATGCAGATGACTTAAAACCAAGAAAAGAAAATCCCTGCATCTGAGTTAGGAGTCAAAAATCAGAGTTGAACTCCCTGCAACCATGGTGGTTGCAACACAAATATACCACACGGTAAAGAACCAGAGGGGATAACCCGGAGATGTACCTAGACAGGAGACCAGGAAGAAGACGCTAAGAGGAGGTAGAAATCCACCAGAACAATTTCATCCACGTGAATTTGGACTGCAGGTGTCTGAGTTCAGCACTCAAGTCTGAGAATATTCCTTTGGAATCAATGTGCTATCAGACTGTAATTAACCTGATACAGAACATCAACCTCTACACATTCACCATTACTCTTTGTGAAAGCTTTGTTTTGTGTACTTTAAAATCTTCACTAGTTTCTTAAGAAAAATTCCCAACTTTGTCCTTTCTTACCTTCTAAAAATATTTGTATGAACTTTTGCTTAGAACAGGAAGAGCTATGTTCAAGTCAAACTTTAAATAGCTGTAGAGAGAGTACCAGAGGTCAGGTCTGGGGGACCTACAGCCCCAGGGGGCGTCACTGGAGCTTATGGTGGTGGACAATCAGAAAAATCCCAAGCCAGGCCCTGGAGGCAGCTGAGACTGCTGCTCCCTTCTTGCCCAGAGGTACCCTCACATGGACTCTGTGCTGCTAAAGATGGGCTGCCTTGCTGGAAAAAAAACAAAAACAAAAAAACAAACAAACAAACAAAAAAAAACACCTGGAATTTCTTTCAGCTTGGGTAGAAGTCTAAGCCTGGAGTTCCAAAATAAACTTGGTATTGGTGCTCACACAAATAAGGTGTTTTCTGTAGAGATACAAGGTGCAACCTGGGATTTTACCACCATGTTTCATTCTAGACGGTAAGTGACAGAGGTAATTGCTCCAGCAAAGGATTGCTTTTTGTTCCATTCTTTTTAGTGTTTTATGTCCTAAGTTTTTAGGGACAGCCTTTTAGTTCATAAACAGTCTGTATATTGCATGAGCTTTAAGGGATACCTTGACTACCCATCTTTCCCCAACACCTACCCTTCCCCATGGCCCACTGCTCCCATTCTTCCTCTGCCCCATATGTAGATTGTCCCTAATTCTCCTATAGAGGATGTCATCTAACCCTGGCCAACTGGCATGACTAGACTCTCCTTTGCTGTATGAGCAGCCCTGGCCTTACAAAGGGCCCCTTGAGGGTGTAAGACATGGAGAGCAGATCATGGGGCTGTCATAAGCCCCAGTGAGGGGCTTTCTCTTGGTCCCAGTCCCATTTCTGTTCAATATCCTCTCTCAAAAGCCCTTTATCTTCTTCACCAACTTCCACCATCCCCAAAAGATACTTTTGGTTAAGAAGGGTGAGGTTAAAGACAATTGCTCTGAGAGAATTTGGGGAAAATATTTATATAGAAACATATATAAAAACAGGTTGTGTCATTACCCTGACCCTCAAATGCTCCATTGAAAGAATATAAAGATTTAAGTCAAAGAGGTTAACACTTAAGACCCAACAGGATATTTAGAATGAGAACATTCAATAATTAGACATACACTTATCAAATTGTTAACAGGCATTAGATACTACAGTCTACAAGGAGACGATACAGCACATATGCACACATGTACATGAAGTCACTTTCCTTACAGCTGTTTCTAGTTATGCTAAATTTTTCTACATTCTATACACTTAGTTATGTAGGGAAACAAGGCCTTTAGCTTTAATGAAGAATTTGAATTGAAGCATGAATCAGAAACCCAAAGGAGCTGACCTGGTTTGCCAAATACAAATATTATGAAGATAAAAATTGAACCACACAATTTGTCTTGTTGTATTTTCAAAAGAAAAACTCATTAACCAGAATAGAATATGTGTTTCCTAATAATCACAATATGAGGCATAACATTTCTTGAACAATTACTAAGGGAAAGGCACTGAGCTAGTTGTTTTAGGATAAATTCCATCCTCACAAAGAACTACAGAGCAGCGGTAGAACCAGGATAGGAACTACTTGACTGTCAGTCAATCCCACTGGAATGGAAGAACCCAAACCAGTGAATTTCCAGTTTTACATCACCCCCTCGCATCCTCAGAATGAGTTTTTGATACATTGAGCCCAGAGCATGTGCCTGTTTCTTGGCTGTGTTGTGGTTGGGAATTGCAAGAGTCTCCAGGGACATGGTTGTCTTTTGAGCAGGACAGCAGTGCTCCTGCTGTGCCACCTAAGCTGAGCCTGATGGAAAGGAGGTGAGTCCCAGGGGAAGATCAGAGCACCATTAAAAAGGCAAAATGGGGCAGCCAGGGTGACTCACCGGTATAGCGTCACCTTCGGCCCAGGGTGTGATCCTGAAGTCCTAGGATCGAGTCCCACATCGGGCTCCCTGCATGGAGCCTGCTTCTCCCTCTGCCTGTGTCTCTGCCTCTCTCTCTCTCTCTCTCTGTCTCTTATGAATAAATAAATAAAATCTTAAAAAAAAAATGTTGAATGCTCAGGAAAGGAAAAATGTCCACTTCCAGAACCCCAAAACACTTAAAGAGGTGAAACATGTTGTCCAAGTCCACATGACTAAAAAATGTTCACCGTTCACCCCTGGAAAAGAAGACGGAACACTGGAAGCCCCGTGCAGGTTCTACTTGTAACTTTGAAACGACTTTGGAATCCCTGTACAGAAACTGAAAGGAAAAGGAGCATCATTGTGTTTTGGAGACCAACTGATTCATTTCAAACACAGCGGCCCTCTTTCCCTTGCCTCACTGAGACAGAAAATACTTTAGACCAGCCAGAATCCCAAAATGACAAGCTTGTGTCATGAAAGTAATAAGTAAATAGTAAATAGTGAAGATTTTGAAAGGCTCATATAGATTTAGTTTTTTTTTTTTAATTGGAGTTCAATTTGCCACTAGCAAATAGCACTGAGGGGGACACTTGGCGGGATGAGCACTGGGTGTTGTGCTATAGATTTAGTATTTAACCCTCCCCCCAGTACCTTGTGAGTTCGAATTATGTAGTTAAAGCAGCTTTCCCTTTAGGAGTTGTTCAATAAGTGTTATCATTTGGAAATATATTCTAATCAGATGAATGAGTATTTCTTTTGAGAATGCAGCAGTTAAGGATGATATTCATGACCTTTGAGTGAACAAAAATGTCCTAAAATTTCTTATGTTGAACACATCAGCCTTCATCATAAAAGTATAATAAATTGAAATACATGAAAAATTAAGAATCTATGCTTATCAAATGAATCAATAATGAGACGGAAAGCCAAGCATGGAAGAAAATTTTACAATTTATATACATGCAGCAAGGACTAGAATATTCTAGACTCAAATCTAGAACCTGTAAAGAACTTCTTATTTATTACTGCTGCATGCTCCCAAAGTTAGAGGCCTAAAACAACAAACATTTATTCTCTCACAGGTCCAATGAGAACCCATCCACACATGGTTTAGCTCCAAGCCTTTGATGCAGGGTCTCTCATGAGACCACAGTGCAGCTGTCAGCTGGAGCTGTTGTCCTCTCAAGGTTTGACTAGAGGAGAATCTGTTTCCAAACTCACTCATGTGGCTGTTGAAGGCATCAGGTGCTTTCTGGCTGTCACCTGTACACATCAGTGTGGCTTTCAGTAACTCACAACCTGGCGTCTGGATTCCCCTAATCAAGGCTCTGAGACAGAGAGAGACAGAGAAAGAGAGAGATTCAGCAAGACAGAAGTTACCATCTTTTTATAGTCTGTTAGAAGTGACATCTTGTAACTTTTGTCATATTCTATTCATTAGTAGTGAGTCACTAGGTTTAGTCCACACTCAAGGAAAGGCACACAAGGATATGAATACAGAGGTGAGGCTCATTGGGTCATTCTAGAGGTGGTCTACCATGCCAATAAGAAGGAAACAGCACTATAGAGAAATGGACACAGAATTAAACACTTTACAAAATAAAGTATCTAAATTGTCAATAAACATAGGAATATGTGCTCATCAGTCATGAGGGAAATAAAAATTAAAACCAAGATGAAAAATAAATAAATAAAACCAAGATGAAATTTTCCATTCAACTAACAGAGTAGTTAGTGATAAAAAGATAGAATATACCAAGCTTTGTCAAGCATGTGAAACAAGTGGAATTTTCATACACTTCTGGTAGGAGTGTAAATCTGTTCAAATACCTTAAAAACTGGTAGTATTTATTAAAACTAAACTACACATATTCTATGACCCAGCATCTTCATTCCTAGTTAAAAGCTTAAGAAAATCATATACATGTGTATACCAAGGGACATGTATAAGAACATTCATAGCAGCTTTATTTATAATAATCAAAAACTGGAAACCTATCAATGGAATGGATACTCTAAGTTATGATATATTTATACAATCAATTATGATAAAGTAATGAGAAGAGGATAAACTGCTATGCCTTAACAATATGAATGAACCTCATGAAATAATTTAGGTAAAAGAAATAATTGGGAAAATACATATATATTCTGTGCAATTTTATTTATATAAAACTCAGAACCTCAGAGCCAAATTAATCCATGCTGAGGAAATTTTGGAGATTAATTACTTTTGGTAGGACTTGACTGTGAAGGGGCAAGTTTGGAGAGTCTACGGGTCTAGTAATGTCCTATTTTCTTGATCTGGTGATAAGGATCATTAACTCTCAAAATTCAATATACTATACATTTATGATTCATGCACTATTCCGTATGTGTATTTCAATACAATATTTACTTAAAAATAATAAACTTTCTTCCTGTTGTGCAATACAGAATGGCAACTGTGAACGAAATTTATTAATAAATAAATTTATTGAAAATTGAAAATCCGTGTCCACTGGAGCTATGTCCTGAGTCCTAGTCCCTAAGGTCTTAAAGACTAAGGCTTAGCTTTTAATTTAATTCCTGGAAACTAAAAAAAAAATACTAATATTGTAATATTGTGGACCTTTCTTTTTCCTGTCTCTCCCAAGGGGAACATTAGAAATGTTCTCCAGTTTGGAAGGTCAAAAGCTGATCTCCTTTCCATCCTTAATGAGTACACAAAGCCCTGCTCTAACATCTCAGTCTTAAAATGAGGAAAGGAAGAAGAAATGGAGGAAGGGTAGAGAGATAAGGAAAATGGAAAAGGAAAAAAAATGATGAAAATTGTGTGTGTGTGTGTGTGCGCGCGCACACGCATGTGCATGTGCATGCGTGATTGTGGGATCAGAAGAAACTGAAAGAGGAGTGTCAAAATAGGAATAGATGAAGTAGACAAGAATAGCCAGAAAAAGAAAGATATGGGGAAAAAGGGAGTTGAGACATTTATTAGCCATATATTGAAATTTCAAATTTGCTATCCTATTGCTCTGTGTACTCTATAGCACATCTTATACATGTCAGAACATGTCTTGATTCTTTAGGTTTGGAAAATAATGTTCTGGCTAAGGAGCTCCAGAATCTTCCATGTGAAATAATTTGCACTTACTACGTGGTAATAAAGAAAACAGAACTGTGTAAGTTTGATAAAACTTTGTTGTTGTTTTCTATGAAAAGGTGTGGATGACATAAAAGGACATGACAGCAAAGAGTGTAACAAAAATTTGGCCATATGCCACATTTTTATGCCTTCATAGAACTTAAGACTTAGAATTGATCTTAAAATCCCAAATCCAAAAGCCTTACCCCAAAGTTGAATTTCATAACTGCCAAATGGCAGAATCATAGTGGGGGAACTGGATGCAAACTGGGTAAATGCATGCATTCATGATAGGACAGTTGGTCCTTTGAGGGTCTATGATTTGGCCATTTCTATCAACTGCCACCTTTCCCTACCCCAGTATGAGACTGATTTTTCCATGAGATTTGATGGTCCATTTTTTTTTTTTTATAGCATCAACACTACAGAATGGCAAACAAGTGTGCATGAACAGTGAATGAGCTGTATCCAGTACATTTAGGGGCTACAAATATTTTTGTTTTTAAGCAACTTTAACTTATAGCTATTGAAGAGTAAATATCCCATTGGCCAAGCCATGGAGGCTAGTGCTATCTTAGAAAGAAAGCCAACTTTAAAAAAGGCCTTCCACCAACACCATCACCATTCTTTCCCTAAACCCTTGCCCTCCCTTTCCATCATAAATGTTTATTCCTAGCTTCCAGCCATGGTAACACACAAATGATGATGGGGGAAGCTAAACTGTTATCTTTACCTTTGTTCTGCTTTTTCTAACTTGGTAGAAAACTCAGCTTCAGAATGAAAGCTTTCTACATGCATTCAACATTAAGAAATCATTTAAAAATCTACCCTATAAATGATTCTTAGTGAGAAGTATTTGCTTTTGTTTAAGATTTGAAATCACTACTTTTAAATTAGAATTAATGTTTTTACATTGAGTTGTAGGCATCCATGGAAGAAAATTAATCTTTCTGGGGAGATACTAATTTGTCAAATAAATCCATGCATGCTGTATGGTATGCTCTGTGTACTCTATAGCACATCTTATACATGTCTCTTGGGAATTATATATAGATGGTTAAAAGCCATATTTTTTTCACAAATTACCTATGGCAAGTACTTGTTTTCTACAAATATGAAGGATGTACACGCATGAATGCCATATTTGAATATAAGCCTCATAGACCAGCCTGTTGGATTCTCAGTGGTGTATCCAGGAAATATTCAGTTGGTTGGACCTTTTCTAATACTTTCCATTTTTATCAAAAGCAAAATGAAAGCTATTTTCAGTGCAAAACCAAACTCTAAACAACACTCACTAGAATTAGCAAAGCAACATTTCATCAGAAAATCACCTGCAGAATTTAGAATGCAATTTAGAATTACTAATTGGTGTGTTAAATGGATACATTCAGAAAGTGCTGAGGAGATGAGTCAACACTCCTGAAAGAACTATAATTTCAGGATTCCCTGAGTGAGAGCTCCAAATTCTAGCCTACCTATGCATTAGTGCATGGGTTAGAGAAGTCAGTTCACCCAGACATTTGTTGTGTGCATAATTTTAAAAAGAATAAATACTACTTTGGAAATTGCTCTGGTTCATTTTGCCAAAAGTAACACCCTTTCTGGGCACATAGCCATGAGATATTTGCCCTGCTTTGTTTGTGACTATGGAACTCTGAAATATTATTTGCAATTTTATCAAAGGATTCATTGAATCAGAGGATAATCTGAGAGAATATATTACTGGCTATTAAAATGTAGCAAGGTGAGCCTGAGATTTCTCAGAAGAAAGTTAGCTTTTATCTTAACACAGTCTATCTTTTTAAGTATATATTTTAACTGGAATCCTATCATCTCACTACCTCTACTAACCACACAGCCATCACTTCTTATCTCTTTTTATCCGCCCTACAGCAACAGCCCCCCAGATGGTCTCCTCGCCTCAGCCTTGCTCATTCCAATCTGTCTTCCGTACAGTGGCCGGCAGAGCCTTCAGGAGCTGCTTAAACAGCAGATGCTCCAAGGGAGGAGAGACAAATCCATATCAAGAGTAAGTCTCCATCCCCATGAGGACAAACCTCTGCCAGCCCCAGATGGGAGGGGCAACTCATATAGTCAACTCACCTCTACAGTAGCTGTCGGTTTCTCTGTACCATGCCAGGGACTCAGCATTGGGGTCTGTTACTGACAAGCTGGACACTCAGAGCTAGTAGTAGTGAAACAGGCCTTGGGGAAGTAGAGGTTCACGCTATTGGACTCATCTATAGCCTGTTTGTGCCATCACGGCCACTCTGTTCATGGGCCTGTCGTGCAAGTTCCAGGTGGCTGATGACAAAGCTGGCCAAGTGGCCAAGTCCTTTTTGTCTACTTAGTTATTTGGTGCCTTTTCTAGAGTGGGCCTGAATGTGTGATACAAACATCTTCACATCTGCGCCTACTCTGATTTGTCCAGCCACATCCCCCTCTCCCAGAACAACTTGCTCTAACCTCCCAGTTCTTTCTCTTCTTGCCTACTGCCTATTAACTGGTATACATTCTCATATCAGGCAATGTCAGGCTCTGCCTTAGGCTCAGTGCTCCACTCATTGGAAAATTTTTCCCTTTCTACTGCTTCTAGTCACCCAGGAATGTGGCCGTAATGCAGCCTTTGTTCACTTTTGAATTGCATACTGAGCCAACTATCTAAAAACCAACCTTGAACTCTCTCTGCCACCTTAAGCTGGTCCTATGTAGTAGGTCTACTGGTACTGCAAAATGGGTGACAGGTAGAACAATTTAGCTCTGAATGAAAACTGTAAGTGGATATTTTACTCCTTCATTCTTACTTATTTCTTCTTTTGAAATGATAGATCTTAAACAGTGCCTTGGTTGACTGCTGTCTAAGGCAATGCTAAGAAAAATATAGCCAAATCTACTTCTGGCCTATCACTTTTTTTGTAAATAAAGTTTTATTAGAACATAGTCATGTTTAGGCTTTTTATGTTCTCCCCTACCATCTGCCAGGGAAGCTCAGGCATTTCTCCTTTGCTAAGAGTTGGCCACCATTTTTTCTAGGCTTTTAAAATGTACCCCTGAGACTTTACTAGGGTAATAAATCCCACATCTTGAGAAAATGTCTCCAAATCAATAAATAATTGCTTTATCCAGCTTGACATTCTATCCTCCTTGATCAATATCCTCAACACCCATCCCAGGAGCACTTTCCTGGGCCTTGACAGTGTTGGTGGACAGTTGTCTTAAGTCTTTAGGTATATAGTCTCTTTCTTGCCTTATTAGGCCCTACCCTGACCACAACTAGATTATCCTGGTATTTAACCCTAATTATTTATCTGGCAGTAGGAGGGAAGATGGGGAGCACTTGTATCTTATGGAGAGGAGGGTCTGGCAGCATTTTCAGCCTAGCTTAAGTCTTAGCCCTTACTGGGGAAAGGTAGCATCCCTGTGCATGCCCAGAGGGAGGGGATGGGGGTGTTGTAGAGTCAACATCATGAGGCACACTCATCCAGGTTTCCTCGCCTTAAAGAGGTATTTGTCTTTGGAGCCCTGCCATTCTCAAAATTAGGTCTTAACCTTGCCTTTTGGTTAAGTCTGCCCTTCACCTATAGGTGATAAGGACCTTCTTATAGTTACCACCATTACCACTGGAGGCTTTATGTCCTAACATTTGGCTGTTAAGTGCATGTTAAAAGCCCTGTCTCCTTTGCAGGAAGTCAGTATATCTATGTTTCAACCCAGCCAATTGGGCTGTCTTTGTTAGCACTGTTCTCTTATTTCCAAATGCCGTATCATTATACCTAATATGGCATTTCCATCCATAGGGACATTTTCAAGGGTCACCATCAGTGAAATATTTAGCAACTGAACCGCATTTTACACCAGGGACCAGACATGTGCCCCCTTCCTCTCAAGGAGTAGCTGAGCTAATTTCTGCCTTCATCCCACTGTCTGTTTTTTCTGACCACTCTTGATACAACTTCTGTTAATCCAGACCCTCTGAGAAACAGACATGAAAACAGGGTTAAAAATGCAAGGATTTCATTAAGGAAGAAGCCTGTGAGAAAAGGATTAAGGAGACAGCCAAAAAGTCTGGGAGAGACGTCAGACTCCAAGGCAAGTGTGAAGCCAAGAGAGAAAAGGTTGTGTGGATCACCCTTGGGAGCTATGCAGTAAAGTGAGCTCAAAAAAGATGACAAGGATTTCTTTGACTTCAAAAGGTCCAAAAGAGGAGTTCCATGTCTCCCAGAAATAAGTCTCCTTCAGTAACTCCATCACTCTCAGCCCTTGAGTGGGGAGCTGTCCGTGGGAGGCATCATCTGGCCTAAATGAAACAATGGATTTCAAAGGACAGCATCTAGAGCCCTGGGTCAATTATGCTTCTGGTAGCAGGAGATTCATGAGGCACATTTTTCCTGTTTGCCATATAGATTTAATATAATTTCAAGTAAAATTTTATGAGGATTTTTTTTGTGTGTACAAATTGATGAGCTGATTCTAAAATGTACATGGAACTGTAAAGGACTGAGAATACTTAAAAGAATTTGTCAGGGAAGGACACAGCTGGAGGACACACACAACCTAATTTCAAG
Organism: Canis lupus baileyi; assembly: GCF_048164855.1. NCBI lineage: Eukaryota > Metazoa > Chordata > Mammalia > Carnivora > Canidae > Canis > Canis lupus. The sequence goes on from NC_132842.1 coordinate 1,340,146, forward strand.
ACTTACTATAAAGCTACAACAACCATGTATACATTTAAATCAGTGAAACAGTATACAGTCCGGAAATAAATACACGGTCTATTTTTTTGAAGGTGCTAACATTAAGTGGAAAGGATATTCCTTTCAATAAATGATGCTGGAAAAATTGGATGTTGATATGCAAAACATTAACTTGAACTCTTACCTCCAACCACAGACCCAAAATGGACTAAAAATGGACCATGGATCTAAATGTGAGATAAAAAAAATATAAAATTTCTAGAAGTGATCTGAGATAATCTTTGTAACCTTGGCTTAGGCAAAAATTTCTGAGGATATAAAACTCATGATGTATAAAATTAAAATTTAATAAATTAGACTTCATCAAAACTAAAAAACTTACTTTTAAAAATACATTCTTAAGAAAATGAAAAGGCAAGAAACAGATTGGGAAAAAATATTTGCAAACCATATATCTGGAACACACGCAGAACATATAAAGAGCTCCTACAACTCAGTGATAAGGCAAATGTCCAATTTTAAAAGAGGGAAGGTACAAAAGTTTTAACCCGACACTTCACCACAAAGGACATACAGATGGCAAATAACATGAAAATATGCTTAATATCATAAAACCATTTTAAAAATACAAATTAAAACCACAATAATATGCTATTATATATGCACTGGAATACCTAAAATGCAAGAGACTGATGATATCACATGTTGCCAAGGGTACAAAACCACTGGAATGCTCATATATTGCTGGTAAAATGCAGAATGGTGCAACCAAGTGGGAAAACAACTTGGTCAGTTTTATAAAGTTAAAGATGCACTTAATATGTGATCCAATAATCCCACTCTTACACATTTGATAAGATAATGGAAAATATATGTTCATGCAAATACATAAATTAAGGTGTATAGCAGCTTTATTTATAATGACCCCAAAGTGGAATCAGTTTCTTTTTTTAGCATATCTATATATTCATACAATAGAAATACTACCTAGCAATAGAAAGGAGTGAACTGCTGATATAGTCAACAACATAGATAAATCTCAAAAAGACTATGGTAAGTGAAAGATGCCAGATACAAAAGACTATATGATTCTATTTATATGAATTCAGGAAAGGCAAAACTGCAAAAGCTGACCAGTGGTTTCTAAGGCCCAGGGGAGATTGGTGGGAAAATGAGCACCGGGGAATTTTTTTAATGTCCTATATGCCATTAGGGTGGTAGTTACTCAGCTCCACATATTTGTCAAAACTCACTTAATTTTGCACTTAAAATTGGCCATTTTTGTTGTATATAAATAATACCTCAATATAGCTTATTTTAAAAAGGAAAAGAAAAGAAAATAACATAAAAAATGGACCCTAGAATAAGAAAAATTGACTTATTTAATGGACAATAAATTTGGTTTTAAGGTTTCTAACTGGATCTTGAAAATGGAAATTCAGTCATTTGCAACATTTACTATTCTTGGTTCCAAGGCCAAATAGGAATCTTCCTCTATGCATGAATCAGAACGATATTTGGAATCAAAACGATATTATTGTAGTAGAATCAACAGAGTCTGAACTGAATTATCTCTCAGATTGACCCATTATAGAGGCAACCTAGTAAAGCAATTTGTACGAACAGTCATTAAAATACCCTGTAAATAAACAGTTCTTTACTGACTTGTCTTAATTCATTATAAGACTTTAGAATATCTAGTTTATGGAGTACTTTGTGACCTCTGATTATCTTTCCCTCAATATATTTTTTTTCAACAGGACATTTTTAAAACACTGGCAATGAGCTCAAGGTTGCATCACTTGTCATGGACAGTGATGCAAGCTACTGAGTGAAACGAACCAGTGACCACAGTCCCCTGCCCAGCACTTGAACATGGCATTGAGCTGGAAATAGAGGTAAGTTCTTTGTGGAACCCTGGGGCTCTAAAAGAGAGATACTTTTTATACCTTAAGCAATATTCTTCTTCTGTATTTCACATAAGAAATATGTAGGAGTTAGTGGCTTTTAGCTGTTACCTTCTCTGCAGAGACTGACAAGATTGAGTCAATTGTCTTTACGAGGTTCAAATACATTGAAAAATGAAGATCTGCCCAAACAAGTCTCTAAATACTGTGATAAATTTAGGTGTTAATAATTAATAACTTACTACAAATTAATCATAGTTTGTAAATCTTGTCTGTGTTTGTGTGACTGTATGTTTACCTTCATTTGGAGATAACCTCAGAATTTAAAATGAAGCCCATTTTGAACAGGAAGTCCTAGACAAATATCCTTCTTTGCAGCCATCCACCCCACCCCACATAGCTTTTGTCCTTCTAGAATAAGACATTTAATTGCGGCCAGCAAAATCCTATGAAAAGGGAATGAATAATTTTCTTTAAATGCCAAGAACTCTTCTAGATGCTTTACATGTATTAGCTCATTCTTTTTTCATAAGTGTTGTGAAAATGGGGTTATAATTATGAAATAAATAGTAGATGAGGAAATCAAGGTACAGAGTAGTTTGTAACTTGCCAAAGATCACAGCTACTAAGTGGGAGAAGCTACAAAATCCACATTCTTAGCCATTATATTACAGGATGAATCATGTGAAGTGGCCAGTTGTCAATCATTTGTGGTCTACAAAATGAGCAATTTCATATGGTTCCACTTACTATAATGCTGAGATTGACTCAAGCCACATTCACGTGAGCATGCATATGTGGGATGCATTTGCTTCAATTGCGATTCAAGAATACACATCGACTTTTTATCTGAATTTGGCAAATACAGTATTTATATCTGAGTAGTTTTTGCTCCAGGGCAAAGACATTTTAAAATTCATGACTCCTTTGTGAAGAGGTGGGAGGCATAATAAAGCTGATGAGGGCTTACAAAAAGAGAAACTTTCTAATGACTAGTGCTGTCAAAGATGGGTTGATGGCCACCGTAGGCAGTGGTGGGAGCTCCTTGCCTGAGAGGCACACTCAGAGGTGGAACACACTAGCATCCACAATGTTTACTAAGGTTTGCTTTCTTCTTACAGCTCAGCCAGTGTGGGAGTCAAATACCCACCCCCACCTGCCAAGAATGTGGCAAGCTTGCTCTCCTGGCCACGACACTATGGATGTTCTGATTTTTTATCCAAGACATCAACATTTAGAAATCAAAGGAAAGGAGATTCCATTGGAAAACAGGGAGGTTCATTTTGCTCCAGTTGAAAAATGTGGTATTTTAGAAAACATTAGAGAGAAATAATGCTATGTTGACAGTCCTTAAATTGTGTAGCATAGTCTTGTAAAGATAATTCTTTTCTTGCCTCCAACAGCTTACTCTGATTTCTTTCTTCTGGACAAAGCCCATGGAGTTCTTTAGATGCCAGCATTGGGATTTAGTTTCACTGAAATTGCTGTAAACTGACTTTGGAGGGTAATCTGATCATGACCATTACGTTGATCTGCATTTGACTGATTGACAGTGCTTACCTGTGTTTACCTTCATAAAAAGGACAAACCCAGACCTGCTCTCAGCAGCCAGCCAAACCCACATGGGAAGCCAAAGTCATGGTCCAGATTTCACAAATTGGTTCAATTGGCTCAGCCTGACTAATAGGATCAGCAGTAGGAACAATGTCTGAAAAAACAAAATCAAACTGTCCTCGAGGCTGCACAGAAAAATATGGAGCCCTTCTGCAGGGTAGAAGTTTTTTCTTCCTTCCACACATGTCCACACACGGATCCCCTGAGCCAGGTGAGGATAGCAAGTATCTCATTTGCTGTAAAATTTGGTTTTACTGATTACAGCTTGTAATGATCATTTGGCTCAGTAGATCAGATCTTACTTTTCCAAAAGCCATTTTATGTGGGCACTAATGTGTTTGTCCCTCGCTTATCCTGATCAGTAGGGCATTCAGTTATAAGAATCAGATTGAAAATAATGTCTCTGATTTTCCTTTGATGTTCTCAAAGCAAGGAGAGATAGTCTACATCCCTCTGAGTGCTCTTTGATGGTATGGGGATCCCTGGGACAGCTAGGGTGGGGGTGTCCTATTTTTTTTTTTTTTTTTTACCACTAATCACTTGATTGGCCAGTCAAGATGCTCTGCATGCCCAGAGCTTTTAAAAATGTGTCTCAGCCATGAGTCACATGACTTAACCCTGAAGAAAGTCATCTTGTTTTTGGAGCAGCTCTTGGATCTCTGGAGCCAGGATAAGGGTTAGATGTCCACCACTGCCTGCCTAATTTGCTCCCGTCAGAGGCTGATAGACCAATCACTTTCTGCTCATTACCTTTTCTCTGTGCTTAAAGGTCCTAAACAGAAGCAGCAGCCAAGAGACACCCCCACCAAGAGAAGTGACCAAGAGCAGGACAGTAGGACCCATCCATCCTGCACTCCTCCCTGGGCTGTTCTGCATGGCTCCATGCTGGCCATGTTCTCACTTCCTCATGGCTGGGAAAGGACTGCTCTTCTTGCCTGCTGGCCCAGTCCCCCAGAGCCCATGCAAGGTCTCCCCATTCCCCTTGTGTCACTCTACCTCTCCACCCCCAGGATTTGGAGCAATAATAATTTCTGGTTCCCTGGATTGGCTCTATTCTGCAATATATTATTCACTCTCTTCTCCTTCAAGTTTTCCCTTAATATAGTCCCTGTTCAAGGCTGCTGTGAAATCTTTATCTCAGTAGAATTTTCAGGTGTTAAGAGAAAAAAGACTTACAGAAAATTCCTTTCCCTGCTCCCAATCAGGTCAAACAGAGTTCTTGATAGGAGCAAATAAGAAATATTAAACTGATGCCAACCATCATCTTAGAATAAAGGCCAAGAGGCAATCATCTCTTTGTGTTGGTGCATGTTTATATTTTAGTCAACAAAAGAAACTGCCATGCTCCAAACACCCTGCCTTTATGTGTATACAACTGGCCCAGCCCAGAGGCAGGATCTGAGATTACATTCCATGAGATTGCACCAATACCTTCAATAACCACATCTTCGTTTACATCCAGATCACATTAGAAACCCATTTACTTTATTCAAAAGAAGTGTGAGATATTCAGTCTTGAGTCTTCCGTTATTATTGGCATTCATACATGGCTGAGCACAGGAACCTAAGCCTCTGCTCTTGTCATCACACATTTATGCACATTTTGAACTGTGATTTTTACTTTTTAACCTGGGGCTCTTCAACTTTCCTAAAGGGAGGAATCCAGATGATAACACCAGACCTTATGCTATCATATTAGCCGTATAAAGGAAACAATAGGGAGTGAGAATAAATGAAATAACCAAAGCCAGGTGAGATAATTAAAACCATCTTAATCCTTTCACACTGAGAGAGGGATGTCAGCCCATTTCTTTTCCTTCTTTTTTCTTTTTTTAACCGTGTAAGCTTCAGCTCTTATTCATTTCAAACAGCTCTCCCCATCAGTGCTTGTTTTACAGATGTGAACCCATGGAATGAATTAAGTTTTGCTCAAGGCATTTAGTATAGTAATAATGTGCTTCTCAGAGGAAGGAAAATAAAGGGGAAAAATTAGCAAAGAGCATCCACCCTACGATGTCAGGTCTTTAATGAAATCTAAAGATGCTGAGAGAAAAGTTCCCCTAACCAAAGCAGATCTATTATAATCACATTTCAACATTATCGTTGAATCCTACTAGAAAGAGGAGGAAGAATCCCTCTCAAAAATCACTTGAAGTATAAAAGTGAAATGAAAGTCATCTTTTAATGACTGTCTTTAAAAGTGGAAGAAGAGTAGAAGGGTAAAAGGCAGTCATTAAGGGACGTTGATGAAGAAAGTCTCCAAAAAAGCATGAGATCCCAGGCATGTGACATCATGGAAGACCTATCATGAGGAAAGAAAGCCATGTAGCTCAGAGTCCCAGGTGGATGATAGTGTCTTTATTTTAACGGCCCGTTGGTGTAGTGGAAGAGCAACCCAAATCAGAAGATATAGGGTTGAGCCCAGGCTCCACCATGTCATGTTTAGAAGAGAAGCATTATGCCAGCCAGCCAATGACACAAAGAATCTGAGTCTTTGCAAGGGGTGGAGATAGAAAGCACTAATGTAGTTGAATTGAAGTTGCACTCAAGCAACTATGATTTTATATTAAGTTGGAATGGTCTTTCTTGGCACACTCTCGAAGAGTAGAAAGTAGAAGATAGAAAATCATACTTTATTGAAGAATAGCTGAAGGGTGGCAAGAAGAGATTTTTGTTGTTTTAGCTCTCGCAAATTTCAGAATAGTTCAATAGATTTTTTTTTTTTAATGAAAAGTTCAAAGAGAAGTAGCTTGAGTCATTTTTCCAAGAGGACATCTGATCACATTACTCTGTGTAAAATCCCACAGTAGTTTCCCCAATATCTTCAGGGGAAAAATTGAAATTCCTTGGCACAAAGTAGATTTCCTACTGTGATTGAATGGATAAGTGAAAAACTAGTACCACTGGCCACTAATACCTGGTGACAACAATAATTAATATGAGATATGAAAGAATATTGATAATACTATAGTCTGCTCTGAGCCTAAGACAGTTTTCTTTTTTTGTTGTTTTAATGGCAGATTAACATGGTTTACAGAAGTGCTAAGGACTCTCCAGAACAAAAATGAGAATTTTTCTTTGATTAATTTAACAGGATTGAAAGAGAATTTATAAGACCAGCCTTGACACTCAGGGGCTCCATCTTATTTCATATATAATCCCTCAAAAATCATCAGTGATCTCTCAGATGAAGCCACTTTTTCTAATTACAGAGTCATATGTATATGTTTAATTACATACTGTCATACAACTGTGTACTCTTTGTAGCTCTTACATCACATTTAATTTTATGTTGTCTTGTGTTATATTTGAGTAGACTATAAGTTTCATGAAGGCACAGAATTTGGTATTTTGGTCACCTATTGTATTCCCAGCACTGAGCACCATACTTAGTAGAGTATGTGTTTGATGTATAATTATTGAGTGGGTAGATGAGCAGTAATTACAATCTTGTAATCAGCTGAATAATGTCTATCTTTTCTCCAAAGGGCAAGAAACACCAGTCTTTTACACCAATACTTCCTTGGGGCAGAGTGGTAAGCAAACAGTCCTCAATATATCTGTGCTGAATAAATGAATAAATGCAAATTATGTGTATCTGGAAACTGTGACAAAGATAAAAAGTTAGTTCAGGTAGTAAGTAGACATAGGTTGGGATGCGGCTCTGGCATTTAGCAGCCAAAGCCCACAGCACTTCCCTGGCAGGGACCCACTTCTATTTTAACAGTGCATTTAGTACGTCAGTCCAAAGTTGAGTAAAGTCATCGTTTAGGCACCATGGCAAAATCAAGAGGAGATGCATCTGGGAAGTGCAGAGATCTCTTCATTCTGCCTTTGAGGCAGTTATTTTCCCCATCCAGCAATAAGGTCAGTACAGATGGGAGGAGGGCTGGCCCAGATTGCACTGAGACCCCTCTCTACACATTTGGAGCATAGTCAGTTGAACATGGAAACTAACCTGGAAGGGAAAAATAAAGGGGAACGAATAGAGAAAGGTTAAAGCACATATTGATGAGAGAGGGAGTTTGGGGGGAATGTTGAGAAGGCAGTCCCACCTGCCATGTCTGGTTAATGTTGGAGAATAGGCTTTCAGATCTAATTGTATATGGATCTCTGTTTTGTTTTTTGTTTTAATGTACTTGCTTTGTTGATATTGTTTTTGTTTTATTATTAGCAGATCACAGAAGGCTTCCTCAAGAAAGTGATTGGGCTGAGAATCTGACAGTCCTGTCTAAGAGGGAAGATCATTTCAGTTAGAAGAGATGGTTTGTACAAAATCCCATTAAGAAGGAACGTGGTAGGCAGGAAGTCAGTGTGGTGAGGATGGACGCAAAGAGAATTGGATGCATACAAGAGATATTTAAGAGGTAAAATTCCAAAGAACTTGGTTGGATAAACAAATGAAAAGGATGACTCATTATCACAACTGGGAGGGTGCTCGTGCCATTCACAGAGATAACAAACACTGCAAGAAGAGTGGGTTGGATGGGGATGTGGGTGTTAAGCTTCATACCTCACATTCTGGATTTGGCAGATGAGGTCGTGAATACTGGAGGAGGTTTGGCTTTGGAATGTTGGAGATCAACACGGTTTTGAAAACATTGAATTTGAGGGGCTTATAGAGTTCCCTTATACCTATAAGATAGTTTAGTTTGAGGGCCTAATACACAGGTCTGAAACCGGCAGGGGGGAGGCAACCTTGTCCATATAGGCCACACAGGCAAAGGCATACAGGCAAAGCCAGAGCTAATCTGAATCTTAGCAGGAAGCCTTATAATCATCTGAGAACAATAGAGAGGGCGGGAGCTGCTCTGAGTCCATCTCCTGTTCCCTCCCCCCCACCCCTCACCTCCTTCTCTTCTCCTAGAGATCATCTTGAGATAGCTACCCATTACCTCCAAGGTTCTGTCAAGGTAGGAGTCTTCCTGTCTTGCCCTCCTCAGAAGAGAGCTCCGGAATACAAACCTACTTAGCTGTAGTCTAGAGTTGGCTCCTCAGCAATGGAGTATCCCATGACTCATGATATTGTCATCAGCCCCTTTTGTTTCAGTGTTGGCTTGTTTGGTGTGTTGGACAAAGATTACAGGAAGCTAGCACCTTTGGCTGCTCTTTCTTTTTCTGTAATAAACTGTCTCCCTCTAAAAGTAGCTCATTATATCTTTACTGGTTCAATCAATGAAGGCTTGGCTTTCCCATTGCCTTTTGACAAAACCAGGAAGATATAAGGGTGAATAGATTTGGAAGACATCAGTCTGCTATTAGGATTTTTGTTTCTGATATGTAACTCAAATATGGTAAAGTGCACAAATCTTAGAAGTATAATAGGGTGGTGATTTTTTACATATATGTATACCTGCACCCACTTTGCAGGCCATGACATAGGACACTTCCAGCCCCTGGTTGATACTCCACATCCAGTAGTTACTGCTATTCTTATCTCTTCACTATAGATTAGCTGTGCTTGGTTTTGGAACTTTACACAAATGGAATCCTACAGTGTCTAATCTTTGTGTTTATATTCTTTCAGTCTACATTATATCAGTGAGGTTTATCCATTTTGTTCCTTGTAGAAGTAATTTGGTTTTTCTCATTTTTCATTGTATTCCACTGTGTTTAATATAGCACAGAAAATAGCATTTTTTTTTTTTCCATTCAGTTGTGATGGATATTTTGCTTCCAGCTTTTAGCAGTTAAAAACATCATTGTTATAAAGATTCCAGTGTGGGGCAGCCCGGGTGGCTCAGTGGTTTAGCGCTGCCTTCAGCCCAGGATGTGATCCTGGAGTCCTAGGATTGAGTCCCATGTCGGGCTCCCTGTATGGAGCCTGCTTCTCCCTCTGCCTGTGCCTCTGCCTTTCTTTCTCTCTCTCTCTCTCTCTCTCTCTGTCTCTCATGAATAAATAAATAAAATCTTTAAAAGAATAAAAATTAAAAAAAAAAAGTTTCAGTATGTGTATTTGGTGGGCACAAGTATGCATTGCTGTTGAATATATAGCCAGGAGTGAAATTGGGTAACTAGATTACTAGGTAAAAGGATAGATGATAGATGATAGATAGATAGATACATACATACATACACACATACATACATACATATCCTTACTAAAGACTGTCAAACAGTTTCTCCAAAGTAACTGCAATAGGGAGAACTGGGTGGTTCAGGAGTTAAGCGTCTGCCTTTGGCCCAGGGCGTGATCCTGGAGTCCTGGGATCGAGTCCCACATTGGGTTCCCGGCATGGAGCCTGTTTCTCCCTTTGCCTAAGTCTCTACCTCTCTCTCTCTCTGTGTCTCTCATGAATAAATACATAAAATCTTTAAAAACAAAGTAACTGCAATAATTTACAGCTTTGCCCACTAAATATATAAGAATGTCGGTTATTCCACATTCTCTCCAACACTTGGGATTGTCAGTCTTTTAGTTTAAGCCACTCTGATATAAGCATTGTGGTATTTTATCATGGTTTTAATTCATATTTTTCTGAGGCGTAAACACCTTTTCATATGTTTTTTATTTGAGTATTCTTTTTTGTGAAGTTCATGTTCAAAATATTTTGCTCATTTTTTCAATTTAGTTGCCAATCTTTATCTTATTAATTAGTGGAAGTTATATACGTATGGTAAACACATGTCTTTTGCTGGATATCCTTTTTTATTTCTTAATGTCATCATTTTCTGAATGGAGGCTTTTATTTTTAACAAAGGACATTGTCACATTCACATTGGTGAATTTCACCAATTTCCATTTATTAAATTGTAATGAAATTGTTTTCTTTTAAGAAATCCTTGCCTACTTGAAAGTGAAATCTATAATCTGCTTCTAATTTATTTATGTGTATGATATGGGAACAATATCAGAGTTCATTTATCCTCCTATATGGTTACCAAACTGGCCTTCCTATTTAAAAGGACCATTTTTTTTCTTACAGAATTATAGCCATGTAGTGGTCATATATCTGGTGTGACCTTATAGAATTGGGTGTGTTTCTGGGCTATTTTGTTCCACTGGTGTATGGATATATCCTTGTGCTATGCCACATTTTCAAATATTTATTATATTATATTATATTATTTTATATTATATTATATTATATTAATTATATTATATTAATTATATTATATTATATTATATTATATTATATTATATTATATTATATTATATTATATTTTCACCAAACTTAATAGAGTAAAGCTTCCAATTGTGTTTTTCTTCAAGATTGTCATGGTTGTTCTAAGTTCTCTGCATTTCCACATACAGTTTAGAATAACCAGCAATTACTAAAACAAAGTACTTCCTAGGAAACCATTGGATCTTTAGATTAATCTGGGGAAGAATGACATCTTAAAAATATTGAGTCTACCAATTCATTAAGATGGTAAAACTTTCAATTTTGGGGTATTCTTTAACTTCTCTTAGCTATGTTTTATAGTAAAACTGAAAAACATAGAAGTATCTTTATCTTTCTTCTTTCCTTCCTTCTTTCTTTTCTGTATATATTTATGTATTTTTTGCAATTTCCTTGTTTGATTTAATGCTGGACTAATAAAAATGGTAGGAAATATTCTATATTTTCCTGTTCTCTGGCAAGGTTTGTTTAAATTTGGTGTTGTTTCTTCTTCATTGTTTGGAAATATTCATCACTAAAACAACTGGGGCCTAGAGTTTTCTTTGTGTGAAGGTTTTTAATTACAGATCCAGTAGATCTGTCCCTCATTTGAATGTAATATCTTTTTTCTTCTTGTGTCATTTTTGAGAAGTTGTTTTTGTAGGAATTGGTGTATTTTATCTAATTTTAAAAATTATAATAGCCACATATTACTTTTTAACATCTGTAATACCTGTATTTTTGCCCCTCTTTTGAGTCCTAATATTATTAATTTGTGTTTTTTGTCTGTGATTTTTATAAGCAATCTTCCTAGGGGTTTACCAATTTTATTAAACTTTACAAAGAACCTTTTTTTTTATTTTTTTTATTTTAAATTCTGCTGTCATTTGTGTGGTTTTTGATTTGGGTTTTGGACTGTGTTTTTTTGAACATAATATGCCCCTGATATACTATATGACCAGTTATTAGTCACCTCAGCACGTGATCCTGGGGTCCTGGGGTTAAGTCCCACCTTAGGCTCCCCACCAGGGTGCCTGCTTCTGTCTCTGCCTCTCTCTGTGTCTCTCATGAATAAATAAATAAAATATTTAAGATAAATAAAGTGCTGTATTGTAAAGAGTTTATAGTTGCTTTTCTTATCCTGTCTGATAATCTTTAATGTAATTATTAACATAATCGGATTTAAGTTTACCATCTTGTTTATTTATTTTTCATTTGTGTTATCATCCCACTCTTGATTGATGCCAGGCGTTTTGTTCCCCTCCCCCCCCCCCCCCCCCCCGCCGCCCCGTTTTTAAGGTGTTGTACATCAGTATTATACACATGACAGCAGACACAATAATTTAAATGTCTATTAGTCAAGTATATATAAAGCAAGGGGATTCCTTGGATAAGGAACAAGGGCAGAGCAAAAGTGATTTTTGAAGACTGCCTGAGGAGGTCTTATTTTCAGATAGCCTATTCCAATCTGGGGAGATTCAAATGGGCATTCCTGGGGGTTGTGCCTGCACCTTAAGAAGATACAGCAGAAGTTAATGACAGTTGCATTTATCAGCACCCACTTGGTAAATTCAGGTGACCATCTAAGTTTTCACATTCACTCTGACAGGTGTTCAATGGCTTAATTAAGTGATTTGATAAATCAAAATTTATTATTAAAAATATTAGACTATTATTAAAATAGTATCTGTGATTTTTCTGGGGGTGACTCAGGTCTATTTCTTTATAATTGGTACTTTCTGTTTTTTTCTACTCCTTTATCACTCCCTTCCTTTTTTCTTTTAGGTTAAGTAAGTATATTTTAATTTTTTTTCCTTTACTAATTGTTCAGTTTTACATCATTGTAACTTTAACTTACTGTAGTTCATCTTAAGTTAGTATTCTTGTTACTTCTTCCAAATTAAAGAACTTTATAATGATGTATCTCCATTTACCTCCTTATCATTTGTTGTAGTATAATTTTCTTCTATATGTCATTAACCCACAGATATTATTTTTAATTTTGCTATACATCATTAATATTTTATATGAACCATATGTACCCCTATATTCACATTTTTAGTGTTCTTAATCTTCTTCCAGTTTTATGGTTCCACCCGGAATCATTTTTCTTTGATGAAAAGAACATTCCTTAATATTTATTATGTTCCAATTGTCAGGAAAAAAAAATTTCTCATCTTTTTCTTGTCTGAAAATGCCTTTGTTTTGTCTTCAGTTTTGATTTCCATTTCACTGCCATTTTCCCATAGAATTTTTTAAATTAATTAATTAATTAATTAATTTTTACTTTAACACTCCAAAGGTGTCATTCCATTCCCTTCTGAGTTCCATGATTCCCACTGGAATGCCAGCCATAAATTTCATGGTCCCTCAACTGAATGTAATATCTTTTTCCTCAGGCTACTCTAAAGATTTTTTTTTCTTTGTTTTTGGTTTTTAGAAGTTTGACCACAATATGCCTAAGGGTGGTTTCTTTATATATATTCTACTTAGGAGTATTTTTTGGAATCTATTGGCTCTTTTCATTTTGAAAACCTCAGCAACTATCACTTCAAATATCTCTTTGAGCCTATTCATTCTCTATCTCCTCCTGGAATTCTACTCACGCATATTGTAGACCTTTTACTAAGCCCCACATTTCTCCTATGCCTTATCTGTTTCCTCCATCCGTTCTCCTCACATCGACCCTGCCCACCTTGTGTTTCATTTTATTTTTTATTGATTCATCTTTGGGTTCATTAATCTTGTATTTTAATATCCTTGGTCTTCATATAAATCCATCCAAGAGGATCTTAAATTTGAATACTGCCTTTTACATTTCTAGGCCATCTATTTGATTATTCTTTATGAATTACAATCTTCTGTTGAAATTCTTCATATTCATGTATTTTTTTACATTACTTTAAATATTTTCTTTAACATATTAATCATAATTTTTAAAGCCCTTGTCTTTAATGTCCATGCGTGGTTTTCTATGAGTCTCTTTCTGCCTTTTATTCTCTATTGAGTATGGGTTTCATATTCTTATAGCTTCAGTAGTCTAGTAAGTTTTGGTAATATGTTGGACAATATATATTTAAAAAGTCACAAGGGACGCCTGGGTGGCTCAGTGGTTGAACATCTGTCTTTGGCTCAGGTCATGATCCCAGGGTCCTGAGATCAAGTCCCATATCAAGCTTCCAGCAGGGAGCCTGCTTCTCCCTCTGCCTATCTCTACCTCTCTTTATGTCTCTCTCATGAATAAATAAATAAAATATATTTTTAAAAGTCACAAAAGCTCCAGATGTCATCTTTAACCAGGAAGTATGTCCTTCTGTTTTCCTACTACACAGATAAGGTAATGGGCTAATCACCCTAATACAGTCATAGATTGAGCTCACATGGGATTAACTTCATCTTTTATCCAATCTCTTTTGGGAGAGGTGAATGGCCCTTCTGAGGATTTTATTAAGAGCCTGATATATTTCTTCTTCCTCAACCCTGGAATATCACAGGGAATTCAGTTCTGCACTTCAAAAGTTGTGGATTTGGGTCTTTTGTCTCTTGCTTCCCTCTAATACCCTACCTTCCCTCCAACTCTCCTTAACAGCACTGAAATCTAGTACATCAGTAAACAGAGGCAGAGATGACCTATTTCCCTCTAGCAGAGCTTTCTCCCTTAAGCCTCCTAAGAATATGGAACATTTAACTGAGTCTTTGAGAAGAATTTGACACTGTTTTCAAGCCTTCCATATGCTATTCCAATTATCTATTGCTGCCTAACAACCAGCCTCAAAAGTTAGTTTCTTAAAACAGCAACAATCATTTATCTTGGTCATGAATCTATAATTTGGGCAGGGCTTGATGGAGTTGCCTCACCTCGTCCCATGGAGCATCGAGTGAGGGTGGCCCAACTGGGTTTGGAAGGACTGTCAGGTTTAATCCGATCGGTAGTGAAATGGAATAGAGAGGCCAGGCAAAAGTTGGTTGAAACAGGCTTTTAATGGGACGCGCTCTCGGGCGAGGTTCCGCAGCCCGCAGGGGAGGGAGAGAGCAGAGAGCGGGGAAGTCGTGGGCCTAGGAAGTCTCGCCCAAGCAAACTGCAGGGGGTCTATAAAGAGTTTTTGGCTGGAAGATGGGGGCAGGGCAGCATTCCAGTTAGGGCAAGGGTTACAGGTCTTTGTGTGCTAAGGTAGGGTAGGGCGGTAAGGCGGCCTTATTGGGAGGTTGTTGACCTGGGGTCGGCTGTTTTGAGGTCCCCAGTCTCGCCAGCCCAACAAGGACCTAGATCAATGATGGCTTACTCAGATGTCTACCAAGTTTGTGCTGACTGTTGGCTGAGAGTTTATCTGGGACTAATGACAGATTCCTCTTCACCATAAGCTTTTCCATGGATCTGTTTGGATATTCTCACAGCATGGAGTCTGGTCCTAAGAGGCAGGAAATGAAACTGCAAATTTCTTAAAGCCTGGTTTAGAATTTTTATAACATCACCTCCATACTATTTTATTTGTCAAAGCAGGCACATAACTTCCCTAGACTCAAGGGTGGGGGACTCAGATCCCAATTCTCAATGTCTAAGAAATTGTGACCATCTGAGTTCATCATGCTCATGCCATCCCATGATTTAATTAATATTATGAAAGGAAATAAAAGATCATATTTTTGGATCTCTTAAATTTCTAATGTGATATCTCAATATTTCACCATCAGAAGCCTTAGTAGTTTCTCTTTCCTTTAGGAGAGTGCCCCTGAGTAAGTCTCTTCAAATGTAACCCTCAATCTGGGCCCCAAGACTGAAGATATTCCCAGATTACTAAGGATCATCACTCACCTCTGAATAACATCTCCTTGGCCGGAATTCAAGTCCATCTTTGCTGTATCCATAACTTCTCAACAACTTGAAACCATGGCAATGACTGAGACTGCCTAGTAAAAATGTATAGAATAAGTAGAGAAGGGGGTCTAAGAGAGAATTCCAAAATTAAAGAAACAGAGATAAAGATTAGAGTGAGAAACAACAACCAGAGAGATAGGAAGAAGACCAGAAGAGCACAGTGTCACAGAAGCTAAGATTGAGTATTGAATAGGTGACAGTGGTCTACAGTGTCACGGAGAGTATGGTAAAATAAGGAATAAAATCTTGCATTGGATTTAGGGACAGGAAGGTATTTAGATGCAAGGAGGCTATAGTAGCCTGAAGGCCATGCATAAGGAGTAAATAAGAGGTGACTGATTAAGCAAAAACAATATGAGTGGACAACTCTTTCAATGGATCTCACTGTGAAGATAAGGAGACAAGATGATAGGAAGAAAAGGATAAGATTAAGTGGAAGTTGAATTTTTATTTAAATGTAGGATAAACTTGAGTGTGTTCAAATGCTAGTGGAAAGATGCCAATAGAAAATGGCTGAAGTATAGGAGACAAAAAGGATAACTGATTAATAACAAAGTCTCTTGAGAAGCAATGAGAGATATGACTCAGAGGAGATGTGAAGAAATTAGCCCCAGGCTATGATTAGCATGACAGAAGTAAAGAGGAAGTGGGTAAATTCTCTCTTCAATCAAGAAGCAGCAAGGAATAGATATCCATGCAGCTAAGTTTTAGGCAGGGTAACAGAAAATAGAGGGAATTTCTGTAAGATGGATCCCATTTTCTTAATGAAATAGGAACATAAACATAGAAGAAATTATGCCAGGGTAGAATATTTGAGGGTAGATGAGGTTTGAAATAACCACTGTAGGGAACAAGAGAGAGAGATAGAAAGATTGCTGGACAGCTTTAAGCTAATTGAGGTTATAAATCATCATCAGCAGTCTGAAAGTTTTGTGAAACAAAGAAACATAGACGTCAAACAGTTAAGTTGATTAGGAGTTGGAGTTTTATGAGGTATTTGTGACAGAAGAACAATAGATCAAAGGAACCCAGAATTTTGCCAAGTGAGTCATTGAAACAATGGTCCCAGAACTCTAGGCCAGAAGGATGTAATACTGAGATAAAGTGGTTGAATAGAATAAATTAGAGCAATCATGGATGCTTGGATGAGGCTGAGTAAAATGGTGATTGAAAAGCCATTGATGCTGACCAGCTCAGAACTTCAAAGTTTGCTTGCTAAACTAACAGTACAAGTGAAATCGCGTAAAATGCTGATAGGATTAGTGTTGATAAAGACCTGGGACCAGATTCCCAAGTATATCATTAGCAATTCACTCCTGCCCAGGGAGTGAATAATTTCAGCAGCTGAAAGAGCAGATGAATAGATGAGGCATTGACTTACTTTCACAGAGCAAGGGAGAGGACCAGCATGGTTTTGGACAAGGTATTGAGCCTCCAGAAGGAGGAGGACTCCATCTTCCAAGCCTATGATCCATGGAGTGAGGGCCCATGAACACCATCATCCTAAGG
Organism: Canis lupus baileyi; assembly: GCF_048164855.1. Taxonomy (NCBI): domain Eukaryota; kingdom Metazoa; phylum Chordata; class Mammalia; order Carnivora; family Canidae; genus Canis; species Canis lupus. Next base: position 1,357,155 of record NC_132842.1, read on the forward strand.
AGCCACAGGCAACAGGAATCTTCATGGATAAACCAGGTATATTTTCCACAAAGAGTTCTTCCTGAAACTGTTGTCTGCCCTCTGCTGACTTGGGGAATAGCTAGACAGGCCTTTGTTGAGACAATAGGCTATTTTCAGATGTGTGCTTGTGACAGCTCACCTGACCAAGAGGAAGCATGAATGGCAACAATCCCTCTCCAAACCCTTTACCCCTTCTGAAGATTGCAAGGACCTCCCAGATCCCGGAGCTTGGAGCTTGTTCCTTCAGACAGGGCTGCACACAGGGAAGTGGCCCCTTGTCTGGACAACAAATTGCTTCTCCCACCTGCTCTTCTCATTCTTTGCTAAAGTATCATGACATTAATTATCATGGGCTATCGCAGAAGAACAGACATACATGGGTGGATATTCACATCATGAAAGACCAATAACTCATTGACTTTTTCAGTGTCAAAAATTCATTTTGATCCTGACACAGAAAAGTGAGGCAAAGGTCAAGTCATCCCATGCTCCCTGTACTAGCTTTGATAGGGCAAACTGATCAGAGTATGGTAGCAGTGGTCTTGACTAATTCATACATAGGCAATGTGGTTTCTGCCAAACCAGACTGGACATCTCTTTAAATGAATGATGCTCATTTGAATCTCATTGGTTTTAATAGGTTTGTTTCTGTTTTATTTGCAGATTTTTTTCTTTTCTTTTCTTTTCTTTTCTTTTCTTTTCTTTTCTTTTCTTTCTTTTCTTTTCTTTTTTAAGCTATAGGTGTATCGGTATTTGTGCATTTTTCAGTAGCACTGTAATTCAACACTGGAATGTGGATTATCTTTCTGGAAAGTGGGTCTATCTTGGCATTATTCTATTTTGATAAAACAATAGTATAAAGAAATCCAAACAGCACAGAGTCTCCATTGAAGTTCAATGACAGAGACCATACTAGGCCAAGCCTTGCAGTTGCTCTACATTTGCCTGTGAGGCTTGAAGATGAGATCATAGGTCTTTAGAGTTTTTGCTCCAAATGCCTGGGAAACAAGAGGCTCAGCTTTGCAAACATTGTCTTGTTCATGCGCTGCTGCTTTAGCTTACTAAAGAAGGGGGTGGGAGAGGGAGGGAAGAGATACTTTCATCTATGTCTGGAGGTACCCTAGGGAACATGTGTATGGAATTACACTGTCTCTTACAAGCACTTTTCGTCTGCTATGCCTGCAATTCAAGGATGGCAGAATGCAAGATAGCCTATACTATCAAGATGGCCTCAACTCAAAGTGCCTGGAAATACCACTTGTAATCTTAAAACAAAACCTACCTTCCCTCTTCAAGAACAGTCAGCAGTTTAATTATGCTAAGTACTTTTCACCCCAGGAGGCTTAAGGTTGCTGTATTAAGCAAGAGAACAGCATTCTTTTGAGGCTTAAGGCTATACTTTTAGAAAGCTAATAAGTGTCTCACATCAGAAAGCCTAAAGTCTTTTAGGTAATTTCCAAGGATTGCATTTTACAAACTCACCTTCCAATTCAAGCAAAGAGATGTGGGTACACCCTGGCTCTTTACAAGTGATCCTTGGCCTTGCTAAGTTTGCCTAGATAAATATGGACGGAGACTTTTAGAGCCAACAAAGACAAACATTTGGTTGAACATGTAAATGCAATTATTCAAGCTGTAAATTAAATTCAATTACGTACAGAGAGTAGTATCTTAAGCCTCTTACTAATTATACTTGTGAGTTTCAACTCATTAAACCCGGATAATGCTCAGAAAGAAGGAATCTGGCAGCAGCCAGCCATGCATCCCACCAGCCTGACCCCTCTGTGGCTTTCATCACTGTAGTTCAGCATGTTGGCAAAACCGACTCACATCCAAAGAGTCGAAGAAAAAGTAGAGAGACATCCAGAATGTGACAGTGGAGAGTGTGGCCAAGAATACAGGGCTAATGTGCCTCCTACAAAGGTATTGAAAACATGTTTCTTTGGGGGTACAAAAAACAGAGGAGGCCTTCGAAGGGAAATGCTGGTACTGGGAGGTGATGAATCTTTCCTCACATCTAACCATCCCCGCCCCCAGGGCAAGAGTCCAGATCCAGGCAGATTTCTTTCCTCCTCTCCTTGAAGGGAGCAATCAGGCTCTTAGCTGGGGCTCTTCTCGGGAGGCAGAGCTGATTCAGCCACAATGGGAAGTGTGTGCAGCCCCCTGTTTGGTAACTGGGACCTTGTCACCCTTCAGCATTTCTTGTCTTTTTTGCTGTTTACTCTCATCCCAACTTTGACCCCTTGGTGACCGAAATATCTGACAAGTGCATTCACAGGAAAAGAATGACAGTGTGCTAACCCAGCCAGGAATGTTTGCATTTTTTAAAAGCCTCACGGGGAGCACAACTTCAGCTTAGAGAACAATTTGCTGATGCTGAAATTTCAACTCTTAATCAAGGAGATGTGTGGAGAGAGGAAGCCTTTCATACAACCTTCAAATCACATTCAGTGGGTCGTTCCTGACACCAGGCTAGCCCTGATCACAGGCACCGGATTTGTTCAAAAAATGTTGATCAAGTGACTCCTGAAAACCAGGCATTGTACCTAGTTCCTGCCCTGGAAAAGATCTTATAAGAGAAAGACAGACATGTAAGTCTTGAAGAGAAGACAGGGCTGAGAGTCCAAATTCATTTTAGCCAATAGATGTTGTCACATCCTTATTAAATGTCCAAGAAAATCTCAGAGATTCTTCACAGTGTTTTGAAGACTTGGCATTGTATCACTGTATCACTTATCTATTGCCACATAGCAAATCACGCCAAAACATAGTACCTTAAGACAACAACCACTTAGTTGGCTTATTATTCTGCTGAGCAGTTCTTATTTGGGCCCCAGTGGTCTCTGCTGGGCTTACTCACATGTCTGTCCTCACTTGGTAAGCTGGCAGGAAGCTGGCTAGTACCAATGGTCTTACTCACATGGTTGGCAGTTGGCAGGTTGTTGACTGGGGCAACAGGGGTGACTGGGCCACGTGCTTCTCACCATCGATCAGGCTAGCTTGGGCTCTTTAGCATGGCAGAGGCAGGATTCCAAGAACAGCTAGAGGGCAACCCCAATGTGAAAAAAAAAAAAAAACTCTTCAAATATCTGCTTGTGTCAGATTTCTGGCAGCCCATTGGCTCAAGCAAATCACACAGCCCAGTAACACTCATGGTCAGAAGAATCTACCCAAAGATGTAGGTACTTGTGCATTTCTACTCATTAAACTGACATGATGCTCAGAAGGGAGGAATCTGGCAGCAGCAATAGGGACCATTACAAGAAAATCGACCCAAGGTACATACTACATATACAAGATTTTAAACAAACAACACAAAACTTAAAAGTTCTGCCTTCTAAAACAAGGCTTTCCAGATTTTTTTTTTCTTTCCAGATTTTTGAGTTCTTTGGACTAACAATATTTAAGAAGAAATAGGAAGATGGGAGAAAAATATAGGTTTATTGAGATTTTTATTTTGTTGGCTAAGAATATTAAAAAACAAACAGGTAATCACCATCTGCTCTCACCATTATTTTGATAAAAGAAAGGACATAACAATACCAAAGTGGGAGCAAGACATAATTTTGAATACACTAGTTCTCTAAATAGAATATATTAGTTTTAATGAAAATCTGTCTACATTGCCTTCATTTTTCTCATTTCACTGAAGATCAATGGGAACCTCAATTAGAATGGCCTTAGTCAGGTGACTGACATCTCAGAGCCACTGGGCTAAAGAAGATAATAGATTAAGGCAGGGTTTGCTGATGTGTAGTCATTAGAGTATCCTGAAAGTGCGTGCTAGCACTGCCTCATGTACTTTCCAGGAGTGAGACAAGTGTAAGACAGCAATTTTCCTCAAGACACTTGTAGTTCAACCTGGAAGTGAAAACTGGAAGTTGGAAAGTAGAAATTCCAAGCGCAGAAAAGAATTGCAAAAAATAATAGAGATGAGGCTGGACTATGAGTGTGGTGCCAGCCATCGGAGAGAAGGCAAGAGAGAAGAATATCTTGTTAATTCAACTAATGTTTAATCCATTAATCCCAGTTTAAAGGAAGGCTTCCTCTGGTCACCTCAAAGACTATTTTCTTAGGTATCTCCAGTATTCTAGCTTGTCAGTTCAGACTGTAGATCTCCAGACCAGAAATATGTCGACTTCTGAGCTGGGGACAGCAGTGCCCTGGATTGCCCTGGTTGCATTGGAGCTGTTGTCCTCCAAACAAGCGTTGTTTTTACATATGAAGATTTGCTGATCACACTGAAATGAAGATTGAGGAAATGGAGTTTCCAAGTCCGTTGCTCTTTAAGATTCTTAGAAAAGATTCTTAGAATCTTTCTGCAGAAGTCGTGCCACTCAAGATGGCACATCTATGAAAGAAAGTTACCATTCTTCTTCTTTTTTAGATCCTCTAGTTAATTTTTGTAGTGTTATAAAGGGTAGGTGAGCCCAGAGTGGTTTTGCCTAAATTGGGGAGGTTTTCCCTAATGTCTTGACTGTGTTTCTGCTCTTCAGCATAGCAGATTGTAAGATGGAGGTAATGCGGGTGGGCACTCCCTTGAACATCAGCCCACCAGAAGCTGAAGGGCAACCACTGCTAAATTTTGATCACTGAATTATCCAGTGTCATCCTACATTCAAATCAGATGCCTTCTCCAACCTTTTGGGAAAAATCTAATTTTAGAATGATTATAATACAAAAATATTCAGTGCAGCAATAGAACCTCAGATCCCATTATTTTGTTCCTTTATGTAAATATCATTCTTTTTCAACTCTTGTCTCTTAACCAAAAGAATGGCACAGCAGCTAAACTCCTTCACTATTTCTAAGTTAATGGATCTTTGCTACTCAGAATGTTTTTGATTGTAGCACCACGGATTTGTGAATTTGGAAAGATCTAGCAAATTCCAAATCATGTGTCCTTAATTCTCATCATTGATAGAAAAAAAAGATATATATATGTCCATTTGAACTGTGATGAGCTAGTCCAAGTTTGCCACTTTTCAGACTAGGAAACTCAGATTCTAATATCTAATGTAAGAATTGGAATCCAGGTCTTCAGCACATCAGTGCATTATCCTTTGAAATCTCTTCTCAATACCAGGCTCTGCCTGAAAAGAAAGCCATGGCAGAAATCACATGATGTATTTCCACTTATTCTGAAAGCCTTAGAAAACACTCTCAGAAACAGAGCTGTCTGCCTCTATAAACTATGCATCTTGTTCACCTCTCCTAGTCCATTCGCCCAGAAGCAACTTGTCCCCACAGTCACAGATGACCAAAATCTGACTGCTGGCAGTACTATTTCAATTCATAAACTCAGGATTCTGTTAGTGAAAGTCATGAATTTAACCAACAGTTTACCTCAGTAATTTGAAAACCTAACCAAAGGGATTTCCCTTTCAAAGTGTTCTGCTCTGAGATGCTTTCCTCTAGCCCGATATGTCTGTTACTCCTGTGAGTGAAATCACCCACCTGTCTAGCTCTTTTAAACCCCTACCAAATACCATTTTCAGAATACTCACTGCCAGAGGCCTGCATTAAACATCAAAAGATCATTTAGTCCCTGTCAGCCTTTAGCAGGAATACCCTAGACACTAACAGATGGCCTTTGTTACTCTTCAGTGACTAACTTTCTGGAGAGGTCACTGTGATCAGAAGGTAGAAAAGCAGTCTCTTCTCATGTGATTATGGACCTTCTTCTTCCATGAGGCTCCTATAGTATTCAAATCACACTTCAGTTTTAAGAATTAGAAAACTTTACACAAACACATTTTTTTAATGAGGATATTGGCTCAGAATCCAAATTTCCTTTAATGGTGACTGAGTAAAATTGTTACTTTCAATCCTGGAATGAGTGTCTGGTTTTTCCACATCTGTCTATAATTATTACATCGAAACTTGAATATATGGAAAGTCATGCATAGATCAGTGGGACCCAAGGGCTTCTATGGCACCATGGTACACTGAAAGAGGGTGCTACTATCAGTTCCCTTTTCACACTTGTAAGAAACATTAGCCATTGCTTCCTTTTAGTCCATTACCACCCTCTATCTTGTGTGAGGTCTGGCAATGGTTCAAGGGAACTTCAGATTTCTACTTGTGGGGATTTACCTATCAGTTTAAAACCCAGAAAAATCTAAAGACTCTCCTTTGAAAACAAATCCAAATTCACTGCATTCTGAAATAAAGCCACTTTTACTACATGATTGCATTTAAAAACATATCTCCTGGTATCTTAGTCGCATGGCTCATCCACAATGGCTTTTGTGGATCTTTGATATAATTGGGGAAGATTGAGGGAAGAGAAGGATTTCTTCCCCATTATTAGGTTCCTGCCAAGTTGACAGCTGTCTCCTTTTTCCTTTAGCTACTCTTGCTCTCAAGATTCCCTGTAGCTGATAGGGAACATAGCAGATACATACATTTTGCCCCTTAGTTAAATGCCCTATAAATAATACCTCAGATTGCACAGAGTCTAGAAGTCCAGAGATGATTTCTTAGCATTTTAGGAGATAAACCAATGATACAAGTTGCTTCACAACAGTATCGTGCTGGGTCAGACTGTGAATTGGACATATTGTGATGAGGCAACCTTTAAAGAAGGGAAGCATGGAAGTGAGCCTTTGCATGAGGAGATACAGCATGTGGAAAGGCGTGTGCAGTATGGTACATGGAGATGGGGTGACTGATATGGAGCTGAGGAAAAATTTTCCAAAGGAGGAAAATACCATTCGGTTAACAGAACTGGGCTTTGGAAGAGGTTCTGTATGTGATCTTATGGTTCTTATGCTTTGTTAGTGGAAAAAGAATTTATTGAATAAGTGAAATTAGGCAAACACATTGTTGTCAGCAAAAAAAATACATGCCTCAGTCAGCAAGACACTTAGAGTCTCAGGAATAGTAAAGAGGAAGGAACCATAGGGTTTTGACATCTTTGCAAAGAGGAACTAGAGAGGGATTCGGTAGGAAATTTGTATAGCAGGCACAAAATGAAATCACTGGAGAAGAATATGAGCAGTGGACCATAGGGACATCAGGCTTCATACCAGAAAGCACTGTGGCCTTTTACCTCTCAGGGACCTCAAGTGGTCCTTGAAGGCATGCTTACCATCACCATAAATAAGCCAAGTTTTGAAGACTCTCTTTGGCTCAACTGTCTGCTTCACTGGTCCTCTGAATGAGGGACGGCAAAGCTCATGTGTAGCAAGCTTCCAGAGTTGGCCTGAGTTGCTGAAGAGCCAGAGGAGGCAGCCTACTCCCTGTACTGTCATTGTCCCTCCTCCTTCATATGGAGGCTTGGATTGCCTTACATGAGAGCATCAGCGACATGGCTCATTCTTGTTTGTTTGTTTTAATGGACATATAGTCGACATACAATATTATATTAGTTTCAGTTGCACAATGTAGTGATTCAACAATTTTATACATTATGAAATGCTTGCTATCGGTGTGTAGTTATCATCTATAGAAAAAAACAAGTGTTGGTGAGGATGTGGAGGACAAGGAAGTCTCATGCACTAGTGGTGGGAATGTACTTGGTGCAGCCACTATGGCAAAGAGTATGGAGTTTCCTCGAAAAATTAAAAACAGAAATACCATATACTCCAGTAATTCCACTTCTTGGTATTTACCCAAAGAAAATCAAAACACTAATTCAGAACGTTATATGCACCTCTATGTTAATAACAGCATTATTTACAATAGCCAAGATCTGGAAACAATCTAAATGTCCATCAACAGATGATACTACCAGGGGCAAAAATGTCACTCAAGAGGCATAAGTAGCAATCCACTCACAACTATTATCTATTCATACCCATCTTAGGTCCTCACTTTAGTTGGCAAAGCCGAGGGGAGAACCATCATCATAATTGCTAATGTCTGGGGGCTACTTCTCAGTTTACATACATTTTCTTGGACATTATTTTAGTTGGTCATCACAGAAACTCAAGAGATAAGCAAATCCTATTTCTCTTTGCTGATGAGAAGTCAAATACTTAAAAGAGTAAGAAGTAGTATGTGGCAGCCAGATTTGGCACCTGAGTCTCCCGACTCCAGATGCCCTTTCCACATATGTCAGGTGCAGCTAAGTGTGGATGAACGTGGAAGGGTCATAGAAAGGAGCAAGGGGGTCTGTTGGGGAGAAAGACCAGATGGGACACTGAGGAAGTGGTGGGAGTAGGAAGAGTGAATCCTGGGTTCTGGATCTGAAGGTGGTGGGAGGGCAGAGGGGGGGAAGGGGAACTAACCAGAGATGAGGAAGGGGCTGTGGCCAAAGTTAGAAGTCACAGTCACCAAAAGAATTTGGGGAAAGCCTGAGTATTTGGGCTTGAAGATGGGTAGAATAGTACAGAGGGTATCAGACAGGGTAAGAGAGCTCATGCTGGCCTGGCTTTGCCACAGACAAGCCTGGGCATATGACTAACCACCTCAGCCTCAGTGTCTTCAGGTATAAAGCAAAGGACTTCCCTAGGATCACCTCTAAGGTCATGGGAGGTCACATAGTTGTGACCTAGGTCCATATGCACATATGACATGCACATGAGGGAGGTGTGTGCTGAGAGAGGCATAGGGCTAACATGGGTCCCAAATAGATCTTCCCAGTTACTCACTTCATGGTTTGTTTCCAGCCAGGCCAGGTGGGCCTAGCCTCTGGTCTGGGGGATCTAGGGATAGGATCCCAGTGATCATACTTGAATGACACTGGTGAGAAGAAGTGTCACTTTCACCAAATGGGAACTAAACATAGATCATTTTCTCAATGTGAAGTGTCTTTATTTGCCTCTTCCAGATGCTTTGAAGAGCAGGACAAGAATAAAGGGAATTCTGAGAATATGAGTTAGAAGCAGCCTTGGAGCCCTGGGGAATTTGTCTGTCTGGGCTCTGCTGCAGGGTGGAGACATTGCAACATCCATCCAGCCTTCCATCAGCCACCTTTGACCAACACTAAAAGCCCCGTTACCAAGAAGAGAGTGAGAATCATTTCTCTCCTATTAGTCCTTTCTCCTTCCCAAATGTGGTGTTAGCCACTGGGAGTTGTAATTGCAGACATCACCAAGGACTATGGATATAAATTTCACAAAGGGCAAGACCTTCCATTATGAGTAGGAAGATGGCTTTAATTAAAAAAAAAAAAAATCAATATATTGTTTCCAATCATTAGAATCCCATGTCAGTGGCAAAAATCAATCCTTTTCATATTAAAACGCTTACATTCACACTCTGATGTTATATTACACATGAGTCATTGAGGGAGGTGGGAGGGGGTCCACCTGAGGCCCACCATGAGTCCCAGCCATGTCCTTGCTTAAGTCATGGGCAGTTGGTGAAAGTCCATCTTCAGGAAACCTGTGAACTAGGAAATCCTACACAATGCCACAGAGATTTGAAATTCTATACAGTGGAAAGGGTGTTCTCTTGACAGATTCTCTCCTCATTCTTCCAAATCCTCCAATGAAAGCAAAAAGAAAAAAGAAAAGCTGGAATGACATCTCAAAGATTGGAGACATTTTCATCTTGTAGTGATTCCCCTCACTCTGCCATGTTGGTAGATTTTTTACCACAGGGTTCAACCAACAGGCACCAGAGGATTCTAATGTTAACAGAGGGCTCCATTTTTAAAAGATAATTAATCTCTTCATGCAAGAAAATGCCTTGATTTTAATCAGCGGCACGGGTTTGGTTCTCTCCTCTCGTTTCCTGCGACGTAGGAGCAAATGGAGACAGGGCAGATCTCCCAGAGAACGTCACATATTACTGAAATAGACTCTTGTCAGCATTAAACTCCCAGAGGTGCTATCCTGTTTCCCACACAACATAATAGTAATGATCTTATGGAGAAATTTTGCCTTTATGGAAACTGTTTATTTCTAAGAACACTCTAACGTCAGGCTACGTGTGAAGCTTCCCTAATAAAGAAGGAAAGGAAAACAAGGGTCCTAATTAAAAACATTGTTTAAGAAGACACTTGTGAGATAAAAGAAAATCACACTTTACATGGAAAACTTCATCATGTATATTGCTAGTATGCACTGCACAGTGTTCGAGCCATTCTCTCAGCCTCTGTTCCTTGTCACTGGTTATTATACTCCTCAAGCCCGATGCTTCTGGGTCGGTTCTCCTTCTCCACATCAGCACTTCCTCCCTTTGAAGTCAGTGAGAACCTGATGCCCAGAGGGGAGCTACATGGTTTGGGAATATCTCACCTACTGGTTTCTTTGTCTCATCTCGCTGGGTTTGGAAAATGATGGACCAGTCTTATTGTCAGTCAAGTGCTGCCCAGTTGGATCTTCCATCTGTGGAACGGAGCAGACATGACTGTGTGCTACCTGGGCACCCCTCTGTTAGGGGAATGAAAATGGTTTTATTAGCATTCTAGGGAATCGTGGGGCTGGTTTCAAAAGCTCAGATATTTGCCACGTCGTTCTTTTCTTTTCTTTTCTTTTCTTTTCTTTTCTTTTCTTTTCTTTTCTTTTCTTTTCTTTCTTTCTTTTCTTTTCTTTTCTTTTTTTTCCTGCCCCTGGGAACTGGATTCTACCCTCGTTCTTCCTTGCTGCCATAGGAGCCTGGACTCAACCTGGGTGGATTCGAATAAGAGCATTATTCCATTCCTTGACCTTGGGAAGTGACGTTACCTCCCTCTGCCTCATTGCTTCCCCTACAACTTGGGATAATCCTAGTACCTGTCTAACAAAAGCTTTTTTGGTATTGAGTCATCAGATTCATACAAAAGCCATTGTCAGCTAATATTATCCCCATGCCACAGAGGAGGAAGCAGGCTCAGAGAGGTAACTCAGTCACCCAACACAGAGGGTTTTGTATGAATTTGATGGCACACAGTAGGGTTGTCACCTACATAGAAAGAGTGGGATACATGTTAACTCTTATCAAAATTCTTGTAGATCATCCCAGTATTTTAAAATAGTGAGCAGAAAAGTGGCTACAGAACTAATGCTGGGGAGCAACAACCTTTAGAGTGTGGGTGGAAGAAGACAGAAGAGAGTTATTGGTAATATGGATACAACAACCAGCATTTATATTTGCTTAGGTCTGCTGGGCTTCCCACTGGCCAAACCCAACTGGCAGCCACAGGACAAGGAAGTCCATTGAGACAGCTGGTATAGTTGAGCTTCCCAGCATACAGAACAGGGTGCAGGAGCAGGAGAAGAGATTTAAAGGAGTACAGGGATGATATCCAGCAGTGACCCAGAAAAGTTAAGCAAATTAGGGATCAAACATTTACTACTGGCTTTAGTGACCCAAACACCCCTGGTAACTTTGTTGAGAACGTTTTTCAGTGGAGACATGGGGTGCTGGAGAAGTCCACAGGCCATGAGCTGAACAGTCCATGGAAAGTGACACAGTACAGGCAGTAAATAGAGACTGTTTTCAAAACCCAGTGACTGTGCAGGAAAAGAGAGAGAAATTGTGCGTGGAGGTCGGGGATAATGGAGGGAAAGAGAAGAGAAGTGACAGTTGAACTACAGATGATGGGCAAGGTTTTTTGGAAGTTGAAGGAGCTGTGATCAGGACACCTGTTCTCAGGGTGCCTGGGTGGCTCAGCGGTTTAGCGCCTGCCTTTGGCTCAGGGCATGATCCTGGAGTCCTGGGTTGGAGTCCCGTATCAGGCTCTCCGCAGGGAGCTTGCTTCTCTCTCTGCCTGTGTCTCTGCCTCTCTCTCTCTCTGTGTCTCTCATGAATAAATAAATAAAATCTTAAAAACTAAAATTAAAATAAATGTAAAAAAAAAAAAAAAGGACACCTGTTTTCATGAAGTAGAAGGAAGAAGAGAAAGAGGAGACACATCTTTATATGGAGACAGATAAATGTGTTCTCCCGGAGTACAGGAGATAGATATTGTTGACATTAATTATTTTCCTATATAAGACTAGAAATAAAGTCATCCCCTGGGACTGATGGAGAAGGCATTATGGAAAGTATATGAGTGGAGGGTAGTGCTTGAGGGAAACTTACAAGAAACAGAAGGAATGAATTGCAAGTAAACAGAAGGACCACCTGGTTTAGGTAGGAGAGACAGAATTGCAGAAACATGGATTTACTGCTTTATTTTTCCTCCAGGGAATCTCTTGGCCTGGATGGAGGAGAGGAGAAGGCAGAGAAGGCTTGGCATTTTCTCAGGCTAGGACAGCAGAATGAGGATAGAAGAATTGAGGGTGTTGGTGAGAAGCAGCATAAATACAGGTAGATCCTGGATTCTCAGCTGAATGGGGAAAGAAAAAAAAGCAAAGTCCAATTGAAAGAAAACAAGTGACCTGGTCAGCTTGGGGGCCAGGGGAGGGGGGAGGTGGCTAGAAGTGTGCACTTGTCCAGAGTCCGGTTGACAGGGAGAGAGGTGGAAGCACAGAAGATCATGATCAGCAAGCGGGATGCTAGAATTTGCAATTTGAAGGGAGGATAAATTCTTAGGTATGGCTGTGAATTAATGTCATGTTTATTTTTGTCTATTCTCCATAGCTTATCAATGCTGTAGATGAAGACTGAGAGGAGAATGTCAGCCAACTAAAGAGTGAGGTTGGGAGGAGGAGGAAGGCCCAGCTTGACATTCTCCAGGCCCTCTGGTCTGGGGATGGCACTGCACCCCCAATGTCAGGGGTCCCCAGTTGGGAGCATGGAGAGTTTTCCAGTCGCTAAGAGCTGTGGCCACAGCTGGTGGGGGAGGGAGAGCTAGAGGAGGGACAGACAGGACAGCGGGGGTGCAGGGGAACCAGGGTGTAGGTGGGTGTGGGGCACAGAAGCATGGAGAGTGTTTGGGAGGCACACAGTCTGCTGCAATGCCTTTAAGGCACTGGAATTTCAGCCAGAGGCTGTGCACTTAGGGCAGCCCATGGGAAGCCCAACTGCGGAGAGGGCAGCAGGTACCATGAGCTCCGCGCTTGGAGGAAGGGAGGCTGCAGAGGGCCAGGCAAGGCAAGGATCCCCGGCACAGCACCTGCATGTACCACTCATGGGCTGTGGGCTCTGAGCTGGAGCTTCCACCTGCAAGCAGGGCCCAAGCGCTCCCGGAAGCTGTGTAACAACTTCAATCTGGATTTTCATCCTCTGAAAAGAGCAGGCCCTCTTCATGACACATAGGATAGAATTTGACCATGTCTCTACTGCAGACTTGCAAAGAAGAATTTACTCTGGAATATTGGAGATGTCACTACTTATTTTAAAGTTTCTCTTTCTTGTGAGGGGTTGGTGGGGAAAGTAATCAAAACATTGCTTTAATTAGAAGAAGCCTAAAATAAAGAAGGGGGATCAAGATTTAATTGCTGCATTTTTTTTTGTTTTGTTTTTTGTTTAGCAAAATGTGTCCCCAATTAAATGCAGTTGGGCAGCTCTGGGAAGAAATGAATAAACAGTGGGTGGGGGCGATGAGGAGGATGCAGAGGAAAGAGACTGTTCTCAAGCTGGGATTTTGTTTGCCAAGTTTCCATGAAGAGCAAAGCTTAGCTCTGAAGGAGAAGCCCTGGAGAGATGGGGTTTAGAATAGTAATGCAAAGAGAAACCCCAAATGAGGTGAGATGAGGAGACATTTCTCTAATGCAGTTCATCCTTAACAGGTGCTGGCAACATCTGTAACGAGACTATCCATGATAAAAAGCTTCTCATACCTTAATCCACACTATATTACATTCACAAACACATTGCCATCCTCTTCAGTCCTCCTCCCCCCGAGATGCAGGAATAAATAATGTACTATTAAATTCACATCTCTGCTTTCTGCCTAAGAACATTAAAAGTAAAAAGAAAAAAAAAATAGCTTCCACCATCGCATTATTCCCAGGGGAATGCAAGTGGTAAACATGAAGATGTATTCAGGGTGATCCAACAGAAGCCCTCATATAACCAGCTGCACTGGCCTATTAAAAAACTGGAAGATTATATATTGAGTGGATCCTATGAAAGATATAAATAAGTGAGGAATCTTAATTTAATTCAAATGCTATTACTCTAATGCAAATGCCCATGTTTGGAAAATGGAATCCATTTCTTCCTAAGAGATGCACAACAACATCAGAGCCTGCCTTCCTTCTATCTTTCCTTCCTTCCTTCCTTCCTTCCTTCCTTCCTTCCTTCCTTCCTTTCTCTTAAAACAAATATGTACTCATCATTTATTATGTGCAAGACCCAACGGTACAGGATTTCAAAATCTAGAAAAACTCAAGGAAGCCCTGTGTGTCATTAAGTTTTATGGTCTATGAAAAAAAGAAGTGGCTAGTAATTAAATATTCTCCTACCTTCCCACCTTAATTTACCTACCTCTACTATGGGCTTACTGTAAAATTCAGTTATCCAGTTTCCAATGTATCTGAAGGTAGAGATTCATAGCCTGGCACATGGGTACTCCATAAAAATGGCACAAGATGACTAAACTTCATGGTATTGTTCCTTTTGGTCTAAAGAAGATATGTAAGCTTTGGCTCCCTTAGCCATACTATACCTCGCCTTTGAGCCATTCATTCACACATTCATCAAATGTATATTCCTCATCTGCAGACCAGCAGAAAAGTCTTGGTGCTGGCAATATAAATATGAATAAGACAGAGTATCTTCTTTAAAGGAGCTGATTGTAAAAGGGATACAAGAGGATAGACACATCTCTGCCCAAATTCTTACAGATGCTGGGAAATCCTAGGCACAGTGGAACCCAAGAGACAAGAAACCATGGGAAGGTCAGGGAAGTTTCAGAAAGTGCTTCAACAAGTTCATGGTTTATGCACTGAATTTCAATGACAAGTAGACATGCGGGGTGATAAGGAAAAAAAACATTTTAGGTGAAGGGAATTGTGGAAGCTACGGCATGGGTGTGTGAAGAAACAGACTGGCATGTCTGCGGAAATGTAAACATTTGTTCAGCCAAATCGATGGATCCAGAGTGGGTGGAAGAGGACTGGAGAAGTGGGAGACAAGAGGATCCATCGGGTGATGATATTGGGAGGTGAATGTGGGTGGAAGGAGGGAACCCTTGCTTAGCGACAAGCTCTTTCTGCTACAATGGCAGGGGTGCCTTTACTCATGACATAATTTGAGCCCACCTTCTTAAAGATTTCTAAAAAACTAAAATAGATTTATAAAGAAATATGGAGGACCTAAGAGATAAGATTATTCTGAGATTATCATTTAAAGTGATTCCACAGTTTACTGACTGGAACACTTTGAGCAATTGTTGATATAAAAAGCCTATAGTTGCTAAACAATTGACCTAACAACTTCATCTGGCAAAATAGAGTTTATTTACCAAAGCAACATGAAGTTTTTAAAAATTAGGTGTTGATTGATCTGTAAGAATATAGAAAATATTTTTTGAATATTGAAGTAAAGGATATCGATAAATGGCCACAGAAGAATAAACAAAACTATATAAATCCCATAGATCTCTGTGAGAGTGTATATACTATGTACATAAACATATTCGTTAGTCTATTTTCATACTCACAGGTCTGCTTTTAAGACTAATACTGCTACCTAACTGACAAAACACACAAGCTTTAAAACTCAATCCCAATTTGTAGAAAAAACAGCAATAATGAAGGTGAATGAAGCCTGAGTCAAGCAAAGTTCTGTTTACATACCATGAACAAAAAAGGCACTGGAAGTTTCTATGCCCAGTACATATACACATATGTTCAGTGTTACAACCACATATTAACATTGCTCTGGGTGTTTTCATATTCAAAGTGCACTTGAAACATTTAGTCTGAGTCTATACCACAATCAAGCATCTCATAAAAGTGCTGTAGATGGTAGCTCAAATTTGAGCCACCATTTTGTTTCCTTATGTCTTCCTATGTGAGTCTCTGCTAAGGAAGAGTCAGAAAAAGTGCTTCAGACCAATGTCTCCAGACTTCCTGAGATAAGGACTTTTTTTGCATTTACATTTTTCAAATGTCCCTTTTGTCATTTTCAAATAAGCATCTTCTATATTATCAGCGACATTCTGAGCCACGAGCATGGTATGTAGGTCAGGTCTTGGAACGCACCAGGCCTCTAACAGTCACCAACTGACTGGCTGAATTTTGATCAGGTCTGAAGCATAAAACTTTATGCTTGGTGAGTTAAAGACAAAGGATAACATGATATCATTTCAGCTCAGCTTAAATTGTTGTTTCTACAGACTTCCAAAAGTACTAAACAACTTCATCTAGCAGATCAATTTGCTGAGGTGACCTGAGAACCTTTTGCACTTAATTCAGTTGAGCAGGCCCACTGGTGGGCAGTGCTGATCAAAATCAGATACACCACAGGATGAAACTCTTTATCCAAAAGGCAGAAAGCTAGAGATGCCTGTATCAGATCTTCCCAAGCTGCAATCATGTTTGCTTAGTGTTGGCAACATCTCTGGGATCATTGGTATTGGAGTCACCTGGGCATTGACTAGAAAAAAACAAACAAAAAAGGCAAAACTCAAAAGTCAAACCTAGGTGGCCCCAGACTCTCTGGAAGTGGGGCCCTAGAATCTGAATTTATGGGAAATTTTCGGGAGGATTATTTGTTCACTGAAGTTTAAGGATGATACTTCATGGCGTTCAAACAGTGTTGTTCTAGACAGAAGGGACAGACCCATTCTCTACAGAAAATGGTGTCTCTGTCTGCATAAACCCCTGTAGTCCACCTCTTTGGAAACGTGGGTGCCCTTCCCATGTCATAGCACACACAAACTGTCAACCACACTGCCTTCTCAGGTGTCTTCTGCTACTTTGGCAGTTGTCCTCAGAGAAGCTGCCAGTTCTACCAGAAAATCACTATCCAATCTCTCACATCACAAAGATGAACATTTTCATTTTCCTCTGACCATTGTGAAGATACACCACATTGTTAATCTCCTTTCATCTGAATAATCTTTCCTCAACTTTTCAGTAATTATAGGTTACCAGGCTTGACATTCTAAAATAGGGTGATGCATTTACCAAGGTGACAGGGTGTTTGTGAGGCTTAATTAATTAAGGCCCGGAGAGTGCTGAGAGAAAGCTTTTGTACCAGCATTCAATATTATTATTTATTTGCAATACAATTTAGAACTTTCTCCATAATGGGGAAAAATTACAAACATCCATTTAATTCCTCAGGGTACTTGAGAGTAAAAAGCTGGCCATGGGAGAGCAGGGAATTACTGCTGTCTCTCCTATAATAACCACCAGCATGGAAATGGAATAAGAATCCATTACCCCAGGTGGAAGGTTATCTGAAGCCCTAAATGGGCTTGTTGCTGATATACTCATGGCTGGCACAAGCAGAAGACCAGACACTCAACCCCAGTCCCTGTTTCCCCTTCAGCCCTGAAGCCCAGAAACACTGAGTGTGTGAAGATGTCAGTGACAATAAAATATTTTTTTTCAGTTAATGGGCTTCATGAATACATAGATTTCAAGTTAAGGCAATTATCTAATTTCAACTCACCACTTGCTAATTTACTAATTCATTAACTCGAAGAAATGGTCATCCTATGCGATGCTGGCCTCCCGACCAATAGAGCTAAGTCTTGGAAGGGATTTATTTCCAACAACACCAGGGACAGAAAAGCCTGAGATATTTTTGAAGAATAATAAAAAATGGATTAAAGGGAAAAGAAATAATTTATCACGTGCAGATGTGCAGACAGAAAAGATGGTGGCTTTGCAGCCTGATTTTATAAAAACAAAATTACAGTGAAGGTATCTCACCAAATCAATGATTTGCTAACACAGGGATCTAGATGGCTGATGAGCTATCAGGTGTACCAGCTTTCATAAAAATCACGTCATCAAAGGAATAGTCAGTAAATTTCTCCTCTTCTGACTAACCAACCCCAGACCTTGCAACCTTGATAAGAAGGGAAAGCAACACAACTTTGGCAGATTCTTTGTTGAAATCCAAAGGCTATGTGTGCATGTCAGTGCCTCCCTCAGGAGGTTCACGACTGCCAAATGACTTGAAAGTCCTAGACAAGTTCTACTCTGTAGGAAAGGATGAAAAAGATACATCCAAGAAAGGGAGGAAATATGGATTGATATGACTTGCTGCTTCTAGAATCTTCCAAGGAGGAGAGCACTTTCAAAAAACATTTTACAAGTACTTTTCTGCATCTGAGAAGTAAATAAGTAAATAAATTACCCAATGAGTCTACTTTCATACATATTATTCTTCTAAGATGTGAATATTCTGTATCTATTTATTTAGGTTTTCTCTAAGTCTTTCCAGTTATGTGTCCTGTTTTTCCACAAAAAGGTACAGCACTTTTTTTGCTAGATAATTTTTCTCAGATAATATTTGATACTGTTGTAAAAGAAACACATATATACAGCAAGATATGCTACACATTCAGAATATATTTATTTTAAAACTCAAACCAGAATCAAAGAGACAAAATTCCCATTAGCCAAGACCTAGAGGAGTCCTTATAAGAGAGGCTACCCAAAGGGTGACTAAAATCATAGAAGGCACTCGATCTCATTATCACCAAGAAAATGCAAAATAGAACTACAACGAAGTACCACCCCTGCCCCCAAATTGCTAAAATTAGAAAGATTGACAATAACAAATGTTGGCAAGGACATGAAGCAATGGAGAGCTCTCACACACTGTTGATGAGACTGTCAAACTTCCTTCAAAACTGGTTCGATACTCTTTACTAAAGTTGATGATACTTATACCCTATGACCAACCAATTCTACTCTAAACAATGTCCTAGAGAAATCTGTGTATTTGTCCTCCAGATTTACATATACAGGAATGTTTACAAGAACACTCTTTATAATACCCAGCTACTGGAAAGAACTCAAATGTCTACGGACAGTAGGATGGATGAATAAATTGTGGTAAGTTCATTCAATAGATTATTATGCCAGAATTGAAATGAACAATGTATGAGTACACATAAAAGCCAGGTAAATCTCACAAACATAATGTTGATTGTAGAAGCCAGACAGAAAGTAATAAATATTGTATGATTCCATTTATATCAAATTTAAAAACAGGCAAACAGTGTAAAGAAAGGCAAGGGGCTAATCACTACAAAAGTCAGCTCAAAGCAGGAGGAACCTGTGGCTGAGAAGAACCAGAGGTTTTGGTTTTTGTTTTTAAGATTTTATTTATTTGAGATACAGCGAGTGAGAACAAGCTAGAGAAAACATGAGTGGGCGGGGGATGGGGACAGAGAGAGAGAGAAGCAGACTCCCCACTGATCAGGGCGCCTGATGCAGGGCTCCACCCCAGGACCCTGGGATCAGGACTGAAGCTGAAGGCAGCCGCTTAACCAACTGAGCCACCCAGGCATCCTGAACCAGAGGATATTGAGGGGTTGGCAATAGTCTCTTTTTTTAAACTGGGTGATAAGTACAAGGCTATTGGTTCCATAAAAATCAAATAAAACGTACATTTATGTTTCATGTAATTTTCTCTATAGGACTATATTATAAAATATGACAATAAATATGATTTTTGCAATTTAATTTAAAAAACAGAGAATTACACATTGTATCTCATTTTTTAAGGTTTGTGGATTGTATCTGCAGGACTGTAAATACAATAGGGAGATTGCATGTTGGCACATTACTTTGTATCCTCAATAGTTCATTTACCAATTTAATAATGAATAACTTTTATTACATGAACCTCTTAATTATAATACCCAGCTTTGAAAAAATTGCACCATATTATATATGTCAACACATGTAATTTTAATTAATAGATGTATGCCAATAAAAATAAGGATTCATACTTTTTTGTATGAAGGTTAATAAATAGGTAGAGTTGACAATGAGACTCCTAGAAGAAAGCATGTGTCCAATTAGATTCTGTTTTGCATTTTCAGTTGGATACTCATCTGGTTTTTAAATTTATAAACATTTAGATGATATAAGTATAACCTCCTGTAAAGCTGTTGAATAACTTTTAGGAACCAGTAGAAATAATAATATTTCCTCAGTGGCTAAAATAAGACTTCTTGTAGTCTTCATAAATAACATCAGCAACAAAAATGATTGAACAGAGTGGATGTGTATTAGAAATACACAATGTTGGTGGTGCCTGGGTGTCGTAGTCGGTTAAATGTTGGATTCCGGGCTTCTACTCAGGTCATGATCTTAGGGTCATGAGAGGAAGCCCAGAGCCAGGTTCTATGCCGGGTGTGAAGCCCGCTTATAATTCTCATTCTCCCTCTCTCTCTCTCTCTGCCCCACCCCTACCACATGTACACATGTGCTCTATTTCTTTCTCTGAAAGAAAGAAAGAAAGAAAGAAAGAAAGAAAGAAAGAAAGAGAGAGAGAGAGAGGGAGGGAGGGAGGGAGGGAGGGAGGGGGGAAGGAAGGGAGGAAGGGAGGAAGGAAGGAAGACACAATGCTGCCTGAATTTGGAACATACATTTCCCCCATTTATAGCATCTGGGGAGCACACTATTTTCATCCTCACCCATCTCTTGTAATAATGTCTCTGATTCACAGAAGCAATTACTCACAAAGCAGTGTTATTTCAAATAGTGATAAATTACTGGTTGATTCTGAGCAACCTTTTGAAGGAAGAAAGGAGAGAGAGGAAGAAAGAGATACAGAAGGAAGAAAAGAAAGAAGGCAAGGAAGAGTACAAGAACTGAATAACAAATTATAGCACAAAGAATGAATGCACAAAACATTGAAGAATCAGAGAAAAAAATGAAGGAATGTATAAAAAGTTAGATGAATGAAAGAATTAGTAGCTGCTTTAAAATCAGTGGATAAATGAAGAAAGAAAGCATATAGGAAGTGTAGAAATAAATGAATGAAAAAAAATGGGTGGGTAGGTGAATAAATAAAAATGAGTGAATGACCGGGCACCTGGATGGCTCTGTCGATTAAGCATCTGACTCTTGATTTCTGCTCAGGACATGATCTCAGGGCCCTTGAATGAGCCCCACAAAGGGCTCCATGCCCACCCAGGAGCCTGCTTGGGATACTCTGTCTCCCTTTGCCCACACCCCTGCTCAAGCATATGTATGCTCTCTCTCTACAAGAAATAAAGAAGTAATTAAAAAAATTAAATGAATGAATGACAGAAAGTGTAGTGGTTAAATGAGTGAAGAATAAAATAAGTAAATTTAAAAAGAGTGAATAAAAAATGAGAGAATGAGTGAATATTTGAAAGAATGAGAACCAAAGAGATTAGTTTAATGTCTTCATTTTACATAAGTGGAAACAAGGGGTCAATGTGAATAAGTGATTTGTTTTTAATGGTGACCAGAGAACAACTAGAACCCAGGTTTGCTGAATATGAATCTTACACAGTTTTCATGGAATAATTTAGCTTGGTGTTCCCTAAGATCAGAGCCTGAGACAAGGACTTTGTACAGGCAGTGGAGTGAGTTTCATGGTGAGAGAGAACCCACAAGGAACTATCTATTCAGAGGTGGTAAAAATCAGAGATGAGATTGTGAGGATGTGAGTCACACCAGAAGCACTCTAGCACACTGTTGTGTTCTAGGAAAGTTCTAGAAGGTGTTAGAAAATGTTATGGAAAAAAAAAAGAAAAATGTTATGGAAACGAAGATGACGAAACAGCCATAATTTAGTTGTGTCATTAATTAATACATACCCAGCCACAGAAATACAATCAGGTTGAAGTCTGTGTTTCTTTCAAGCTCCAGACACACTTTATAATCCTATGATAAATCATAGTAGTAGTAATAGATTGTTATAATAAAAGTTATTTTTCTTTTTCTTTCAACTCATAGCAATTATTAAATTTGAAGGAAAAAAGAGAAGGCTTTTTATAAGGTAAGCCTACATATAGAAACATTAAGGAAACGGTAACCATTCCCCCTGCTGAGAAGCCTGAGCACATTGAACAACAATGTGTAGATCTTATAGGTGTATGGAAAAAAAACTTTTCCTCTATCTTATATTTGTGCCTGGGGCTTGCAAATTAAACTGACAAAAGACAGATCCACAGGAGAAAAGGCATACAGATCTTATTTGACGGTAATATTTCAATTTTACATGCATTGAGTCTTCCTAAAAAGAAAACACACAAAAAAGTGAAGATCCAAAAAGGTGGCGTTACCTGGGAGCTTCTATACCATTTTCACAAAGGGTGACAAATTTGTGGAGAAGTGACAAGAGAAAGGGTAAGTAAGAGGCTTGGCCTTCTGGGAGCCATAAATCGTGAGAAGATAAACCTATAGGAAAACTAACAGAAGATAAAGCTTATTTTTGTAAGGTTTCTTTGTGTAGACCCATCTCAGTGCTGACTTTCCACCTCCAGCCGTAATGGTTGCTCTCCCTCTTCCTGGTATGGGAGAGGAGAGGGAGCAAACCTTCTAGAAGGGAAATTCACGTCCCACTTTTAGGCAGATGGGGGAGGGCAGAGAGCTCTTTCTGAGTTTGCTGTCTCATTATTGCCTTCAGCTCAAAACAATCCTTATGCCAATGTAGCCAATTTTGGGGGCATTTTTGGATCTCTTTCATAGGTAAAGCCAGAGGATACCTTCAGCTCTGCATGTGGACATTGTTCTAATGCCCAAACTGATAATGCCAAGCTCAGGACCCTACCAGTTTGCACATGCTCAGAGTAAAAAAGGAATAGGGCATTAACTTTTTATGAGACATGCTCCATTGAGCTCATCCTCCCTCCCCACCCCACTTCTTTTCAGGGTTCCCCCAATCATGCCTTCATGATATCTGCTTGAACCTTCCAATACATTCTCACCTGTCTTCACTGATAAGGGCTGGTGTGGAACTCTGTCCTCCTTCAGGAAATAGTAATGACTTCCTTTCACTCTTGAGGGATCCCCTTGCCAGAGAGCCAACATGATAATCTCTTTTAAACTAAAGCATTTAACACTGGTCAGGGCAAAGTAGGCCTTTTTCCAAAGCTGGGTTTATATTTTAACATGAACTTTGCTGTTGTGATCTCAAATAACAAAGAACATGGAAATTGCTAGAACTGTCAGGGCCAAAGAGGGAATCCTGGAGGTCATGAAATATTTTTTTTTAAAGATTTTATTTATTTATTCATGAGAGACACAGAGAGAGGCAAAGACACAGGTAGAGGGAGAAGCAGGCTGCCTGCAGGGAACCCGATGCAGGACTCCATCCCAGGACCCTGGGACCACGCCCTGAGCCAAATGCAGACGCTCAACCACTGAGCGTCTGCCCCCATGAAAGATTTTTTTTGCCCCAAATGCCCATCCATGAAATAAGCCTTGCCTGGGCCAGTAATTTTGTTCCGAAATGCTCATTCTACTGAGATCCTTTTCCTCCTTTTTTCCTGACCTTTGTGAAAATCATCACCCCCAGCTCAGTTCTGAATCCAGAAACATGGACATCAGTGTTCACCTTTCCCTTTTCCTGACTTTTCCCCATCCGAATCCTGCCAGTTTTCCTGCCTGTTCATCTTGCTGGGTGGTATGTTTCTCTCTCTTTTCACTGCTTTAATTTAAGCTTCCAAAAAGGTCCTCGTGAAACTTCTATCTGACCAGGACACTGTCTGCTGAGGCTCATTGCTTCCACTCATGACCGTCAAAGCTCCATTCTCTGCTACATGACACATCTGCCTTCTGGCGTGAACTTCCACCACCCTCTCCCCACTCTGGAGACCATACATGCTCTCTCTTGGCTCTGGGTTTTCACACACACACGTTTACTCCTACATAGATTATTTCTTTTCCTTCTCCTCCTCCTAAATATACTCAAAGCTTATCCTGCATCTCCATGCTCCACCTTCACGTTGCCTTCTCTTCTGTGTCTCTATCTTCTCTCTTACAACCAAGAATACTTTTCACGGCATTTAGGCCCCACTTATACAAGCCAGAATTATCTCCTCATCAAGATCCTTAACTGAATCATGTATGCAAAGATCACCTTTTCCAAATAAGGTAATGCTCTCCAGTTCCAGGGATTTAATGTGGAAGTATTGGGGAGGAGACATTTTCAAACTACCTCTCTGGTACTACTCTAATGCACCAGTCATTGTCCCTTCTAATTATTGCTTATTAAGTTAGTTGCCACTCTACTAGACTTGTCAGCCTTGTTGGTCTCTGATCTCCATCAAAAGAGCTGCTCAAATCTCCATTTGAAAAGAGCTGCTCAAATCTCCTTAGGAGTTCAAGTGCACTAAATATTTAACTTCAGCAGACTCCTCAAAACTGATTCTCTCTACATGGTCAGCCTCCATTCCTACCCTGAAGACACTCCAAGTATTTGCTTTCTCAACAGATTCTTCCAGGGCAGAAGCTGAAGGAAATTTCCTCTCCACAGGAGGGAACTTCACTAGCAGATGATCCCTCTGTTCAGTAGGAGCTGGAAAAGGTCTTTATTTTTCATGGGGTTGACTTGGCCTAGCCCAACCTGTTTCTTCTCCTGAAGAACTCCCCCAAAGAAGTCGACATCCCTCTAAAGACCATCACGTGAAAGAGTGCAGGTCACTGGTGATGCCAAAGTGGTCCCATTTGCCTCCCCATTAGGACCAACAGTGGCCTCCTCCTTCTTCCTTGGCTTCGAGAGGAGCGACTCCATAGAGGTACAACCATGCTTTCCATTGCTGGCCTCACTCAAGGCATCTGACATATGCACTTTCTCAAAATTTCCCAGGTATCTCCCCTCACTTCCCAATACTCACCAGCAGACAAAATTCAAGCTCTCTTCAGTCTCCATAGACACTCTTCGGAAAAAATATCAATTTCAACCTTAAATTCAAGGGTTTATTCCAAGACTCTCTTCCTCCTTTCCACCTCTCAACTGAGCAACCAACTAGTATTTTGTCTCTTTATTGGTGGAGATCACCAGCTGTAGGGATCCTGAATCTGTGCCATCTTTAAGAAGTCTCCCTCACACTTTCAGGGCCCAGAGGATGTATGTTCCTGAATTGGGGCATAGAGTCAGGACTCCCCAGTGTCCCGATCTAGAGAGTGCAAACACCCTTCGTTGCATCCTGTAGACTCTGTAGCTTTTAGCTATGTGGTGCTAACCACAGCATAGCATTGTGGTTTAGCCAGCAGGCCAGGAGATCACTCAGAACTGGATTTTTGTCTAGCTCCACAATCATCCAGCTGTGTCATCTTCAGTACATTTATTTAAGTCTCAGTCTCCTCTTCCATTCAATGGAACAATACCCACTCACAGGGTTACTAAGAGTTTTGAATGAAAACATGATTGCCTAACAAAGAGGAGTTTCTCCAAGATACTTAGAATGCACAAGATGGTTTGGTCCTTTCTACTGAACAGGTTTTGCCAAAGGGCCATTTTTCTTGGCAACTAACGGCCATTTCTTCCTGGTTCTCACACAGAATACCTTTCAGAGCTGCAAGCAAATAGGAGTCTTCACGTAGCAGCCTTCTGAGTGGGATTTTTTTTTTCTGCCACACAGGTATTAGAGAATAAAACCCACCAGTAAGTGTCAGGAAATATTAAGTGCTCCATAGTCTTAAATAAAATCGGATTATATTTGTGACTTGTTAAAGACTGAGATTCCCTGCAAGAAAGAGAAACAGGCATCTTCTTTCCTTCCTAGAAGCTTGCTGAGCTATTAAACTTTGAATCCGGGGATCCCTGGGTGGCTCAGCAGTTTAGCACCTGCTTTTGGCCCAGGGTGTGATCCTGGAGTCCTGGGATCGAATCCCACATTGGGCTCCCTGTGTGGAGCCTGCTTCTCTCTCTCTCTCTCTCTCTCATAAATAAATAAATAAATAAATAAATAAATAAATAAATAATCTTAAAAAACAACAACAACAAAAAACTTTGAATCTACTCTACTGCTGCCAAGAGCCTGGAGAGGAGTTAGTTAGGGGATTTCTTTTGGAAATCAAAGGAGAAAGAGGAAAGGGAAAAGCTTGACACAGGTCCTCAGGCACTTAGATTTGCAGTCAACAGAGAGAGATCTCTAGAACACCTGGAGATTTCCAAAGGCAGTAGGCTTGCTGGGAAACACTGAGAAAAGGGTTTGAGAAGGAGTAAGTGAGTGATGGGCTTTCAGTTCTCCAAGGCCTTTGGAAAGAAGACTTTGGAGTTTCTATAGCTCCAAAGGAGGTATCGTGGCAATAAGAGAAGACTAGGCTGTAAGTGAGAACTGGTTAGTGTACTGGTGAGGAGGCCAGGTGAAGAAGGACACAGCCACCCCTCCTGATGAGGGGTCTTTAACACAGATAATAAAACTGAGTTCCCACAGTGGAGACCTCCATTCAGCAGAAATGGAGGCAAAAAAGCCAAACAAACAAAACAAAACAAAGGGAATGCAGACATTTACCCACCACTACTGTGCTAGCAGTTATAAAAGATGGCACTCTGTTCCTCTATCACCCCTTTGCCCCTCCACCTTCAACTCTTCAAGAAGGCAGGAAGGAAATATGGATAAATATCTCAGGATAACAGTGCTGGAGTGAGAGGAGGAAGGAAAGAGCAGATAAAGCTCCTCCTCACTCCACGTGCCCCTAGCCTCGCACCAAATCTACCCTAGGGGAGGAGGGCCTGGGATTTATATTGAGTCTGAGGTTGGCACATTAAGCGGAATAGGTTTCTTTTATTATATATATTTTAATTGCAATAAACTGTACATAACATAAAATTTATCATTTTAACTGAAGTATGTAGTTCAGTGGCATTAAGTACATTCACATTGTTGTGCAACCATCACCAAAACATTTTTCCTCATCCCAAACTGAAACTCTGTACCCGTTTAACAATTACTTCCTATTCCTCCCCCAGCGCCCCCACCCCCCCGCGCCTGGTCCTGGTAACCTCTACTCTACTTTCTGTCTCTGAATTCGCCTATTCTGGGTCCTTGCTGTAAATGAAATCACACAATATTTGTGTTTTTGTGTCTGGCTTCTCAGCAAAATGTTTTCAAGGCTCATGCATTTTGGAACATGTATCAGAACTTGATTCCTCTTCAAGGCTGAATAAATTATATGCATATGCCACGTTTTATTTAACCAATCATCTTTTGGTGGGCATTTGGGTTACTTTCATGTTTCGGTAAATAATGCTGCTATGAACATTGGTGTATAGCATTGCTAACTCCTATGATAATTCTATGCTTAACTTTTTGAGGAACTGCCAGGCAGTTTCCCACAGTGGCTGCACCATCTTATATTCCTAAATGCACCGGGTTCCAATTTCTTCACCATCTTCCCCAACACCTGTAATCTTCCATTTTGGAATAATAGTCATCCAAATGGTGACAAAGACTTTCTCTTTGACCTGATTTTAGTCAGACTCCTCTGAACCCTTTTTTCGACTGGGCTCATCTTTGGATCTTTTTCAGCCTGGATTGCCTAGATCAGTTGTGGCAAGAATCCCCTACCTTTGGTGTCTCCTCCTAGTGACTTCCCATCCATTGAACACCACTCTGCTTGATGGCTATACATCCCCAACTGTCTGTATTTGGAACTGAACAGATCTCTCTCCCCTGTTGCAGTAGTCTGGACTCTCATGGCAATAGTCCTGAATTAATTCTTACTTCTCATTTTAACAAGCTTCAGAACAGTTTTTTCTATAGCAAGGGGTGTGAACTGGCATTGCATTGTGGTTTTGATTCCCTAATGGCTAGTCATGAGCAACTGGATGGGTTTTAATATCTGAAAACATATAGAAATTATGGCATCTGCGCTAAATTTAAGGGACAGGAAAGAGATTTTTGACAGAATAAGGTTGAAGTCAACATACCGAAAAGAGAGAGAAAGAGATAGACACACAGATTTATGTTCACCTTCCACCAAGGTGAGACTTCTCAGTAACTACTCCCCCGCAGACCGCCCTTCTCCTCACCTACAGACAATCTCTGTGGGGCCACCTCTCTCCTACCTCATTCCCAAAGTCTGAGGTCTCCATCTAACTGCTTCTCCCTCCTCCCTAAATTTCAGGAGTACCTGTTTGGACCTAACTTTTAAAAGGCCAAGATTGTTAACTGTTCTTTGAGAGCAAGAAATACATAGGCCTTCAGCACTCAGCTAATCTCTTAGGATGTGGCCACACAACAAGAAAACTGGATAAAAAATGAGCGGCATGGTGACATGGCTTCTCGCTGACTCCTTCCCTGAGCCCAAACCTGAAAGCGTTCTTTCATTTTCATTCAAATGACAGCACCTGCCCCTGGAAAGCAGGACAAGTGGGACAGGGGACTGGTGGGGAAACCCCAAAGAGAAAGCCAGTGCAAGTCTAGTTTTATTGCTGATAAAGATGAGAGTGGTTCACCAAGAAGGCGGGGCAGTGTTGGCTATTGGAATTGCAAACCTAAGAACTCTCTTCAAAGAAAACTATTTCATAATCCCCTATGGGACAAATGTCTGCAAAGTGGCATTGGCCTTTAATGAATTGTATTAATTACACTCTTAAGCCCCATGAAAATTGCAAAATCATTTTTTCCAATCGGGTTAATAAAGCCCGTTTAGTACAGGCACACTGTCTGTCAGCAGAAAATCCACCAAGCACATTGTTTGTAGATAAAGAAAAACTCGGTGGCGGATTTTCCTGGGTTATGATTGTGATACGTTCTGGGATGCCTGCTTTGCAATTTTTCCTTTCTGTGAGTGAGATCTATATCCTTCTGGCATAGCTGGACGTGCAGGGGACTGTCACACTTTCTGATGGTGTTTTATCTATCACTGGGGAGCTGCAAATTCATTCTCAAAGTCTCAATACTGAGAGATGTTATTATCACTTGGAAACTTCCACTGAAAATAAGACAGCCTTTGAAGGTGGTTGGCTGCATCTTGACTGCTCTGACCTTCTGACAGCCTGGGCCTCCTTTCCTCTTGATCTCCTGGCAGCAAAGGAGAAGGTACCCCTCTCTTACCTTCCAGCTCACTGCAAAGAGACCCCAAACTCATAAGAAGCAGAGTTCCTCCACAATCTTCTGACCTCACAGTCTGGAAAGCAGTGGATATGAGCTATTGGGCTTGTGCTTCCCCGATGTTTCCAAGTATTTAGGATACCTTTGTGAAACTTAGAAAAAAGATATCTCTTCCAGGCAGGGCAGTTGCAATTAGCCACGACTCTGGGAAGCACCTCTCTCCGTGCTGCTGCCAGTAGGAAGCCTATCTACTGAAGGCTTGTGTAGTTTACAACCCACACGTCTGTTTCTGGCAGCCTTTCTCACAAGGACAAGCCACAGCATGCAAATGGGTGAAGTTTGTCGTTTGTGTTTTATAAACTCCTTATTCTTTATTTCATTTCCTCAGGGCTGTCATGGTGGAGTGAAGTGAAGTGAAGTAAATTCATATTAAAGCAAGAATGGCTATTAATGGTTTATTGTGCTATCTCCCAGATGACTTATCTTTTATTGAGAAGCTCTGAGAAACATTCGAATGTTTCTGGTTAAAAAAAATGAAAAAAGATAAAAATTTGGAACTACCTACCTGAAGGTCAGCCAGTGAGGGAACCGTGTTTGAGTGAAGGACTTTCTGCTCCAGCCTCTCAGACAAGACAGCTCTGGCCACCCCCAATCAATGCAGAAACATGTCAGCTGCCTCCGCTCACCACCAGATGGGATTTGGAGTTGACTTTCCTGATATAGGTCCTGACACCAAGGTGACTTGCAAACCATAGTTTTTTCCTCTTTCCCCTATTTGCTATCATGCTGATTCATCCTTCTCTCCCCCAAGTGTGGAGTCTCAGAATTCTTTGCTTCACTTTGGCCTGAAACTTACCCATATTCTCTCTCAAAAGGTAGAGTTCTCTTCTCCACTGCACCTGCTGCCGACTGGAGTCCCCTTGCAAGAAAGTTGATTCTTCTTCCTTCCAGATCCCTAAGTACTAACCCCCTGGAAAGGGTCTGCATTCAGTTCAGCATGAGATCAGCCAGCTTCCCTAGAAAACCCAGCCTGCATCTTGGCTAACTTCTCAGCTTCTTGTACTGTCTATCCCAATATTCCTCCTCCATGTAAGACTCTGGATGTTCCAGAATGTCCAGTATCTTGTGTCTGGTGAAATTAGTATTAAACAAGCCTTCTCAATATGGTTCCTCAAATCACATATGGTTAGTTCCTGAGCTAAGTAAGTCCTAGGCTAGTACAGGTCATTACAAAAAAATTTATTTATTTTATTAATTTTTTAAAAAGATTTTATTTATTCACTTTAGAAAGAGAGAGCAAGAGGAGGGAGGGGACGAGCAGAGGGAGAGGGATAAGCAGACTCCCCACTGAGTGCAGAGCCCAATATGAGGCACCATCCCAGGACCTTGAGATCACAACAACCTGAGCCAAAATCAAATCAGACACTTAACTATTGCCACCCAGGTGCCTTTACACAAAAATTTATGATTACCATCTCACTTTATCCTCACAACTATCTGAGTGTGGTAGGATACTCCAGATGAGAAATAATTACTGATAAGCAAGTGGAGGTTCAAAGTGACCTGTCAATGATCACACAGCCAACTGGTGGTGAAGCCACCTGGTAAGAGAAGCTAAGTCTCCTGGCTTTTGTCCCAATGTCCTAACTCCATGGTTTATCACAATGCCAACCTCATCTCACCATCTATCAAGGTCCATTTTAATCTAGAGAGATTATTCCCATGGGAGAGCATGGCACAGTGAATTCCTGGCTCTACTGGCTGAATATTTTACATTTAAAGATTTCTTCCAGTTTCACAAAAGATAACCAGTTTTCCAGATGAAGGTACTAGTTTCCAGAAAACATAGGCAGTGCCATGTTGGAAGATACTTTAGATTTTTGAATTTAGAAGCAAGAAGGGTCATACTTCCTTCATGCTTCCACCTTCATTAGAGAACCCACAGGTGCTCCGTGTTCTTGTTATCTAGTGAAATGTCGCACACTAAGGTTTAAGTGTGTAGTGCCTCACTTGCCTGCACAGCTCTCTCCATGACATCCTTTTTTTTTTTTTTTTTTTTTTTTGGAAGATTTATTTATTTATTTGAGAGAAAGAGAAAGAGCACAAGCTGGGGGGAGCAACAGAGGGAGAGGAAGAAGCTGACTCCCCACTGAGCTGGGAGCCCAAGGCATGGCTCAACCCCAGGACCCTGAGATTATGACTCTGAGCTGAAGGCAGATGTTTAACTGACTGAGCCACCCAGGTACCCCCTCCATGACATCTTAAAAGAAATGAGACTGCTCACTCTGGACTGACCCAGGGAGGCACATATTTTTAAATCCATGAGTTGTGGGATCGCGAGAGGGAGCAAGGTGCCCAAAAGTTGATGAATAAAGATCTGAATGTTGTGGAACATAAAATTTTTTTTACCTATATTTGCATTCTAAGTCCCAAGGTAAATGTCATTTGTTTGGTTAATGTTGGTCTTATTTTACCTAGTATAGTTTATTCTGTTGTCAGCAACTGTTTTCCCTAAGGGACTAGTTAATATTTTAGCCTTTGCAAGCTATAGGGTTATGTAAGGGTGTGGCTCTGCTCCAATAAAGCTTTATTTACAAAAGCAAGTGGTAGGCCAAATTTGTCCTGGGGACATAGTTCACCAATTCCTGTTTTAGAATGATACTGTCTGTGCATTTCTAAATTTAAAAAAATTACAACATTCATTACCAGCAAGGAGCATTCTTATAAACTCCTTCCATGCTTGCTCAAAACCATTATTCCAAGCATAAAGGTCTCACTAGAAATGAAAACCCACTGACATCCAGCAAGAAAATTCTCTTACCAAATTCAGAAATAAAATCTGTTTATCATTCCACTTCCAAAATCAATTTATTGCTTGATTAAGAGGGTATACTTCCATTAAAGATGAAATTAATGGAAACTATTTGCATTAGGCGAGAATTTTATTTATTTTTTAAATTTTAGAATTTACAACAATGTGAATGTACTTTTCCTTGTATAGGGAAAGTTAGAGGGTTTTCATTCACTGACACAGTTTACCTTATCTAAGTAACCCCAGTAAAGCCAACTGACAAATATATGTAGTTAATAAATTTTAATTAACTTTTCCAAATTAGCTGCAATTTCTTTTATAGCCTAAAAGTGTTAAGTAATAAATAAATAATAAAACCCAAATTTTATAGGAATGTAAATATATAAGGATATGTAATACATCCTAAGGATATATAATATAAAATATATAATATTTCTTAGTGATTCAAGGGAACTGTAGCACAATAAGCACTTGAGTAGTATTTGAATGGTCTGAACAGGTCCCCACATTTCCACCTCCTACAGCAGACAGAAATCTGACTTCCCACCTCTCTGTTCTACTGCCTCCCAGAGGTGAGGGATGTTATTAATGGGACTATGCTGTTCAGGTAAGTGGTGTCAAGAATGAAAAAAGGTTTAAGAAGCTCTGCACTAAAGTGATTAGCTCCTGTGCCTCGGTGATAATGGGTGGACTTTCTGCATGTGTGGGTTTCCGAGCAGAGGCTCAGACCCGGATCACGTTCAGGTCCAGTCTCTTCTCACTGCAGGTGTTCCCAGTAGGTTGAGAACAAAGGCCACCTTGGACTGCAAAGCCCTGAGCTCAACCCTTCAAAGGCTGCCAGCCTTCCCTGTGTCAGACATCAGTGAAGAGATGGAAACACGTGAATAAAGGCAGGGCTGTAACATACAAGGCTTAGTGGGCAGCACCGAGGGAACCAAACTAAAGGAGATGGGGCGACAAGATGGGGCATCCTGGAAGGGCACCCCTAATCAAGTCGGTGTGCTTTTGTGAGGCTCTGCAGAAAACTGAGTCCAGATTGGGAAAGGTGTTCATTCCCCACTCGTAGAACCTTCTTGCTCTCTACAGATTTCCTAAATCTATACCTGTGGCCTGAAGTTAAGCTCCTCCCAAGACCAGTTTCAGGGTAAGCCCTGGTTCCGTGCATTTAATTAACTACCTTGGTACGTATTTGAAATACCCGAAATGAATTGCGTGCACCAGGCATTCTTGCAGGCAGACAGACCCCAGCTTCAAGCAGGGAGGGTGCTCCTTCCCTATCTCACTGGTGGTGGTTTAGACAAGTTCTTCATGTAAATGCACACCCTGGCACACGCAGAAGAAAAGGGCCGGGCTCCCCAACAACTTGCAAGGTTTTCAGCAGTCTTCATTGAAATAAATGTACTGGAAACAGAAGTGGCAAATGGCACAAAGGCGATAACGTTTGCATAAAGAAGCCATTAGGAAGGTGTGCCAATGGAACAATTGTGTGATGTTGCATAACAAATGCACACTTTCGTTTAGTTATTTTAAAGATTCAGTTTATCTAGTAGTTTTTTTTTTTTGCATTTAAAGAGCATGATGCTGAAAGATTCTCCATTCCTGAGATGCCAGCAGTTCTTGAAAAAGCATTCACAGAATGATTAAAAGCATAATAAAAGAGTAAATCCAATGTAATATTTATCCAGCCTGAATTTTCAGCTTTAATACATCCAAAGTCATCCCGTTCCCCAATTTGTGCAATCACAGCTTAATAAAGGACATATTTTAAACACAGGCTGTTAAAAATCAGTGAGAGAAACCAGAAACAGAACCACAGAACTCTCCCCAAATGCCTCCAAGATGGAGACCACATAGACTCGAAACTGGATGGAACCATCTAGCAACTGCCTTTTAAGTCCCTCTTTAGGGTAGGAGCTGAAAGGTCTTCATCCCACTGAAGGTGGAGCAGGGGTGGTCCTGGGAGAAGGCTAAAATCAGCCCGCTGCCCACAGAAGACTTCATGCAAATGCTCAATAGGCGGCCTCATCAGTAATTAAGAACACAGATGATAAGGAGAAATACGTTTCTTGTCCATCAAATTAGCAGCTAGCACACCACCTGCTAACCGGTTTTGCTTCCATACTTGCCACCCTATAGTGTTAGCTAAGATGCATACGGCGGCCTAAGTAATGCTGATAAAATTTGCACAGCACAGTCTGTCCTCCGCCTAGAAGCTTCGGGACTTGTCCCACTAGGAACAGCCCTCCATCACTTCCTGCCCACTGGCTGCCACTCCAAATACCTCCTCAGCTCCTTCCCCCTCTTGCTGCCCTACTTAGTAGCTTCCTGGCCAGCCCAAGAAACCAGGCCCGCAGTGCCAACCTCAGGGCCCTTGTACCTGCTCTCCCTGCTGTCCGGACTGCTACTTCCTTGGATCCTCACAAGGCTTCCCTTCTCTCTGTTCTGGCCTCAGGTGTTTCCTCAACTGCTTAGTTTCCTGAAACAGCATCACCCCACCAGCCCTTTGCCTTGCTTTCCCTTCTTCACAGAACTTATCCCTGAATAACAGTCTACTATGTATTTATTTATTTTCTCTGTCTTCCCACAGGAGCTGAGTGTCTTGAGGACAGGAAATTCTTTTTGTTGTTGTTTGTGGCTGCATTGCAAGCACCCAGAAAACTGGTACCAAGTTACTAACCCCCAGTAACTAACAAACTGGTACCATTTACTAACCCCCCAGTAAATATATATATGCCAGTGGAATGAATTTAAGTGGCTCAACCCAGGATCATCAAGGCTATTCTACACAGGCAGGGATGTCGGCAGAATCATGATGGCAACTCATCGGGCAGACTTATCTACCACCTGCAAAAAACTTATATATTTTTTAAAGATTTTATTTATTCACGAGAGACACAGAGAGAGGCAGACACACAGGCAGAGGGAGAAGCAGACTCCCCGCAGGGAGCCTGATGTGGGACTCAGTCCCAGGACCGGGAGATCATGACCTGAGCCAAAGGCAGACACTCAACCGCTAGCCACCCAGGTGTCACAAAGTTCCTATTTTTTGATTCAGTGTACCCAATTTTAAAAATGTCCACCAGAGAAATAGAGATTCAGACAGATTTATACACAAAGATATTTATTCAAGTGTTGTTTGTCACTGTGAAAAGAGGAAATGACTGGATAAATGGTAATATTCCTTCTTCAGAAGTTGTTACATGTTGGGTAAAAGGCTCAGTCTTTAAAATATTCTACAAACTACCTATATCCCATTTACAGATGAAGGCACTGAGGTTACTTGCCCGGGACATCATTTGATCAGCTTTGCCAGGAGGAGAGACTCAAGGTCTCTCTGCCCAGACGGAGCTGAGAATCAATACACCACACCGTCTGCCCGTGGCAAACAATGCCAAGCCTTGGGTCTCCTTGCGGGGGCTGCCAGGACGCTCCAGCGGCAGGGATCGCGCTGCCCTTTGAGCTCTGAACAATCGCAATCCCTGGGCCCTGCGCGGGGGACTGGATCCCATTAGTCCTCCGACGTCCCGTGAGTGCAGCCCCAGGACTCTTGCAAACATCCATCGATCGCTGACCTTCAATAGATCAACATTAACCAAACACACTCTTTCCCTTACCCCCCGCCACCCCCTTCCCCCGTTGCCGGGTCCCGCTTCCTCTCCATCCCGCAACTGCTCTCCGGGAGCCTCGCTCATTTCCTGGCGTCCGATCTGCAGATCTGCAGGCAGAGGCAGGCCCAGGAGCCGGCAGGCCCGGGCTCTGTTTCTCCTTCTTGTCTTCACTGGGGGTGGGGGGTGGGGGGTGGCACCGACTCGGGACTCGGGGACCACAGAGCCTGCCGTGGGCCTGTGGACGGGGCGGCTTCCACCCCGGGCCGCCTCCCCCGCCGGGCCTTCCCCATCCAAGAGGAAAGTCGGGGCCCATGTGCTTGCAGCTTTCTCGACCCTTCTAGTCCTTGGCTCCAGATGGTCTGGATTCACTTTTCGAAATGGCTCTGCCCCCAGTTCCCCATTTACTGTCCCTGTGCTCATTGCAAGATTGTGTTCCATTCAAAAAAAAAAAAAAAATCACATCCCATTCCACGTTTCTACATTTGAAATTGTTTTAATTTAAAGCTGATGCTGTTCGCTGAGTAATCAGACTTCTGCCAGCCACATGCACACATACATCCTCTGTTGAATTTTAGTGTATGTGCACGTACGTGTGAGTGTGTGTGTGTGTGTGCGCGTGCAAGAAAAGGAAAATTCCTTTCACATGGCCTTTTGTCCCCAGAAATCTAAAAGTTTCTTTGTCTTGGCATTGTCCCAGCAACACCACTCTCTGCCCTTTTCTTTGGCCTATTCTCAGGGTATTTTGAAAAAAGCCCAAGGGTTTTGCAGGGCTGATTTTCACAACAGCGACAGAAACAGGACAACCAGGTGGGTTGGGGAAAGCCAGTTGACCCAGCTGAGGTTCCGGGCAGGAGCTGCGAACCCTCCCACCGCCTTGTTCCTCCACCCTTCCCCGATCCCTTCCCTGCGCCCCTCACTTCGATGGTCAAGGACCCTGACAGGCGGCAGAGGCTACAGACCCTTCTCCTTCACCTTCCTTCCGTGTTATTCCATGGGGTCTTTGTGGGGAAAAAAATAGGATTAGTTAACTCAAGAAGCACTTGTTCAGAGTTGATGCCCAATAGTAGCCCCAGGGGTAGGCCTGGCATTTAACGCTTTACCCTAGCACCAGCCATATATATATTTAAATTTTTTTATTTAAATTCAATTTGTCAACATATAGTTTAACATTCAGAGTTCATCCCATCAAGTGCCCTCCTTAGCAGTAGCTTAAGCAAAAGGTCATTTGTATGGATCCTTCAATCTGAGAAGAGTGGGCAAATATGTGTGAGCCAACTCACTTCTCTATCTGTTGGCCTCTCCCGTGGCTCCTGACCATCTTGTACTGCCTGCCCAGGCATGAGGCTGCTGCCCCTGGGAGTCTGTGTTCTTGGAGTTGATGCCACAAAGCCCTCTGGGGCTGCTCTGCTCACCACGGACCTTTTCCTGCTCACCTGCATGTTCAAATGGATGGTTGGAGGATCAAATGAGAATATGGATTTCATTTCTAGTAGTGAAAATCAAGCAGGGATCTCCTCCTTATTTTTGACTGTAACCGACATTTCCCTTTCTCTTTGTTTTTCTCAAAGCAGAATGAAACAGCAAAGGCAAGGGAATGATAGTGAGGCCAGAGCACAGGGCCTCCTTTTAATACTGTTTTTGTTGATGAACAGCCATCAAACTCCATTTCCTGGCTCTCTCCCCAGCTGCAGGACACTCAGTTATATTTTCAGGATTGTGTGCCACAGAGATCACCCTGCTCTATTCTTTTAAAAACTGGTCAGGATTTCAAACAAAGGGGAATGTGTTTTTAAGGAGGAAGAAGGGAGTCAAAGCTGCTGTGTCTTTCTGCTTGCAGGAGAAGGACTGGTCAGCTTGCAAAATCTGCCCAGCTGGTATCTTTGTTCACGTTTCCATTTCTCCAGCACGGAAGGTTGCCCTGCCTCTCTGCTAGAACAGGCTCTGCTCTGAGGATGGGCTCCCCGGGTTACTAGAAAGACAGAGGCTACAGACATGTGGACCAGTGTGCAAGGCAGAGTAGCAGGTGACCAGGCCCCCATGGTGTGCACACACCAGGGCAAGCCGTCAACTCCCACAGAAAAAAACAAAACCCGGCCAAACTAATCTGCCAAGGCCAATAAGTTAAGGCTGGTTGATTTGTGTGACTACAGTGTGATAGACTGGATGGAAGGGTCAGTAGACCAGAGACCTAGGTTTAATTTTTAGCTCTGCTGTCTGCTACCTGCAAGACAGGAAACACACCTTTAGCATCCCTCAGAGTCTTTGTTTCCTAGTGAGTAGAATAAGGATGGGAAAATCCTGCCCCAGTGGAACCATTAGGAAGATCACATAAAATGTCACCTGTGAAACATTAATTTTAACTGTATGTGTTAAGGATAGATAACCAATCCATCTGTGTAATAGGAAGTAGTTCAGAGTTAAGGGAACATCCCCCATGCCCATCCCACAAAAGGGAAGGCACCCTGTTGGGCTCCCGGGTTTGCAGAGAGAAGATAGCACACAAAGTTTGGTGCCTTTGACAGTAGCGTAACCCTTTCTAACTTTAAAGGAAACCACACATTTCCTGTATAGTTTAATGGATGTTCCAGGATCAAATGGGTCCATTCTGAGTCAGAGATCCAGGCTCAGCATTGACCATGTTTCTCAATGATGCAATGCCTCTGAGAAGAACAATCTCTCTCATACACACAGGGCTTCCCATGGGGCCTCTGTAGATTGGGTAACATCAGGCTATTCCTTCTCTGGAGAAGAGAAAGGAACACGCATGATTTATGATAACGCAGAGTGTGATTCACTTGCTGGTGCATCATCTCCTGGCAAAGTAGTTTAGCTCTCATAACTACTAGCTAAGCATTTCTCAACTAAACTTCATAGGCCTATGAACCAGCTACTACCAGAGGGATTAGCTAACACACAAGGCAGAGTGGCCCCATCCAAAATTAGTTCCAAAGATACACCTTGGGGATTCATAGAGGCAGTTTCTTAAATTTTAAAATATAGCACCAGTTTTCTGTACTTGAGTCCTTTTATGTTTTCTTGTTACTGAATGCTCCTTTGAGACCAAAGGTATTGATATATTCTACCCTGCAGGGAAATCAATAAAAACTTTAATCACAAAATTAAATAAAAACCAAAGCTACTGACATTACACTCAGTAACACTCACTGAAGCAACAACTTGAAGTTTTATGGTTCTCCTGCGGCTGGACTTATTATTTGTAGGAAAATCAATACCATCTTTAGAGTAATTTGGGATGCATCTTGTCATTATAGAAAACAAGTTACTGGTAGGCTTTACTAAAAAGGTAACAATGAAGCATCAAAACGTGTTTGCCCACGCAGAAAGTGATTATTCCTTGATAGCAGGAAAAAGTACAAAAAGGATGTCCACAAATGGCAGCTCCAATTGTCTCTCAAAGCACATTATGATGCCGGGCTCTGGATCACCCTCCACAGACACGCTCTGCTTTTGTCAATGGGTCACAGGCCTGTTTTGGAAAGATTAAAAGCTTGGGGTAGTACATAAATTAAAATGTCCCCAGAAATCAGCACACGCTGCATGGAACGTAGAGTAATGTGACTTTCAGGATGTTAGGTAACAAAGGATCCTATTTCACATTTGGAAAAATAAATAAATTAATAAATAAATAAGCAAGCTTTTACAAGTCACGGGATCATAGAATGGGATGAAACCTTAAGAGGCATTAAGTCCAAAAGCCCAACCTGTGATGCAGAGAGCCTTCCAGAGTATCCCTGGAGGATACAATTCCTCTTAACTGTTATGCTTTCTTTCTCATCATTTATGGCAATGCATATCCAGAAATATGTCTATGTATACAACCTTTTATCTTCATGAGCTACACATTTTCCAGTTCTAATGAATTATTAGGCTGCAAGCTTGTTCTTTCCTCCCTTAACTGTCTGTGTGGTCAGCCACAGAGTGTAAAGTGAAACCATTGGCAGCCTGAACCATGCAGGGCTTCCCAGACAGTGATGCGGTAACACTCTTTCAATGAACTTTTAAGAGAACTCCGTGTTGCTGCAAGGGTTTACGGGATTCTAACTCAACATGCTTTAGTCCCTGTGCTCTTGTGTTAGATCTTCAAAATGGCTTTTTTCAGGACTTGGGACTGTTCACTTAGAATGGGAAGCAGAAACTGACAATAAGGCCTGCAACTACATGGCAGGAACTCGTTGAATTAACAGTGGAGGTTTTCAAAGTCAGGAAATGAAAACCAAGAGATTTTGGAAGGCTGAGGCCAAATACTAAATCCAGCCAAGGTCAGCATTTATAGGCTTGGAGTCATCAACCTTGGATGAACGAATCAGGGCTTAGAACCCAGAGACTATGTATAAGGACTATTTTGGAAGGCAAGAGTCAAGATCTACTGCTGATGATGCCATTCTTGGGAAGCAACAGAGCTCTTCGCTTAAGACCATGAATCCTAAGGTGCTCAAGGTCCTTTTACTGCTTATAGCAGGGATTTCTGATCATGAATTAAGGTGGCAGGTAGGTGAATAGAGGGTGAGGAACACTCCATGTCAGTAAGAACAAAGAAGTCAAGAGGTCAATTAGATATTTGTTGGCATCTGTGTCGGTACCCTAGGGCATCAGCATGTCTGTCCTAATGTTCTTCTCTTTTTGAACAACTTCCCTAATTAAATAACTCAGGCCACTTCAGGATAATTTTCTAAAGAAAATCTGGTCCAGGAGCTTCTCTCAAATGCATGATCCACATCTCCTTCATCTGTTGTAACCAGGTGTCCTCCAGCAAACCTACTCAGGTGTGCTCATCCCAGCTCTCAAATCTAGTCTCCAGCTCAAGTTTTCTTTTCTTATGCTAAATACAAACAGGCAAACAACAGCAAAAACTCTATGCATATTTCTGTCACTAAGCTTAACAAACTGCATTAAAAAGATTATATCACATGAAATTGCCTATATTAATCATTTTTGACATAAAAGTGGTAATTTCATATGGGGATTCAAACTAATAATTATCTGTTTCTGTGGCTATATCCTCAGCCAGATCATTTGTTGATTTTCTGTTTATATAATCAAATTTAATATGTCTTTGCACATCACTGGCTCTCAGTCATTGGCAAATGAATGAATGAATGGATGAATGGATGAATGAATGAATTGAGAGCTGGGCTTCAGGACCTGGTCCATCTTCTTAAGGAAGACTACTGGGACTGCATTTTGACAATGAAGTTATGTGATGATCTAGGAACAACCCTTCCATCTAACAGAACTATAAACAGTACACGTCTGGATAATCTATTTCCTCAATAAAAACGTGACCACACTGACCAATAAACATAGTATTTTATGCTCCTGCCAAACAATTTTTCTCTAATATTAGCAGATCTTCCAGCATCTCATGGGATGGGAGCCAGGCCTTGGGTCCTCCTTTTTCATTTGGTATTTACATGTGGTCCACTGACAACCAAGGCCAGGCATTTTGGCCAAAGACACTGGGTTTAAAAGCTTTTGCACAGCATCACATGGGGGCAAATATGGTTCCGGTTCAATGCTGACATGTGTGCAATTCTTATTTCCTTCCCTAAGTGTTCTCTTTATTATCAAATTCACAATCATGCTATTTATCTTCTGCCCCTAATCCAGTGAGCCCTGGCTAATTTGGTATTTATAATCAGGCTACCTTAATCACCAACTAGCAAAATTTCTGAGGAATCTTTCAGAAACATCTTTAGTCAAGAGACTTTCTTTATGATTATGTTCAGACTTTTTCAAAATCAGATGGAGACACTCTTCTAACAAAACACAATAATTTCTAGTGCAAAGCCTTATTGTGACAAAGTAAAATTATCTCAGATTTAAGATCAGCAACCTCTTGGGAAAAGACGCAGATGGACAAGGAAGAGAAGTAAAATTTGAGGTGAAATTAGCATATTTGTTTTTCTTTCCTTTTGCCATCATTTTGTTTCTCTTTTTGGTAGTATTATAGGAATGGGTTGAAAAATCCAGCAACTTTGGAAAAAAATAAATAAAA
This sequence comes from Canis lupus baileyi, assembly GCF_048164855.1. Taxonomy (NCBI): domain Eukaryota; kingdom Metazoa; phylum Chordata; class Mammalia; order Carnivora; family Canidae; genus Canis; species Canis lupus. Next base: position 1,398,335 of record NC_132842.1, read on the forward strand.
GTTCTTGATCTTAATGTTGAATTTCTCTCCTAAAGTTGATGGGACAATTGTTCTGATCAGGCATCTTTACATCATCAGCAATAAGCTCTGTTTAGAGTTTAAGAGTCAGACACTACCAAGAATGGGGGGCCAGGGAAAGCAAGTGATATGTGGGGAGGATGTGCCCTGTTTCTGCTTCTGAGGCTCAGGGCCATTACTATTCTAGATTGAATTTCAGTATTCACACTGCTTGGTTCAAAATGCCAAAGAGAAAAATAATTGTAGAGTTAAAGCTCCAAATGCTTCTATAGGCATATTTCACACCAACCAGCTGACTTGCACTTGACATTCTCATCTTCAGCACCTTCCCATTAGGAATCAAATCAAATTAGCAATTTATTAGTACTGAGAGTTCTGAGTGGGGTAACTAATAGAACATTCAGCCCACTTTAAAGTTTCAAGTAGACAGTGAAAAAGAGAGTTCTGTTTAGAGACAACAGAATTTTGTCTTCCCCTGTCCCTCTGCATATGCCTGACTTAGGGGATCAAGAGTAACAGGTGGTGAGATCTAGGATAATGTGTATATTTGTGTTGTATTTATGATTGGATTTAGAAAACATTGTATAACACCTAACTCCTGGTTTCTCAGGCTCTATCAGTCTGGAGATCATCCAGGTCTTGGGTGACAATCACATTGGTGTTTATTGTTGAGACACTACCCCACTTTGTTACTGAATTCCAAGTCCTTCTACTGAGAGGACCCTGCGACCTGGGCTTCTTTGTGCTTCTGTCACCATATCACTGCTAATCCCAGCAGGTACCACAGATGACCTGTACACTTGGCACTCAGCATTTGTTCTGAGGACAGAAAGATTAGCAGTGATTAGCAGTGATTGAATCACACCAACAGTATTCCTTATTGATATCTTGGAAAGGGATGTATGTTCTTCAAAGTCTCTACCACGTGGCAAGTTCTTGTCCTTCTAGAGACAATCTGATTCCTCTTTCTCACACCCATTCAGTTGAACTATTTTGTGCTTCTCTTTGTGTTCAAGCATCTTAAGAGTCTTAACTGAGTATTCCAAGAGCCTTATCAGGCATCTCAAAATTCCTTTCACCATTTCTCTCTGGGGTGGTAGGAGCACAGGTATTTTATACATAGAAAATCTTCCTTGATAGGCTTGAGTTCTTGAATACAGGTGACCTTCTCCTACTTGTATGTCTAACATGATCCCCAAAACCATTTCACATATCAAAACATCCAGTAGAATTCTCCCAGGAATAAAAACCAATAGCTCTGTTTCATAGAAAAGGAAACGGAAAACAAATGCTGTGGTTATATAAATAGTGAGCAATTTATACGGATTGGTCATTCATAGAAATTGTCCAGTTAGCAAAGAAGGCAATATGAGTCGCCTGTCATTTGCCTGACATACACCTGCCTGAGAAGTAGAAGACATTTCTAAGATTGGATAATATTGTCTGCAATGGAAGTAAGGCAGGATTGTCACTTGCCTTCTCTAAGGAAGACTAGGCTTTCCTTTAAAAGACATTCCAACTTTAAAGAATGGCTTCAGAATTACTTAACCATCAACTAAATAGAGACTGGTATCTGCAAAAGATGTTATATACAAACTGAATGGTAACTCTAAATCAAAAACCAATAATAGATATGTAAAGAATAAAGAAAAAGGAATCCATGTATATCACTAAAGAGAGCCAACCAATGATGAAAGAGAGGAAGAGAAGAAAGGTTCAGAGAAAAACTATAAAAACAGCCATGAAGCAAGCGACAAAATGAAAATAAATACATATCTATAAATAATTACTTTGAATGTAAATGGACTAAATGTGCTAACCAAAAGACAGGGTGACAGAGTTAATAAAAAACAAGACCCATCTATATGCTGCCCACAAGAGACTCATTTGAGACCTAAAGACACCTGCAGGTTGAAAGTGAGGGGATGGAGAAACATTATGCAAAAGGGTATAAAAAAAAAGCTGGGTTAGCAATACTTCTAGGAACAAAATACACTTAATTTTTTTATTTAAATTCTGTTATTTAACATTCAGTGCAATATTGGTTTCAGGAGTAGAATTCAGTGATTCATCGCTTACATGCAACACCCAGTGCTCATCACAAGCCCTCTTTAATAACCCATCATCCACCTACTCCATCCCCCCAACCACTTCCCTTCATCAATCCTGTTTATTCTCTATCATTAAGTCACTTATGGCTTGTTTTCCACTCTCTCTTTTTTTCTTTTTTTATACACACACACACAAACACATATATATACACACATACGTACATTATATACATCATATACATATATACATACACACACACATATATAATGGAATATTATTCAGCCATCAAAAAGAATGAAATCTCGCCATTTGAAATGATGTGGATGGAACTAGAATAAATTTTACTAAGAGAATAAAATAGACTTTAAAACAAAGACTGTTAACAAGAGGCAAAGGAGGACACTATATAATCATAAAGGGGACAACCCATCGAGAAGATATAACAATTGTAAATATTTACACATCTAACATGGGAACCCCCAAATACATTAAGCAGTTAATGACAAAACTAAAGGAATAATAAATAGTAATTCAATAATAGTAAGGGACTTCAACACACCATTTACATGAATAGACATGTCAATCATGAAAACACAAAATCGACCAGGAAGTGAAGCAGTAGCTTTGAATGACATGCTGGGCCAGATGGATTCAATAGATATATTCAGAACATGCTATCCTAAAACAGCAGAATACACATTCTTCTACGTACACATAGAATATTCTCCAGAATAATCACATATTAGGCCACAAAGCAAGTCCAACAAATTTTTAATTTAAATTTTAAATTCAAAGTCATACCATGCATCTCTTCTGGCCACAATGGAATGAAACCAGAAGTCAGTGACAAGAAAAAATCTGGAAAGACCACAAAGACATGGAGGTTAAACAACATGCTGCTAAACAATGAATGGGTCATCCAAGAAATCAAAGAAATAAAAAATTACATGGAGAGAAATGAAAATGAAAACACAATGATCCAAAATCCCTGGAATATGGCAAAAACTGTTCTAAGAGGGAAATTAATAGCAATACAGGCCTATTTCAAGAAGCAAGAAAAATGTCAAATAAAAAACCCTAATTTATACCTAAAGGAGCTAGGAAAAGAATAACAACAAACAAACAACAAACAAAACCCCAGACCATCAGAAGGAAAAGCAAAAATAAGTGATATAGAAACAAACAAACAAACAAAACACCAAGAGATCAATGAAACCAGCAGCTGGTTCTTTGGGAAGATCAACAAAATTGATAAACCTTTAGCCAGACTCATCAAAGAGAGAGAGAGAGAGAGAGAGAGGATTCAAATAAATAAAGTCAGAAATGAAAGAGGAGAAATAATAGTTGACAACATGGAAATACAAAGGATTGTAAGAGAGTATTATGAAAAATTATATGCCAACAAATTGGACAATCTTGAAGAAATAAATAAATTCCTAGAAACATATAACCTCCCAAAACTAACACAGGAAGAAAAGAATATTTTAACAGACTGATTACTAGGAATGAAATTGAATCAGTAATCATAAAACTCCCAAAAAAGAAATTTTTGGGACCAGACAGTTTCACAAATTCGACCAGACAGTTTCACAAATTCGACCCAATGTTTAAAGAAAAGTTAATACCTATTCTTCTCAAACTATTCCATAAGATAGAAGAGGAAGGAAAACTTCCAAACTCATTTTATAAGGCCAGAATTACTCTGATACTAAAACCAGATAAAGACACCACAAAACTAGAGAACTATAGGTCAATATCTCTGATGAATATAGATGCAAGAATCCTCAACAAAGGATTAAGTGTTAAGTGTCTGCCTTCAACTCTGGTCATGATCCTGGAGTCCTGGGATCAAGTCCTGCCTCGGGCTCTCTGCTCGTGGGGAGTCTGCTTCTCTCTCTCCCTTTGTCTCCTGATTGCTCTCTCTCCCTCACCCTCTGTGTCAAATAAAAAAAAAAAAAATCTTTTTAAAAATCCTCAATAAAATACTAGTAAATCAAATCCAACAATACGTTAAAAAAATTATTCATGACTATCAAGTGGGATTTATTCCCAAGATGCAAAGGTGATTTAATATTTGCAAATCAATAAAGGTGATACATCACATCAATAAGAGAGACAACAAAAACCATATGATCATTTCAACAGATGTAGAAAAACCATTTGACAAAGTACAATATCGATTCATGATAAAAACTCTTGACAAAGTAGGTTTAGAGGGAACATACCTCAACATAATAAAGGCCTTATAAGAAAAACAGGTAACATCATACCCAATAGGGAAAACCTGAGTGTTCTTACCCTGAGGTTAGGAATAAGATAAAGGTGTCTACTCTCCCCACTTTTATTCAACCTAGTAATGGAAGCCCTAACCATAGCAATCAAACAAACAAACAAAAAAGAAATAAAGGGCATCTGAATTGGTAAGGTAGGAATAAAACTTTCACTATTTGAAGGTGACATGATACTTTTTATATAAAACCCTAAAGACCACCAAAAAACTATTAGAATTGATAAATGAATCTAGTAAAGTTTCAGGATACAAAATCAAAGTACAGAAGTCTGTTGCGTTTTTGTACACTAATAATAAAGCAGCAGAAAGAGAAATTAAGAAAACAATCACCCCCCCCCAAAAAAGAAAACAATCCCATTTACAATTGCACCAAAAACAGTAAAATTCCTAGGAATAAATTAACCAAAGATGTGAAAGACCTATACTTTGAAAACTATGTGGATGAAAGAAATTGACAACAATAACATAAAGAAATGGAAAAACTTTTCATGCTCACAGATTAAAAGAGCAAATGTTAAAATGTCTATACTACCCAAAGCAATCTACACATTCAGTGCAAACCCTATCAAAATATGTTAGCATTTTTCACAGAGCTAGAACAAACAATTCTAAAATTTGTATGGGGGATGCCTGGGTGGCTCAGAGGTTGAGTGTCTGCCTTTGGTCCAGGGCCTGATTCTGGAGTCCCAGGATCGAGTCCCACATTGGGCTCCCTGCATTGAGCCTGCTTCTCTCTCTGCCTATGTCTCTGCCTCTGTCTCTGTGTGTCTCTCATGAATAAATAAAATCTTTAAAAAAATAAATAAATAAAAATAAAATAAAATTTGTATGGAAGCACAAAAGGCCCCAAATAGCCAAAACAACCTTTAAAAAGAAAAGCAAATCTGGGGGCATCACAATTCCAGACTTAAGTTATATTACAAAGCTCTAGTAGTCAAAACAGTGTGGTACTGGCACAGAAATAGACACATAGATCAGTGGAACTGAATAGAAAACCCAAAAATGTACTGATAACTATGTGATTATTTTTTGGCAAAGCAGGAAACAATGTCCAATGGAAAAAAGACAGTCTTTCCAATAAATGATGTGCCTTCCTAACATGCTCATGACATATATTTTTTAAATTTTTTTTAAAAGATTTTATTTATTTGTTCAAGATAGACATAAAGAACCAGAGAGGCAGAGACACAGGCAGAGGGAGAAGCAGGCTCCATGCAGGGAGCCTGACATGGGGCTCGATCCCAGGTCTCTAGGATCATGCCTTGGGCCAAAGGCAGGCGCCAAACCACTGAGCCACCCAGGGATCCCCATATATATTTAATATATATAAATAATACATATGTTACATATATATTTTATACACACACACACACACACTGCAATATTACTCAGTTGTAAAAAAAAAAAAGAATGAAATCTTTTCATTTGCAGTGACATGGGTAGAGTATCATGCTAAGCAAAATAAGCCAGTCAGAGAAAGACAAACACCATATTTCACTCATATGTGGAATTTAAGAAACAAACAAACAGGGATCCCTGGGTGGCGCAGCGGTTTGGCGCCTGCCTTTGGCCCAGGGCGTGATCCTGGAGACCCGGGATCGAAACCCACGTCAGGCTCCTGGTGCGTGGAGCCTGCTTCTCCCTCTGCCTGTGTCTCTGTCTCTCTCTCTCACTGTGTGCCTATCATAAATAAATTTAAAAAATTTAAAAAACAAACAAACAAACAGAAAATGAGCAAAGAATAAAAAGAAACAAACCAAAAAACAGACTCTGAACTATAGAGAAAATAGTGATGGCTACCAGGGCAGGGGGCGGGGGTGGGTGACTTATGTGATGAGGTTTAAGAGTATACTTGATGAGCACTGAGTAATATTTGGAACTTTGGAATCACTATTTTGCACACGTGAAACTAATATAACCGTGTATATTAACTGCACTGAAATTAAAATTTTTTAAATTAAAAAAATATGTTCCTGCTTTTTTTTTTTAAGTACAAAAAATAACTGGCCAATAGATAATTATGTCTTAAAACATCTATTTGGTTGTATTATCTATCATATGGTTTTTAATAGGTACATCACCTCAGGCTAAAATAACATTTACATTAAAATCTTTGGACAATGTGTAAATGTTCAAGAGGTCATATAAAATGCCTGGGCTTTTTTTTATGTATTTGACTTCTCAGCATGTGAAAAGTCATACTTGCCAACCATGTTTCATAGTATCCCAGAAATACTTTGCTTGGGCTTGACTTTCAATTTTGAAAATTTTTCTTACAGAAGTCCAGACATTTACGTGGAAGTGAGAGCCATGCTTGACCAGGGGTGATGGAGTATCTTCCTAGAAAGCATATGGGAATTTAAACTCAGGCTCTCAATGTTGTAGGGGGCTTACCAAGAGTTAGAAGAAGCCACATGGGATGGACTGGCCTGAGGCAGAGCTTCAGCCTTGAAAAAGCTAAGGCCAAGAGTTTAGAAACCCCCCACCCCTCCTTGGAGCCAACCTGCTGGGAGTGATGGAGCTCATCTGTGAGCTGGAACCAACACTGGCCTTTGAGCACAATTACGGAGTCAGCACAGCTTGTACTTAGCACTTCCTTTCATCATCTTCTCTGTTCGCCTATAACCACTGAACTGTCCATATCTACACACACTTTCTTCTTAGCACTGAGAATAAAGAATAAAGATCTGGCGAGTCAGACCAGTCCTTCCCAACCACACTGTCCATTCGTGGGTGCCTCTGCTGCCCCGAACCCATCTGTGCTCCTGCATTGTCTCCTCTGAGGATGTCTGTCCATGACACAAGGGTCAATTGAAAATAGCCCTTGAAAAGAGCTATTTGTCGTCATCCAAAAGGAGTCCAATCACAGAAATGTGAAATGCTGGAAACACGAGTGGAGCCGCATTTGGGGCCAGGTGAACCCCTTAAATTACAGCACATAAGTAGCTCTCTCCTCTGTGACCGGCTTTCACACTCGGAGGAGGTCATTTCTAAATCCCCATGACACCAGGGATCACTGTCAGTGCCATCATTAAGAGCTGTTTCTGCTGGGAGAGCAAACAAAACCCTTCCTCACCCAGACTGTCCAAAAGAACAATCTGAGTTAGTGAAGGGTGAACACTGGAATATGTTCCATTTTCAAATGTATACGATTGATATATCTAGATTTTTTTAAAGTCTAATGGAGGTCCTGGGGAGCTTGTTTTAATGAACAGATAAGAATGATTTGTAATTCAGGCATTAATTGCTTATATGTAAATAGCTGCTTCTAAAATGCTTAAGGGTCTGTTTGAAGCCAGTTTGTTCTCTTTAAACCTTGGCCTGCAATTTAATTTGCATTCTCAATTTACTACCAAACCCCTTATTTTGTAGATAATGCAAAGGTAAATTTCAGCTAAGTGATCCATACATGAGGTCCACATTTCTGTGGTTTTTACAGAGTTGCTGGGTTTGAATCCTGGGGTATCTGGTGTTTTATTATGACTAATGCTCAGTTTTAAGGCATATTTAAAATATGCGATTTTGCTGTCCTTGCTTCTCAATGCTAATTTTAGCCAAGGCTGCAGTGATAAAAATCTACATAAATAAATACATAAATAAATAAAATCTACAAGGCTTCCTGGAACTACCATTTTCTTGAGACAATAGTTTCCAGAAATGATTCTAATTAGTGTTCCATTGGCTGCAGTGGACAGTTTTATAGATGGTTTTCATTTGCAGGAACTTGTTCACAATACACGTACCACTTTTGTAAACACGTGTGCGTGTGTGTGTGTGTATGTATACTTTTTGTTGGTTTGTTGGCTTCAGGATGTGCCATCCACAGTTCAAATTATCCTGAAGCGAAATATTAAATATGGATTCAGTTGGGTCCTGCTGACCCTCACAGTATATATCATGGTGGAAACAACACAGAGCTCTCTTTAGAAGATCTGGTTCCTGATAAATCTGTAATCCTTTTTATAACATTTCTATACATTGAAAAATAGGGATCCGGGATCTCAGAAATACACACAATGGAAATCCCAACGGTAATGAAGGGGATATTTTGCAGGTGGCCCCCTTTAGCTTGGGAAAGAGTCGACTTCCCATGTAGTTCTTCCAAACAGCTGGAGAAATCCAACCCCAATGTCAATCAGATTCCAGTGAGTGGAGGTCAGCGCTGACATCTGGCTAGCCTGTCTTACTGCAGCGTATCCTCACGCTCTGCTCTTTCCTGCACGTGTTCGCTCTTCAGGAAATATTTTATTTATTCCACCGTCTGCAAAACAATATGGCCTCTGGAGCATAGATGAGAATTGGGCCTCTTCTTCAAATTTATCTAAAGTCTGTGAACAACTGCACCACAGAAACATTCTTTTTGCACTGACAGAGTGATTTAGAATGCTCCCCTCTCTTTTTTCGGAGTTAGAGCTTTTATTACGTCTCCTATGAGCAAAGATTAAGCCATGAACTTGTAGTGATTTTCTTTTACAGGGTGCGAGAATGACAGCATCATATCAATTAATGTTGGCATATTACCCAGCACAGGAAAAATGAAACTCAACAGCTTTCCACGGTAAAGCCTCAGGAAAGTGCTCACTGTCAGAGTTATCCTCAAGGCTCAGGACAAGCAGCAGCTTCACAAAGGTCCCCACAGCTGAGACTTCCCATCACGAGCCCTCTTCTGATACAGAGAGAGGGGCTGCCAGGGAAGCTTGGGCAGTGGATGGGCTCTAGGCAGGGGGATGTAAATTTGTTTGTTTTGGAGAAGCACCCTAGAAATATTGGCAGATCATGTAAGGGTTTTTCTTTTGTTTTGGAACTTGCTTGAACTGAACCAAACTCTGCTGGAATTCTCGTCAGAACAGGCACTCTCTCATGGTTTCTAGAATTTCCTGTCTCTGGCCAGGCTGCAGCAATCTGAACAAAGCTTCTCATGGTATTTTATCCTGTTTGGACTCAATTCCAGTACAAACCTGAGATCAAGTTGGGGCAATGGGGAACCGAAACGACAAAATTGTTGAGGAGAAGACTGGCCCGGCGGTTGGTCCCTGCTAAAAGAGTGAGAAAGTGGACTATTGTTGATTTTAGCCACAGGTCCAAGAAGGGGGAAGAGCATCATGTTAGAAGCTGGAGACCTAAGTCCCAGTCCTTTGTCTTGCTGCCGATGGTTGAATTTGCCAAGCTCTTTGGCCACATCTGTAAAGTACGCTGGGATGTCTCTGAAAGCTCTTCCAGATCTCACAGCGCATATTCTGAGGGCTGAGGCATCGCGTTCTGAAAATGCTTGAAAATTTGAAAATTTTCCTCCCCTGGTCCCCAACCTTACATGGAGACTACATGACTCGGCATTTTCACTTTACTACCAATCGTAATAATATTTCAAGCAGGTACCCGGGGATTAGTTACAAACACATTATTTCTAGCTGACTGTTTCAGTGATACAGAAAGATACGCAGCTTTGGTCCTTTTTATAATAAGCAAATCTAATATCAGTTACCCCTTAAAATCTTTTCCTATATAACATAAAAAGAGAAAATAGTATGGATGCCCCTTCCCAAACTCACCCAGGGCCTCTCTGTTCAGCTCGGGCTGACGCTAGACAACTCCAGAAGGTTCTTTTCACTTGGAAAACTATGAAGTGTTGCGTTTTGGCATCATGCAGAACGATGGCCTTGCCCTCACACCTTCCTGGTCTAATCCCGGTGTGTTACTTACTTTTTCTGCAACAACTTCCCTGCCTCTATATTTTTGTCTACAAGGCTCCCTCTGTCTGAAATACCTCCACTATCTCATTAAAACTATTGCTTTAGTCCACTTTCTCAAACACAATGAAATCCTCACAGGCAAGAACTCCGCACCATGCCTCACGGCACAGATAAATAAAAGTCTTTGGAAAGCATGACATCTTGCTATGTTTTGCCCAGTTTACATTATACAGAAATATGACTAATGAAGAGAAGGAGAGATTAAAGATTAAATGTCTAGTGACATACAATTAACTATGCCTTGTAGGAATCTATCCAAACACATTTTATCCTGTCTCTTCTTGCTTCTGATGTAACATTCCCAATCCAGTCAGGGTTTGTCTCCTCCATTGTCTTTATTCTAGCTTGTCATCAAGGACCGGAACTTTTAGGAAATTCTAAAGGCTCAATAGCAAGTCCCCATATTTCTTTTGGTTTCATCTACCTTCTATTATTCTACATATTCACATTGTAAGTGCATTATGGTACCAAGAAAACACAAAACAAAAAAACAAAAACCCAAAACCATAAAAGAAGACCCACAGGACACAAAATTTCAGGAAAGTGGGATAAGACATAACATATAAAGCAGTGCCCGAGTGGCTCAGTCAGTGAAGTGCTGGCCTTCGGCTGCAGTCATGATCCCAGGATCCTGTGATTGAGTTCCATGTGGGGCTCCCTGCTCAGAGGGGAGTATGCTTGTCCCTCTCCCTCTGTCCCCCACACTTGTGCTCTCTCTCTCTCTCTTGCTCACTCTCTCAAATAAATAAAATATTTTAAAAGAAAAGACATAACATATAAAGGAGTAAGTGAAGATGAAAGCCACTAGTAGAAACTTAGTATTAGCAGACCCTCTGCAGGGACGCAGCCTAGAGCAGCAGCTAGGGTACCACTTATTTACCATCCCTGAGCTCAGAGTTCCTGCCTCTAAAATGGAATAATAGGGTTGTTCTAGTAGTAAGTGCATTAATATACACAAGTGATTCTCAATGTCTGCAGTTATCAGTAGTATTTATATTCTATAAAGTGCTGAGAGTTCTGAATTAGCAAATAGTGGGGCATGGCTCTTAGGAGACATGGGGTTAATTTCCTGTGAACTCTGGTGACTAGAGTATTTTCATCAATTGGCCAATACACAGCCTTGTTTTATGTGTGCTTCTATTTAAGGATACCTTATTTTGTATATATTGTTGACTCATTAAAATTGAACTTTTGCCAACAGCACTGTAACTCATGTCCGAACAGAGCTTACCTGTCGCACATATTTTCTCAATAAGGCATGTCACAGTGCTCAGGAATGCTGGGCAGCACTCAACACTCTGCTGGGGCGACATGGGAGCTGCATCTGAAACAGCAAAATCCACCAGCAAAAAACAAAATTACAAAGTAGCATGGCATTAAAGAGACAGCAAAAAGGCACTTGTTTACAGTATGAGAGCCAAAGCAAGAAGGCAGAACGTCACTTTGCTCAACCTTAGTTGGAAACGTGCAGATCAGGTGACTCAACATTTTATCTGTGTCCTCAAATGATCACCAAAGCACCACAAGCATTGATCCTGGAATTACGAATAAACTTTAGCAAGTAGGTGAATTTGCATATACCGAATCCACCAATAACGAGCACCAATTGTCTATTTTAAAGTGTCAGAATAGTTTCTGGTACATGATAAGTCCTACATATGTGTTTGCTATTATTAAACAAGGTATATTATATCAGGTAGGTACATGTGTGATTGCTATGAAGGTTAATTTTATATGTCAACTTGGCTAGGTTATGGTACCTAGATATTTAAACAAACACTAACCTAAATGTTGCTGGGGAGGTACTTTGTAGATGTGATTAACATCTACAATTAGTTGACCTCACATAAAAGAAATTACTCTCAAAAATGTGGGTGAGCCTTGTCCAATCAGTTGAAGGCCCTAAAAGCAAAAGCTGATGTTTCCTAGAGAAGAAATTCTGCTTCAAGATTGCAACATCAACTCCTGTCTGAGGTTCCAACCTGTTAGATTGCCCTATGGTTTTGGACTTGCCAGTCCCTCTGGTCACATGATTTCTTAAAGTAAATGTCTTAAAATATCTCCTATGGGTTCTGTTTCTCTGGAGAATCCTGGCTGATATATTTGCTATTGATCATTTTTCTCTCTTGCGGTGATACCATCAAGTGAGAGGGACACCTAATTGGAAATAAGGAGGTCCAGGATCCCTGGGTGGCCCAGCGGTTTGGCACCTGCCTTCGGCCCAGGGCATGGTCCTGGAGTCCTGGGATCGAATCCCACATTGGGCTCCCTGCATGGAGCCTGCTTCTTCCTCTGCATGTGTCTCTGCCTCTCTCTCTCTGTCTCTGTCTCTCTCTCTCTCTCTGTCTCTCATGAACAAATAAATAAAATCTTTTTTTTAAAAAAAAAAAAGGAAATAAGGAGGTTCAGATCTTTGTCTCATCTTATCAGGGATTTCACCAGCCAACATGGTTGGACTGGCTTTGAACTGCATGCCTTTCTAGTTCCAAGATCCCCAGGCAGAGTAAATAGTGTGAGCAAAGCCTTCCCCTCTCTCTACCCTGTCTTCCAGCTCTCTTCATAGAATCATAGAGTATGAGAGTTGGATAGGACCTTCAATATTATATCATCCAAACTCTTTGTTTGTCTATTCTCAAGTAAAAATGTAAAGATCCCAGTCTCACATTCAGTTTTTTTTCCTCCTAAAACTGAGCATAAACTCTTAAAAGACTTGCTCAGTCTGTTGCCAAATATTCTGAATCCTTGGCAAGCCCTGCCAAGTGCAGCCTCAACAACAAAAATTAGGAGAAATGAGTGGTGGGGGCGGAGGGGGTGGGGAAGATAGGATTCTTTTTAAAGCCCTGAAGTGCTAGCAGAAAATTGATCAAAGCCGAGATGAATTTCACCCATCTCCTCTAACAAGCTGCTAATATTGTAGTGTCAGCCCTGTCAGGATAATTTGTCACACATGTCCCTGTGTGGGCTGAAACCCCTTCAGCATCATCTCCCCAACCCACTGCCACAGGCAACTTGTCTGAAACAAAGCACTAAGACATGATGGAAAGGGAAATGCAGGGGGCAGGGGGAGTTACCAGCCACTGATAAGTCATCCAGGTCTGCTCCCCCAGATCTGGCAACCTCACCCAGACCTACCTTCATTATGCCTGAAGAGCCTGCTGCCACTTCAGTTACATTTGTGCTGCTGTCACAATCGCAGTGCCCACTGTCACAAAGATGCTGTCCAGAAAGAAATACCACCTCCTGAAAAATAACATGATGTCAACACTAGTTACCAGACCAATAAAAATGGTGATAAGCGAGACTCCTTGCTGAGACAGGCTCAGCAGTGGTCTCTCAGCCAGGGCAAAGTTCTCCAGAGCAGAATGACTGCCTGTGACCCCAGAGGGACCTGTGTCCAAGCATCAGCTGTGGGGGGCATGGCTCCCACAGCGAGTCCATCCATCAGATGGGGACCCTGGCACTTGCTTAGGTGGCTCTTGGGCCTATCATCAATTGGCCAACACTCTTGTCACCATCAAGCTTCACAAAGATCCCATTCTTTCTCTCTGCTTTTTACATAAAAATACCAACAAAACATCTGTTGTTGGTAGACCAGAGAACAAGGAGATAAAACAGAATCCAAGGTGCAGTGGGTGTTGGGGGCAGAAATAATGCCCATGTCATAGGCCGGACAGTTTCTTCTGAACTAAGCCATTCAATGTCAGAAAAGAAAGGCATGATTTCCCCTTATTTTTCCATATATTGAACATCATGAGAAATTATAAAAGAAATTGTAGGGCAGCCCGGGTGGCTCAGTGGTTTAGCGCTGCCTTCAGCCCAGGGCGTGATCCTGGAGACCTGGGATCGAGTCCCATGTCAGGCTTCCTACATATGGAGCCTGCTTCTGCCTGTGTCTCTGCCTCTCTCTCTCTCTCTGTGTGTTTCTTTCATGAATAAATAAATAAAGTCTTAAAAAAAAAAAAGAAATTTAAAAGAAATTGTACTATTTTTTCAAGGAAGACTTCTAAATTATATGTTTATGTATCTATGTACACCTTGCTCAAACCAAAATGCATTTAAAGAAGCATCATTTCATAACAATGTTATTGCATAACCTCTTTATGTGGAAGCCACTTATCTAATGCAAGTTAAAGACAAGTGACACTTGTCCTAGGATGTTGCAATTGGAAGGTGCCTTAAATACTATCTGCCAGCCCAACTCCATCATTCATCAGAGAAGTGATTTGCCCAGATTGGCAAAGTGACTTTTCAAACTCAGATTCCTAGCGTGTGGCAGGACTGTGTTTCAAACCTAGATGTCCTCAAAGCCCCATGTTTTTCCTAGCACTACCGGGTTAATTTTATATGAGTTAAGAGGAAGTGAAAGTCCAAGGAGAGCTCTCTGTGGATATGGAGGAGTATGTTGGGTTCAAGTCCTCATTCAGGGCTCAAAAAGTCAAGCCACTTGGGCTGGAAAGGCAGCTAGGAAGTCAGTATTAATGCCAGGAGTGAAAGAAAATAGGACTCTAATTGGAAAGAGAACTGAAAATAGAAGCAGCGAGGAGGTAAAATCAACTGAAATAGCTTAGCAGAGAAGGAGCTAGGCTAATATGTAGTGATCCTTGAAAACTTGAAAAAAAGAATTATTCAGGTTATAATATCACGAATTCCAACTTAAATCTTACACTAGGAAAAGCTGAGTCCATAACCATGGTGCATACCCCTGAATTGCAAGCCTCTTCTGATAAATCTGTCCAATTGCTCACTGTTAATCAAGCAGTTTCATAGCCTCCAGATGCAAAAATGGGCATATCACTCATGACCAGTGACCTTGAAGAGAGAGAATATGACATAGAGAGGTCCCCACCCAAAGGTGGGTGGTGACAATGTCGGTGAAGAGAGAAGAAAAAACTCTGATAAAGTTGTAAATAATCTTCCTGGAGGCACAGTGAGTCAGTATTAGGCTTGTAAAGCCACGAAGAGGGAAATGTATTCTTGCCCCCTTTTACTCTGCTCCCTGACTACTCTTCTGTAGTCCTGTGTCTTTTTTTTTTTTTCCATTTGGGTTCTATAAGGAAAGGGAAGAGAAGGAGAATGGAACCTTTGTGAAGCTCGGTGGTGACAACAGTGTTGGCCAATTGATGGCCTGCCTGAGAGCGACTTAAGCAAGGCAAGAACAGAGAATGTATAGCAAATTAATTTGGCAGGCAATTTTTTTTTGGGGGGGGGGATTTGGAGAGCAATACTCCTCTAACCAAAGGTTGGAAGTCAATTTTACCCATTTTTCTTCCACTGTACATTTTCCCCCTTTGGTCTTCCTCCTTAGTCAGCCAAAGTAAACAGAATCTGGATGTTAAAAATCTGTGTGCAGTGGAGATTTAAAGAGGCCCATTTATCATACACCTTAAAAGCAACTGGGAGGTGGAGGAATAAAGGGCTCAAAGGCACGACCTCAGCAGCTGTGGGTCTCTATGTGTTGCAGCTTTCCCCAACAAAAGAATAGTTGCAGAGGTTCTCATTTCCTCTTGACCCTGCTGCTTCATTGCTGAATTTACCTGCCACCTTCACTGACCTAAGAACAAACCACCCTCAACTGCAGGGCACACAGAGAGGCTTGAAAGAGATAAATAAGGTAATGAATGGAAAGCATAGGGCCCTCACTTGTAGTAAGCAGTCAGGAAATATTCACTGCTTGTTGTGGCCATTTGTGTCATAATTTCTGTCCTCCCCCTCCTCTCCTTCTTGCCTTTCCTCCTCACTATCTTTAACATCATCTCCAACCAGCAACCTGGCTGTCGGGTCAAATGTTGTGTTCCAGTTTTGTTATCAAGTATGAAGGAATGTTAAATCCTATTATAGTCATCCAAATATCTCTAGGTCTTTTGATGAGTAACTAGAATGAATTTGGGGAGTAGCTCAGAGTTTCACAGATGCACAGTGATCTCTGTCTATAATCTAACTTATTTAGTGGGAAGATACAGGGTACTGAATATTTTGAACCAATATATGACTATATGAGATCACACATCTTAATGCTAAATTTTCCCTTTCATGGTTATAGTATTGTTTTAGTGACCATTTTTGACAAATAAAAGCATGGATTACTTTACATTTAATTATCTTTTTATATTATTTTAACTTTCGAACATTATTCCAATAATACATAACTGCAATCTCCACTGCTTTTTTGCATTCTGTTTCTGCCTGGAGATTATCTCCTTGTAATTTTTTTCAGAGGTCTATGAATGATTAAACTTTTTGCACTTTTCTCCTGAAAATGTTTTCTTCCACCTCTTAAATGGTAGTTTAGCTAGATATGGAATTCTAGCTTTTATAAGTTAGGAATTGCATTTGGCTCAAGGACTAGCAATTTGGTCAATGAGGATGGCATGTGTGGCAAGCCTCCTGAATCTCTCTTTTTTGTTTTTGTTTTTGTTTTGTTTTTATGTAGTAAGAAGCTGGAAATGGGAGGTCTTAGGTTATTGCAGTTGCTCAGCAAAGCCATCAGAAATTCCTTGTGCTTTACTAGTCTGCAGTGCTCACCATGTTGTTTTAGTTTAGGTTGTCACAAATGGTTCAGATATCTATAGTCATTAAATCTATGTTCTAGGCAGGAAGAAGGGGAAAGGCTAAGGGCAAGGACAACATGTACAAGTCAGCTATATCTGTCCCTTTTTTACTAGCAACACAGTAGACTTCCAGGGACTACCACCTAAAAAACTTTCTGCTTATATTTCTGTGTCTCATGGCTGATCCTAGTTAGGGAGTGTGGGGAAGTTAGCATTTTAAATGGGTACATTGATGGTCTAAGTAATATTGGAGTTTTGTTAACAAGAAGTTAGACTAACAGCTATGCAGAAAACTAGCAGTGTTTGCCACACAGATTCACAATGATTTCCTTCCTGTGTAAAATATTACTCCATATTTTTTTTTATCTACTATTTGTAGATGGGACTGATGTTGGTCTTTTTCTTTAAGCCTTCTTCTAATTGTTCTGTTGATATTGTAGTCTTTTATAATTTTTTTCCATTTGTCGATGCTGTTGTTTCTCTTTCATAATGTTGACTATGTCAAATATTGGGGGATTCTCACATGAGTGCCTATTTCTGTATTGAGATTCTTGATTCATCTTTTGGTTGTTTCTGCTGTGCTGCCACTTAATTTGAGCTTCCAGGGTCCAGCAGGGTCTGCTCTAGCAAGGGCATCTCAGCATTTAATCTTCATAAGGTGAAACCCTGCAGTTTCTGGGAGTTGCAAGCCAGGTCAGGCTCTGTAAATTATCTCTTTCCTAAGATCCTACAGTCACTTCTTGTTTTGAGTTGATACATCTGCTACTACTTGTGAAGTAAAAGAGTAAAATACAGGCATAAGCCCACTGGCCCTTTCTCCTGATGTCTTGCAACTAACTACTCTTCTGGTAACTCGGGTATATTTTATGCCCAGCTTCTACCCCCTCCAGTCAGGGAACTCGTACATTGCAGCTTTGTCCTATGATTGTCACAGCCTCCAGCCTCTCTTTCCAGTTGATGTGCTGTCTGCTGTTTTTCATTTACATTCTTTTAGGATTTGTCATCATTTCTGGTTCCCTGATAGTTTTGTCTCTTTTTTTTCCAAGGAAGATAATGCATATGCACTTATTTCCATGAAGCTGGTGTGAGAAGAGGGAATCTACATTTTGTTTTTCCTGCCAACTCAAAGACTTTTAAAATGTATTACGAAACACATTTCTATCTATTCTTTTACAAGATTTTCTCTGTTATCCATAAAGTAGGTTGTGCAATTATCCTGAGATCCAATTCACAAATGGGGCAACTGAGAGAGTAAGATTAATCATACTCCCCCTTCATCACAGAAACACTTTTCTGTTTGCAAAGGACTTTTGTTTTTATAATTTCATTGCTATATCTCTTTCTGATTAGATTTTCACTCCTGAAGTCCACTTGTTGTACCATTAGGGAAACTTGAAAGGCAAAAAATCAATTCCTTCCTTTTTGAGTGATAAATCCTGGGTACCAAATGAGTACTTTAAACCAAATGGTATACCGGACCAAGTCAGACCTCACAGCCTTCTGTTTGGCATGGTGTTCTTGCTTCTGCATGGATATTTCTACCTTGATCACTTCAGTGCCCTCTAAACTCTCTAAATTTACCTCTCCTGTGTTTCCGGTCCCTCTCTTCCAACTAAAAAGAGTTCAGAAATGTAAGTGGTCTTTGGGTTTGGCACATGGAACCAGAGTTTTAATAGTGTAAAATTCATGTCCTGAATACTCAAGGTAGAAGGAGTCAGAAATTAATATAATCCTGTCCTTGAAAAACTTAAAAGGAAGAAATTCAGAAATTCAAGGAAACTAATAACAGTTGTTAATCCCAAGGCAGAAAAGTGATGTTAGAGAATTAAAGTCAGCGGTGAAGAGTAAAAAGCTAGTAGAACAGGAATTAGCAAAGAGCTTCAAAGAGAAGAAGAAGAAAAAGAGGAAGAATAACAAGAACAACAGGAGGAAGAGGAGGAGAATGCAACCATGACCAACAACACTATGACCACGGAGTAAGGGCCCTAAGCCATTTTCTCACAGTGGGTTGTAGTCCAGGGGGCTCATATGGTCTGGCACCTGGTGATCTGGTCCATGGGTGGGTTCTGTCTGTGTGAAGATGCAGGGTTAGGGGCAGCACCCCTCTCCTTTACTCACATCCTTTCTATCAGACAAAATAAGCTACTCTGATGAATTCAAGAGAAGATTAACACATTGTCCTCTTCAAGGTAGTTACCTAGGAACGTGTCTTTAATTCACTAATGAAATTTGGGGGATTTTGTAAGAATTCTAAAGTAGGTCTTTTGGAAGATGTAATAGATAACAGTGCATATTCTTTAGAAATTTGGAATTATTTTGTTCAAGGTGAAACTGGCCACAACCAACAGTGATTATTTACAACTATGCTAGGTCCCCTACAACTGAATGAAGATAAGGTGTGTTTACATCCACAATAAATTAATGGAAGATATGCCTACTTGGCTATAAATACCTGTTTCAACATAGGGCAACCAATATCAGATGTAATATGATTAGTGGGAAGAAAAATATTAGCACTTTAGAAGCTTTGCTAATACTAGGAGGTAGATACTGACAGGCAGAGTATATTTTCCCAGTTTCACTGTGAGAGCTGTTTCATCTTAATTATTACAGACAAAAGCCTAATGAACCTGAGGGCTAGAAGACTGACATAACATGCTGTGTTCCTAGCATATTCTATACTAACGATGCCTACTTATAAATCTTACCATCTTTCCTGGTACATATGACTCTTACCTTCAACCAGATCTAGCAAAAAAGTTTACCTCCTAAGAGCTTGTTTTTCTGACTCCTAGATCTTAATATTCCTGTGGTTTCCTGAGCTACAGAGCAAGCAAATGGAAATTAAGATGACAAAAACACACCCAAAGTAGAAAACTCTATTCTCTAGATCCCTGCAAAATCTCCCAGCTGTGATCCAGAGAGATGCCCATTTTGCATATTTCTTCAGTAAATTCCCTCAGGTGTACCCTAGCACCACCAGCTTTGTTATGAAATGACCCCATTTTTCCTGTGGGTTCCGGAGAAGAGAGCCTGAAATGACCCAAGGGATAGGCTAATGGTCCCAGAAAGAACGTTTAAAAGGATTGAGGTTGCTCCAAGCTTACTTAAATTTCATCTCCTTCATAAAAATTTATCTGACTACCCAACTGAGGATGCTTTTCCAGTTCTCTGAATTCCTAAAACCTTTAGAATATATTGCATATTCTAATTTTTAACTTATACTCCTAAGCACCTTTTTTTCTGGTTGCTGTCGGCTCAGAACCTCGTCTCTCCCCACTCCCAGTGGATCATCTTTCCATGCTTAGGAACGACGAGTCCCAGCTCTCAGGGCTGCAGAGTACCCAGAACACTGGGCACAGAAACTCAGTAAATACTGGTTCACTTGATCTCAGAAAAATGATCTCAATGGTCCTCAATTCAATAAGCTTTTATTTAAAAGAAATGGAGCCATTTTTAAAGTGTTCAGAATACAAACAAAAGGAGTTTGCCATAAACCCAAGCAGGAGAGATTCCTCAGTCAGATCCAGGCTATATGCAAGCTGTGGACGGCGAAAACAGAAATGCTGTGTTTCACAGCATGCTGAGGAAATAACTGAATATTAACTGAAAATTTCTAGGGCAGGTGGGAGGCTATTCCCTAACTCTGTTGATTTAAACCTACCTAAATCAGAGAGTAGAAGTATAAAGGGGGTGTTAAAATAATGTTTAGCAAATAAATTCAGCAAAAGGAAGCTGTATTTTTATATAAAACAACATTGTTGAGGTTGGCATTATAATAAAATGGACATAGAATAAAATGGACCCATTTAAAGTCAGTTCAGTAAGTTTGGACAAATGTAAACATTGATGTACCCAACACCCCAATTAAGATATAGAACATTCTTAAGTTCTCAAAGATCTCTGTTCTTTTGCAGTCAATTCTAACTTGCCCTTTACCTCAGATGCAGGCAACAATGGATGTGCTGTCTCTGTAGATTATTCTGATTTTTTTCTGGATTTTCATATGGATTGAATCATATAGCACATGCTTTTTGTGCAAGGCTTCTTTCACTCAACATAATGTTGATGAGACTTACCCGTATCTTTGTATGTATTGATAGTCTGTGCCTTTTTATAGCTGAGTAGTATACCACGGCATGAACAGATCACATTCTCTTTATGTTCACAATTGATAAGCATTTGAGTGGTTTCGTTTTTGTCTATTAGGAATAAAGCTGTGATAAACATATGTGTTCAAGTCTTTGTTTCATTTGTCTTGGTTAAATACCTAGGATACAATTGCTCGGTGCTTGGTAAGTATATTTGCAACCATCAATCTGTTTTTCAAAGTGGTTAGATCACTTAGATCTGTCTTTACTATCAATATATGAACACTTCATTTGCTCCATATTCTCATTCATATTTAATATTGCTATTTTTTTTTAAATTTTAGCCATTCTGGTAGGTATGTAGCGGTTTCTCATGTTTTAATTTCTGTTTACTGATGACTAGCAATGTTGAATATCTTTCATATATTTGTTGACCACTTACCTTATTTTTGAAGTGTCTGTGTCTTTGCCTTTTTAAGTTTGATCATTTGCTTTGTTATAATTGTATTGTACAAGTACTTTATATATTTTGAATGTGACTTCTTTAAGATATATAGGTGTTCCAGATAATTTCTCACAGTCTCCTTGTTTTTATATTTGCTTAGTAGTGTCTTTTGAAGCATAAATACTTTTAATTTTAATGAACTCTAGTTGTTTATTTTTTGTAGTTAATGTCTCTTAGTACCTATCTTAAAAAAAAAAATCTCTTCTTATTCCCAAGTCACAAAAACACTTACATGTTGTTTTGGTTCAGTGGACAGCAAAAGTTTTCTGTAAGTGACGAGAAAAATACTTTGGCTGTAAGGAACAAAAGGTTGCTGTTGCAACTATTCACTTCGTCCTGGACCACAAAAGCATCAACTCACAACGCATAACAAATGGGTATGGGTAGATTTGGCCAGTGGGCTACAGTTTGCCAACCCCTATTTTGGAAGTTTTATAGATTTAACCTTTATACTTAGATCTATGATCCATTTCCAATTAATTTTGGAGTATGATGTGAGTCATGGACTGAGAATATATATTTTTTTACATTTTGCCATACATATATCCAAACATTCCCGTAGCATTTGTTGAAAAGATGATTCTTTCCATTAAAAGATGGACTAAAAGAATCATAAATCATGATCAAGTTGAATGTATCTCTTGGATGCAAGGATGGTTCAGCATACGCAAATCAAAAATTTGATACATTGCCTTAACAGAATCAAGAATAAAAATAATATCATTATCCCAATCTATGCAGAAAAAGCATTTGACAAAGTTCAACATTCTTTCATGATAAAAATTCTCAACAATTAGGAATAGAAGGAATTTTCTGCAACATTTTAAAGGTCATATATGACAAGCTCACTGCTAGCATCATATTCAATGATGAAAAAGCTGAAACTTTCTTTCTGAGATCAGGAACAAGACAAGGATGTTCACTCTTACCACCTCTATTTAGCACAGTAGTAGAAGTTCTAGCCAGAGCAATTAGGAAAGGAAAGGAAATAAAATATATCCAAATAAGAAAGGAAGAGGTAAAATTGTCTGTTTGCAGATGATGATCTTAAACACAGAAAACCCTAAAGACTCCACCAAAAGATAGTTAGAACTAATAAACAGGCAGAAACCAAATATACAAAATCAATACACAAAAATCACTTACATTTACACTGATAATTAACTATTTGAAAGAGAAATAAAGAAAAAACAATCCCATTTACAATAACATGAAACACAATAAAATATTTAGGAATAAATTTAACCATGGAGGTGAAAGACTTGTATACTTAAACCTATAAAACAGTCTGAAAGTAAATGAGAAAGACAGAAATAAATGGAAAGATATCCCGTGACTATGAATTGGAAGAATTAATATTATCAAAATGTCTATACTCTCCAAGTGGTCTATAGAATCAAGGCAATCTCTGTCAAAATTCCATTGGCATTCTTCACAAAAATAGGAAAAAAATTCTAAAAGACCAAATAATAACCAAAACAATTTTGAGAAAGAACAAGGCTGGAGACATCATAGTTTCTGATTTTAAACTAACTCTATAGAATTACACTAATCAAATTATTATAGTACTAATATTTTTTAAAGACACAAAGAGGGATGCCTGGTGGCTCAGTGGGCTAAGTGTTTGCCTTTGGCTCAGGTCCTGATCCCAGGGTCTTGGGATGGAGTCCCACATAGGGCTCCCTTGGCAGGGAGCCTGCTTCTCCTTCTCCTATTCCCCCTGCTTGTGCTCTCTCTCTCTCTCTCTCTCTCTCTCTCTCTGTCAAATAAAGAAGTAAAGTCTTTTTTTTTTTTTAAAGAAAGACACAATAACTAATGGAATAGAATAGAATCCAAACAGAAATCCACAAATCCACAGCCACCTAATCTTTGATGAGAGTGCCAAGAATCCACACAATAGGGAAAGGACAGTCTCTTCACTAAATGCTATTGAGAAACCTGGATAGTCACAAGCAGAAGCGTAAAACTGAACCCCTATTTTACATCATTGTATTGGAGGGCTGTATCTGGCATATTAAATTAAGAATATGCAGATTATGACCTCCTAAATGAAGAGACACAAGCTACCCTCATGGGGTCAACAGGTAGTTCCCTTTAGCATCTGAGCTCCTTCTTTGGGGAAATGAGAACCCTGGAATGGTTCTAATTCAAGGTGGAATCTTAATATACTCACACAAAGGAAGTCATAAGATTTATTACTTACAGATTCTAGGAACAGGGTAAAAGGTTTGAGGAGCACCTATTACTTATGAAGTGGTTGGGGCAAAGGTCACTAATTTTTCACGAGCTCAGCTCTAACTGGTTATTTTAAATTGTAACCTCACTTTGGGAAAATCAGAGTGAGAGCTTGGAGCAGGAACTCTAAGCTTGGGTCTTTATTTAAATGTTTGGCCTCTGGTGTGAGTTGCATTTTCATATTGTAAAAGGCCTTTGGCAGCAACTTAAAATAGCTGTTTTCTCATCACAACTGATCACAAAAATTAACTCAAAATGAATTAAAGACTTAAATAGAACACCTAAAATCACAAAACTCCAAGAAGAAAACAGAAAAAAAACTCCTTGACCTTGGTCTTGGTGACTATATTTTTTGGATATGATGCCAAAGTAGAGGCAACCAAAGTGAGAATAAAGTGGGACTATATGAAACTAAAATGCTTCTGCACAGCAAACAATCAACAACATTTAAAAGAAACCTGCAGAATGGGAGAAAATATTTGCAAACCATATATGTGATAAGGGGTTAATAACCAAAATATATAAGGAACTTATATAACTCCATAGCAAAAAACAAGCAACCTGACTAAACTGGGCAGAGGGGAGTCCCTGGGCAGCTCAGTCAGTTAAGCATCTACCTTTGGCTCAGGTCATGATCCCAGAGTCCTAGGGACTCTGTATCAGGCTTCCTGCTCAGGAAGGAGTCTGCTTCTCCCTCTGTCCCTCCCCTGTTCCTGCACTCTCTCTCTCTCAAATGAATAAATAAATAAATAAATAAATAAATAATTTAATTTAATTTAAAAATAAATAGTTAATTTTATTATGTTAAAGTTACTATATAGTTGCAAAATTACCATATATTAATATGATATATGATAAAAATTAAAATTACTATATATTAAAAAATAAATGAGTAAAGGACCTGAATAGACATTTTTCCAAAGGAGACATATGAATGGCCAATAGGTACATGAAAAGATGATCAACATCACTAATCATCATGGAAATGCAAATGAAAGCAGTAATGAGATATCACCTCACACCTGTTAGAATGGCTTTTATCAAAAAGACAAGAGACAACGTGTTGGTGAGAATGTGGAGAAAAGGGAACTTTTGGACCTTGTCGGTAGAAAGTAAACTGGCAAACTGGCACAGCCTTTATGAAAAAGTGTGGAGGACCTCAAAAAATTAAAAATAGAACTACCATATGATCCAGCATTCCTACTTCTGGGTATATGTTTGAAGGAAACAGAATCATCTCAAAAAGATATCTGCACTTCTGTATTTGTCGCAGCATTATTCACAATAGCCAAGATATGGAGACAACCTGTGTCTGTCAATGGATGAATGAATAAAGAAATTGTGGTATGGATCTTGATTCAGTCATGAGAAAGAAGGAAATCTTGACATTTGCAATGAAATAGATGAAACCTAGAGGACTGGATGGTAAGTGAAATTAGCCAAAGACAAATTCTGTATGATGTCACTTTTTAATGGAATTGAAAACAAAAACAAAACCACAACTTCAATCTGTATAAAATCCAAGTGTAATGATGGTTTCTAGGGCCTGGGGTTGGGGGCATAAGGGAAATGGGGAGATGCTGATCCAAGGGTACAAACTTTCGGTTATAAGATGAATAAGCTCTGAGGTTCTAAGATGCGGCATGCTGAGTATAGCTAATAATACGGTATTGTACACTTGAAATGTGTTAGCAGAGTAAACCTTAAGCATCCTTATCGCCTGCTCCCTCACACACCAATGGTAACTATGTGAGGTAACAGATGTGTTTACTTGATCACATGGCATTCATTTCACAAACTATACATATCAAATCATCATGTTGTACATTTTAAATATATAAAGTTTTGTCAGTTATACCTCAATAAAGCTGGAAAATAAATTTTAAAATGAATGAATACACAAATAAATTAGTTTTTATAATAGACCTCTTTCCCTATTGAATGATCTTGATACCTCTTTCGAAATCCGTTAGCCACATAAGGGAGTACATATTTCTGGAATTTCTATTCTCCAAAACACGATGCATATTTTTATGTCAAGACATCACTGTCTTGATGACTGTATATTTACAGTAATTCTTGAAATCTGGTAGTGTACATTCTTCAACTTTTTTTCTTTTTCTTTTTTTTAACTGCTTTGGCCTTTATATAGTTACTTTGCTTTTATAATATTTTATATAATGATAGAACCAGCTTGCCTATTGGGATTTTGATTGCTATTGCATTGAATCTATTGAACAATTAGAGAGAATTGTCATTTAGACAATGTTAAATCTTTTGAGTAATGAACATGGTGAATCTCTCTATTTGTTTAGTATTTGTTTACTTTCTCTCAGGTTTGTTTTATAGTATTTAATATGTAGGTCTTAAGCATATCTGTTAAATTTGTTGTTAAGTATTTCATATTTTGGATACATAATAGTATCCAAAATAGTATCCAGTACATACTATTATGTATCCAAAATACATAATGTATTTTCTTAATCAATTTCCAGTTCAATCTGGGTGCTTATGATATAGGAATAAATTTTCTTTTTTTTTTTTTTTAATTTTTATTTATTTATGATAGTCACAGAGAGAGAGAGAGAGAGGCAGAGACATAGGCAGAGGGAGAAGCAGGCTCCATGCACCGGGAGCCCGATGTGGGATTCGATCCGGGGTCTCCAGGATCGCGCCCTGGGCCAAAGGCAGGCGCCAAACCGCTGCGCCACCCAGGGATCCCTAAATTTTCTTTTTTATGTTGATCTTATTTTCTGTGAACATAATAACTTTACCTTTTTAATTCAACTAGGTTTTTTTTTTTTGGAAATTCATAGGATATTTCATATACACAGTGATGTTTTCTATCAATTAAAAGTTTACTTCTTCCTTTTTATCTTGTCAACTTTTTTTTTCTCTTGCCTTATAGTTCTGGCTAGGATTTTTACCAAATTGTTGAAAAGTAGTTGTGAGAGTGGACATTCTTCTCTTATTCTTGATTTTAGTTGGAAGACATTCAGTTTTTTCCATAAAGTATTATGCTAGATTTTACAAAGGTGCTATTTATCAGGTTTTGGAGTATGTTTCTATTCCTAGTTTGCTGAAAGATTTTATTCCTTTTAATCATTGTTTTGTTAGATGAATCTTCTATATCTATTGAGATGCTATGTTTTAAAATCTTCCATTTTCGTAAATTAAATCAGTTGAATTCCAAATGTTAAATCAGTCTTGCATTCATGGAGCAAATCCCACATAGTCATAGAACATTATTCTTTTTAAATTGTTCTAGAATCTAGTTACTAATATATCCTAAGAATCTTTGCATCTATGTATGAGGGCTATTGAGCTAAGCTTTCTTTTCTTGTAATACCATCTATTTTAGGTATTAGGATAATTCTGAGTTCATAAGATGAGTTTTGACAGATTTTCTCATCTTCTATTTTCTGAATGATTTTTGTGTAGGATGAATATTATTTCTCCCCTAAATGTTACATAGGTTCCATAAGTGAAACATCTTCCTGGTGTTTATCTTGTGGAAAATTTATAAATATGATGTTAATTTATTTAATAGAGATAAGGATATTCAGATGCTTCTATGTTTTTTAAAATCAATTTTGTTAATTTGTATTTTTCAAGGAATTTTTCCATTACATCTTGGTCAGGAACAAGCAAACTTTTTCTCTAAACAGACAGATAGTAAATATTTTAGGCTTTGTGGGCCACACAGTCTGTCACAATAAATCAACTCTGCTACTATAGCATGAAAGTAACCATAGACAATACATAGACTAATGGGTATGGGTGTGTTCCAGTAAAGCTTTATTTAATAGTAGACCAGATTTGGCATTTTGCTGTAGTTTGTCAACACATTTCGAATTTAACAAGAGTTTTATGTAATACTCCGTCATTATTCTCTTAATGTCTGTAGTATCTGGAGTAATGTCCCTTCTTTATTCCTAATATAGTAATTTAAATATATATATATATATATTAATTCCTTTGTTCAACTTTATTCTCACTCTATCTTGAGATAATAATATATACATTTTACTTCTACAGATGTTATAAACCCTACTTTTTTTTTTTTCTTTAACCAATCAATTATCTTTTTGAATGGTAGGACTGCTTTTCATTCCTAACATAAATTCTAACTGGTCATAATATTCAATGGTATTTATATTTTGTTATATCCAACTTGTTAAAACAGTAAATATATTACTAGAATTTTTATAGTAAAATAGCATAATCAAACAGACTATAACGACAGAGAATAGGTCATCAGGATATCCCTCTTGGAGGAGATAATATAGAAATTAAGTCCTACAAGAAAAAAGGGAAACAATTACGAATACAGCTGACCCTTGAACAATGCAGATTTGAACTGTGCAGGTCCACTTAAACATAGATTTTTTTTTATATATAAATACACTATAGTACTGTAAAATATTTGTTAATCAACTTTATGTTATATAAGGCTTTTACTCAACTGTAGGCTATTAGAAGTTAAGTTTTTGGGGATTCTAAAGTTATACATGGATTTTTGACTGACAGGGTTCAGCACCCCAGACCTCTATATTGTTCAAGGGTCAC
The DNA here is from genome assembly GCF_048164855.1 of Canis lupus baileyi. Lineage (NCBI taxonomy): Eukaryota > Metazoa > Chordata > Mammalia > Carnivora > Canidae > Canis > Canis lupus. The sequence goes on from NC_132842.1 coordinate 1,426,393, forward strand.
TTGCAAATTCATCTCAACTCTATCATTCAGTGATTCTGTGATTCCAGTAGAACTAGAAAAGTCTAGTGAACCTTAGACCAAACCTCTTACTTAATAGGTGAGGATATGAAGCCTAGAGAAAGTAAAGGAGTTAAGTGATTTGCCTAAAATTTCCCAGTGACCTATTTGTAGACCTGGAACCAGTCAGTCCCCTAACCTTAAATCAAGTGATAGATCCATTACATATACATTCTTATCAAAAAATTGGCTTTACCTTGCAGTATCATGGCCATTTAAGAAGGATATTGCATTAACATTTGACATGGTACAGATTGGTTCATTTCCACACTTCAGAGATGATTTTAGCATTAGCTGAAGTTTTTAAAATGTTAAAAAATAGTTACTGACAGAAGTCTTATATTTTAGGGGAAGAAGAGTAGCTCCAGGAGTTTATTTCCCTTCATTTTTTAATTGAGTTATAACTTACCTGCAGCAAGTCTTTTTTTGTATCTGGCATCTTTCATTCAGCATGTTTCTTTGTTTACTTTTTGAATTCTACCATTTTTAAATTTAAATTCAATTAATTAACATATAGTAAATTATTAGTTTCAGAGGTAGAATACAGTGATTAATCAGTCTTATATAATACCCAGTGCTCATTACATCATATGCCCTCTTTAACGTCCATCACCCAGTTGCCCCATCTCCCTACCCCTCTCCACTTCAGCAACCCTTAGTTTGTTTCCAATGATTAAGAGTCTGCTATGTTTTGTCTCCCTCTCTGATTTCATCTTTTTTTAATTTTTTCCCTCCCTTCCCCTATGATCCTCCATTTTGTTTCTTAAATTCTGCATATGAGTGAGATCATGTAATTGTCTTTCTCTAATTGATTTATTTCACTTAGCATAATACGCTCTAATTCCTCTAATTCTACATCATTGCAAATGGCAAGACTTCATTTTTTTTTTTTTGGTGGCTGAGTAATATTCCATTGTATATACACCACATCTTCTTTTTTATTTTTTATTTTTTAAAGATTTTATTTATTCATCCATGAGAGACACAGAGAGAGAGGCAGAGACAAGGGCAGAGGGAGAGCAGGCTCCACACAGGTAGCCTGACATGGGACTCGATCCTGGGACTCCAAGATCACGCCCTGAGCCAAAGGCAGGCACTAAACTGCTGAGCCATCCAGGCATCCCATATACTGCATCTTCTGTATCCATTTGTCTGTCAATGGACATCTGGGCTCTTTCCATCATTTGGCTATTGTGGACATCACTGCTATAAACACTGGAGTGCAAGTACCTCTTCAGATCACTACATTTGTATCTTTGAGGTAAATACCTAGTAGTGCAATTGTCAACATGTTTCTGAAATTCATCCATGTTGTTTCTTGGATCAATAGTTCATTCCTCTTTATTGCTGAGAAATATTTCATTATAATACTATACCAAAGCTTCTTCACTCATTCCCATGCTGATAGACACCTGTTCTGTTTCTAGGTTTTCTTATTGATAATGTTGTTTGAATAGATTTCTATGAACATTCTTGCATTAGACTTTTTTTGACATCTGTTTTTGCTTGCTTGGATAAACTTCTAGGAGTAGAATTGCAGGATCATAAGTAGATATATGGTTATTTATTTTTTTTGAGAGACTATCAACAATTTTCCAAGACAGACATACCATTTTACACACCTGCCAACAATGTAGGAGAGTTCTGGTAGCCCCATATCCTCATCAATATTCAGGGTTGTCAATCTTTTTTTTAATTTTTAATTTTAGATATTCTAGTAGGTGGGTTCTGGTAACTCCTGGTGTATTTTATTTGCCTTGCCATGATGATTCCTAATATTGAGCACATTTTCATGTGGTTATTTGACTTTGTATAGCTTCTTTCATGAAGTGTTTGTTCAAGTATTTGCCATCTTTTTTAAAAAAAGGATTTACTTATTTATTTGAGAGAGAGTGCAGGAGGAGGGGCAGAAGGAGAGGGAGAGAAAGAATCCTCAAGCAGATTCCTCACTAAGGGCAGAGCCCAATGCAGAGCTCAATCCCAAAACCTTGAGATCATGACCTGACCCAAAATCAAAGAGCCAACCACTTAACCAACTGAGCCACCCCACGTACCCCTGCCGATTTTTTTTGAAATCAGGATTTTGTCTTCTGGTTGTTGACTGTTCGAGTTCATTTTACATTTGGAATACTAGTCTTTCATCAGGAATATGTCTGGCAAATTCCTAGGAGCTTTAGACTTACACCAGAGTTGAATTTACCTCCAGAATATTTTAGAGGCATGGTGCCTACATGGTTCAGTTGGTTGAGTGTCCCACTCCTGATTTCAGCTCAGGTCATGATCTAAGGGTTGTGAGATCAAGCCCTGCATCATGCTCCACAATCAGTGGGGAGTATGCTTGAGATTCTCTCCTCTTCTTCTCTCTCTGTTTCTCCCCCTGCTCATGCTCTCTCCCTCTTTCCCTATGATATGATAAACAAATAAAAAATTTTTTTAAAAAAATATTTTAGGGTCTAGCTGGAATAACTACTTCCTAGAACTTTTCTATCATTATACCACATTCTCTCTTGGACTGGGCTTCTTGGTGAAAATGAAGCAAAGCAGGGCTCACTTGGGAATGCCTAACAGGGTACCACATCTGTCTGTCTGTTTCTTGAGTATCAGAGTATTCTAGTGTAAAAGCAAAGAGGAGTTTACAAAGGACTTGAGTCTATGAGAAGGTGAAGTTGTTACTGCCTCAACTTCCTTGCTCCAAAAGTTGTCTCACAAACTTGGCCCTCACATCAGCTTACCGTTCTCTTTCCCCATATTATTCCTTCTACAGCAGTTCCCACCTCATACGACCACTTGTTTCTACTTGCTTAACCTTGAACTAATCTTTCCCATCAGAATTTCCTTATCATATTAGAATTTTCGAAGGGAATTTTCAAAAGACATTTGTCAGAAGTTCACAAACTTAAAATCGAATGTCATCCACATGAGAAAGATCTTTCCCTAAATTAACCTCAAGATCCCTTTTTTGGGCTTTTCCAGCCTTTCCTGCCCTTTGGAGAAACTCCTCAAGTTCAGGCCTAGGGACGTTCTTCTCCTGCTCCTGGCTCAACCCCTTCCCTGTTGGCACTGGCCTGTGCATGATGAAGTTTAGATTCCCTCACTCCTGCTTCTCATACCAGCTCTCATACTTCTTAGCATGAGCTCTGGGTATTTATAATCCTGCCATGAGAACAGGATGCTGAATATAAATGTGCCTTCAGAAGCCCAGCTGCCTGACCATCTTCTCCCACTAAACATTGATCCACATGCTTCTTCCTCCTGCCTAAGGTTTTCAATTGCTCAGACAATTAAGAAGATATTTATTAAAGAGGTCTGCAATGTCTAAATTCAAGTTGTTGTTTTCTAAACAGTGGCTACTAAATGAGCAGCTGTGCTCATTTGGATCTGATTGCTCCACACATTTCCTATTCTATTCATTAAGGGGTGAATCATGTGTTTATTAGTTGAAGCACACCCCCTGAAGTGTATTCATATTATTAGTCCCAACTGAGAGGAAAGGAAACTGACAGTTAAGTGAAAGGATGTCATAAAAAAGGTCTCCTCTTTGCACAACACACTCACTCTTGCATTGCCTCATCCAGTTTTCATGTAGACCCTACTTGCTAGGTGAGTCATTTGCTATTACCTCCACTGCAGCAGAAGAAGAGACCGAGAATGCCTGGGCTAAGCAATCCACCCAAGGTTCCCTGGAAGGTCAGCTGTGAGGCAGAAACCAGAATGCTGGCCTCCTGCTTCCTGGCTCAGCTATCCCTCCACCCCCACAGACTCTTAAATTATAGCAAGTCAGTGGGATGGCAGGGCAAGAACAGATTTTGGACAGAAGACAAGGAGGCAGTGACATCAGTGGACCGAAAGGAAGCCAAACCAAGGACACGTCCTAATTGCTCATAAGGGGATGAGGACTCCACTGAAGGTCCTTCCTAACATGAAGGCCTTTCACTGCTGAGGCAAAGCTCCCAGCCCCAGGGCTTCTCCAACCCTGAAAGGTCCAGGGCTAGAGAGCCTCCCTTCCCACTAGCACCCAAGTTTCTCTGGCAGGAAAGCTGCTCCTCTGTGATTTAATATTCTTCCTACTTCTCTTCTCATTTCTGCCTATTGAGTACATCTAGTGGAGCTCATCAGGAGAACTCACTAGAATGCAAAATGGCGTCAGATGGGCTGTTCCCTTAGGGAAAGGAGAGCCTCTCCTGTTGCTCATGTACTGACCTAGGCTTCCAGGGTGGGGTTGGTGCCCTTTGCTGAAGAGAACTAGATTTTTCCCGCCTAATGCTTTTTTCAAGCACTGAGGGAAAGCTATTTCTCCAGAGGGGAAAAGGGTGATTATTAGTAGGAAGAAAGAAGTGATACAGAAGCAAGTCTACACATGTCTTGCAGGAAACTGGCTCGGTATTTCCCCTTATTTGCTCCAGTGAAAAAAAGTGCTGAAGTGGTTCCAAGGTCAGCAACCAACAGCCCCCTCCTCCTGTACTTTGAATGAGATTTTTGCAGTTCCACTTGTTTTGGGATTACAGGCAAGAAGGAAATTGGTATTTAAAACTGACTTGAGAGGAATAACATTTCGCAAGAGGCACAACTAATATTAGGAATAAGACACAAAGAGCAAAGGGATCTCAATGATACTAATAATGTTTATAAAAATTATTATTATCAAAGTGGCCACTATGTACTAGGTATTCTACTGTAACCATTAAGTAGGTATGAATATTCCTCTTTTACAGATCAAAACAAACACACATACAAACCCAAAAACAATTGCTCAAGCTCAATAAGGCAAAATGACTTGCCCAAGGCCTAGTGTTTGTAACTAGAGTAACTGGAGTTTTGAATCAATTCTGTCTGGCTCCCCAGACCATAGTCTTTGCTAAATACTTACATTTTTAGTCCTGTGGTCAAAATGTATATTATTCTAGCATGACAATATCAAGGGACTGTAGTCCCAGACTGAGGCTCATATGGCTTCTTGCACCTCAATGAGGTCACCATATATTTCAAACCTTGAGTGTTCGGAAACTGAGCTACAGCCATACATCCAAGGGTGACAAACCACTGCTGAGTTTATTTACAATAGCCAAGTTTATAAAAGTCTGTTTTTTATATCAGTTTACTGACCACTCCCATTTTTAGCAGGATGACTTCTCTTTTCTGAACAAATTTAGATAAATCCCTTAGAAAGATGAACCTAGCACTTGGCAATAGGTGGTGTCAGAGTGATTAGAAATGGAAGATGGGGAGAACAGTTTGGGATAAAAGTCTGAGAACTAGCAAATTGGAGCTGGAAATGGAAGAGAAGGTATTGATAGTAAACAGACCCTGTGGATGAAAAACTCACCTGACTTGGCAGCTAGCTGATCTTAGGGAGAAAGTGAAAGAGAAGTCAAAGATATTTGAGGTTTCCAGCCTGGCGGTGATAAAACAGGTGATTCACTTCTAGGAAGTAACTAATTAGGGCATGAGGTGCATTAGGATTTGAGATAGAGACTTTAAAATTGAAGGAAATCCAAAAGAAGATGTCAACTTAGCACCTGAAATTGCAGGATTAACTGGGGTAAAAAAATGTTTTTTTTTTTTTAGGGTTATGAGGGAGCACTGTAAATATGTAGACTAAAATTTTACTGGGGTCAGTAATTATGTCCAGCCTGTTATCCCCTACTATCTAGTCCCTTTGCCAACTCCATTCTCAGCTCCCTAGATGCTTCTTTGACTTCATGTCCTGGAATTTTCACAAGCTTTGGTTGATTGATATAGTAATGTATGTTTACTGTGATCCCTTCCTTCATAGCACTAGAGAAGCATTGTGTGTCTATTTAGGATTGTCATTTTGTTCTTTTTGAGAGGATGTCTCCCTACATAGCTTACATACTGAATGTTGCTCGAGGGCCCATCTAGAAGCTTCTATCTACCCCACTAGGCTTGAGAAAAAAAAAACCCTCATAGAGATGGATGCAGCCAGCTGATGTATTTGGTGGGGATTTCAGGGGCTATAACTCTAGGCACAGCTGGGAGAAGAAAAGAGCTTTGAATACTGTGGGAAGAAGAGAGGACTCTTTTCCCACACTAGAGCTTCCAAACAACCTGGAAATGTCCGTAGGCCAGGCATCTTGCCATAGATATTATGAGTCAGGTTCCCTGAGGCTCCCAGACTACATGTCCAAAAGCCTTGTTTGGCCCATTCTCCTTTCTAATCCACTGAGATGGCTGAGAGCAAAATATCCCCAGGGTGGAAAAAAATAAGGATTCAGTAGGTCCTTCTACCTAGAAGAGAACTAGAAGTTTTTCTCATGACCATAATTTTTAAAGAACATCACTTAGTCAGAAATGCTCCTGAGACCTCCAAACCCGTTATTCTTTCTCCTTGTTTAAAGATTGTTAGAAGTAATAATAATAATAAAATTATTATATCTTATTAATAAGATTTATCTAATAATAGCAATAGTTCACAGTTAATATGTGCCAGGCACTGTGCCATCCACTTACAATCATCATCAAATTTAATCTTCATGGCACTTTTCCATAATTGTTTTCACTGGGTATTTTTTAAATCACTATTCTGTTTACTGTTTTGTAATCCTAGACTCTCAGAAAGGAGAACTATTTAGAAACTAACCAGGCTAGACTGAGTCATGAAATTGGCTGTCCATGTTATTCCAAGAATAGGCCTGTCTGATTTCTACTTTTTCTAACTTCCTTAAACTTATTTCTCAGTCATATCTTGGATTCTTTATCTCTTGGAATGTCTGCCACTATCTTCGTCTCTCAACTGCCAAGTGACACCTAATCCTGCATCCCAAAGGCCACAAGATCCTGAGAGTCCTTTTTGTCCATGCAAAACATTAAACTTATTTCCATTAATCTCACCCAGTGTGCACCAGAAACCACTGCTTTATTCTAATGAGTGAGCTAATGGTTCCTCCAGATTGTTTTGAATTAAAAGCAACTTTGTGTACTCATATAAGCACCCTCTTTTGCTCTACCTGGACATCACTATTGAGTTCTGGAAAGTTCATATTCTACTCTATCAATTTCTACCTTAAAAGTGTCAGTGATAATCTATCCACTCAACAAATAGCAAATGCTGGCACTGGAAAGTATACTGCATGAAAGTACTCAAAATCTAGACTCTGAATCTCTTCCAGATTTTTAAGGACTCTATTAAACAACATAAGAAAAAAGAATTTGATATTTCACATCAAAAATGTTTGCTTAGAACAGATCTGTGTATTTCCTAATACACTTGGAGCTGGCAATTCTAGATTGTGAGTTTAATGTGATCCAAGTGGGCTTTTACCTGCAAACACTTTGCCTGTAGGCAGCTGAGTCTTGGCTTATGTAACATGGTAGGTAATCTGTGTTAAATGACTAATCAGCAAGTGGCATGAGCAGCTCCCTACCTCCACAGTGGGTACCACTGTGGAAATTCTGGAAGAGGAAGGCAAAGAACAAACTTACATGAGCATGAACTGTATGCCTTCTTTTGCAGATCGACACAAAAGAGGCTGTTTTGTCATGCATCACATGTCAGCTCTTCACCTGGACCAAGTGAATCAAGAATGGCCATAACCTACACTACCTGTGAATTTCTATTTCTCAAGCACTGAGTTCAAAAACTGATAAGACATTCCTTGGACTCCCAAATCCCTGGCCAATACTGGTCCACAGAAACTCAGTATTTGCTCCTTTTTATACTAGAATGCTGGAACTTGTAGAGTTAATTTAAGAATGGTATGACTAATTTTATGTTGGTTTTGGTGCATTTTAATTGAAGAAATATGAAGTTCTATTGCAGATATTATATTCTGAACTTGGAAATCACAGTGGAGTACACTAATATGCAAATCACAATGGCCAACTTTGTGTCCTAAAGCTACAGGACCTGCAAGAAGAATGGCCAACTACCCAGGCCTAATTTTCTGAGAGGTATTAATTCAACCTCATCAGAGACCCTAAGGGTTAGGAGTGACCTTAAGAGTGTCCAGCTTTCTGGAAAAACTAGTCCCTGTCTCACAATAAGATCCACTCATGTTTAGCTTATTTACATCTGAATTTTATTTTTTAAAGAATTCACAATTAAACCACTTTTAAGGGCATTATTCAAATATTTTTCAATGTATGGTGGTTTCCATGTTTTTCATCTCTACTTTTCCCATTTTCTCTGCTGCAGAACAAAGACAGACTTGAAGGGAGACAGATGGGGCAAACATGTAGAAGGTGGGGGGCCGCTTTAAATGACAGCTCTGGGGAAGGACAAAAATGGGCTCTCCTCATTATGTTCATGGAACACTAAATATGAAGAAATCAAGCTGCTTTAGGACTCAAACACTTATGGTAGCTCATATTGCATTGGGAGAAAATGTTAACATTAATAGGTTACATAAGAAAAGTGTCCAAGATCAACATATTCGAGGCCAGTATAAATACTAGCATATACATTCAGATATGCAATGATACTATCCGCATGAACACACAGGAAAAGAAATTTCCAATTTGCACAGCTGTGAGGTTTCTTTCAGTTCCCAGCAATTTTGAGAGTGTATTGAAATTTTCAAATTAACTGGGGACATTTTACTCAATTTTATCTCCCAATGCGTTTGTGTCACTTTTTCTTCAAGGTCTGTGCATTTTACTGATTGAAATGCTCAAACGTTTATTCATTTATTCATTTCAAAGGAACAGATCATCATTATGAGTTTTTTTTTTTTGAAAGAACAGTGTCAGAACTTTCTAATATTCTTTTCTGTTTCTTCTCTCCATGTACTTTGCTTCTTCATAACCCTTCACTCCCTTTATCTTCATACTCTTCACATCCTGGCCCTTGCCTGTTACTTCTACAGGAAACTTGCTCACCATCTGGAGGGTCCCTCCTTAATCCTAAAGCGCTCCGTGGAAAGTCAGAGCAAAATTCCCCGCACATGCCTGGGTCTGGGACAGGGTGCAGGACAAGAGGAAACATTGGTAGATGATCTTAAAATTCAAATACCGTTCAGTAGTGCCATACCATCTGAGCTAGCTGCAAACGGTGAATAAACCCAGCTTGTAACTTAATGGTCCTTGTGCTTGTGTGTCTGTGAATACATTAAGAGCTCTCAAAGAAGAAATTGTGCAATCATAAATAAAAGATAGCAGTGACTCATAGGCAGTCACACAGAAACAGGACTCGATTCTCCCAATCTATCAGTGTGGATAGTAACATGGGTTCTGTCCCCTTTCGGCTTGCTTGGTAGTGTGAAACCCACTCTAGATGCGGTCGCACGGGGAGAGGTTTGAGGGCCTTCAGTACATATTGTCTGCCCTGCAAAAGTCACCTGCTTTACTTGGAATGGATTTCAAAACCAACTCATGTGGTGCCTGCTATACTATAATAAACAAATAAATTAGCTGCTGTGATATGGAAATTTACATGATTCAGTGTACTTAAAAACTGTTAACTGTGAACTTATTAATTGAAAACCACAGGACAATAATCAGCATGTCCTTCAGTGGAAAAACGAATCTCTTGTTAAAGTGAATTTGTAAGGCAATAAAGATGTATTTTTCAAATAAACCTATGCCTCAAGCCGCTTGATGTGATATTTTTAACTTTATCTTTCGGCAGCTCGTGCTTTGTTTTTGGACTACATATTGATTTATTTCACGAAAACATGTAGTCTTAACTCTATCCCCACATGTTTTTTTTTTTTTTTTTTCACTGCTCCATGCAGGTTATATTCATTCCAGTCAATCTTGTTTTTCTGCCTCCTGTCTAGAGAACTTTAATTAAAATGGTCTGCTAAAGCTTGAATCTCTCAAAGGGAGAGCTTGGAATCCCAAACTGCATTTTCATCACAGAACTCCCAAGGAACATACACCTTCCCCCTCAAACATATGTTCCAAGGGGAATGTTTGTCTAGAAGCTACTAGGTACACTGAAGACTGAAAGATAACCAACTCTTCGATGATTTTTGATCTAGGCAATTGATCAGGCGAATTCCTGAGGTTGGCCTGTCAGAGCTGGCCAACCCACAATCCGTTATTTCATCATCTGATCTCAAAGAAAGGGTCAGGATAAGAATGATGTGTCTGCTCACTATGCAATGGACAGATCCCATGGCCTCTTGGAGCTCACCTTCTAAAACTGTCATATCATCGCTTCTGCTGCTGCTGAACACGGTGATGCTGTTCTGTCTCCTTTGAGAACAAGGGGTCCTGAATGGCAATGCCATGTGATGATTAACAAAACAAAAACATCAAGTCTGGCTTAGGTTATTTAGATAAAAATTTAGATTTCAGATTTTTAAAGATTTTATTTATTTAATCATGACAGACAAACAGAGAGGCAGAGACACAGGCAGAGGAAGAAGCAGGCTCCCCGCAGGGAACCCGATGGGGGACTCGATCCCAGGACCCCGGGATCACGTCCTGAGCCGAAGGCAGACACTCAACTGCTGAGCCACCCAGGTGTCCCTAGATTTCAGATTTTTAAATGTCTTTGTTTTACCAATGTTTCTGTTTCCTCTAAGTATTATGTGGAAATCTCCTTAAAGCTTAGTCTGTTTTCCTCATCTTTACTTTCCTGGTTGACTTTTCATGAACCACTTGTAAAGTGGAAAAGCCACCAGCTTTTTTGATGCCTTCCTCCCCACAGAATTAATCCAGAGAGCTTGTGAGTGTTCCAGAGAGGTCTCAGTGCCGTAAACCTTCCCCTCTCTCCTGGGTGGACTGGTGCATTCCCTCCACCTGTAGTGCTCCTGTTAGCTGGAGCTTCCGGCCTCAATCGCAACTCAGCATGAATGCAATGTTCAGGGTTGAAAACTGAACCACTTTTTAAAGAAGGCACTAACGAAATACAGCCATCACAGGCATGGCTCATTAGAGCCTCGCATATCACAAGCTACTGTAATATGCTCAACTCATCAAAGACAAAGCTTTTAAATATTCTACTGATTTTTAAATACGCTTCCCACACTGACATGCTAAAACAAACAAAAACTCCATATGGATTGAGCATTACAAATACATAACTCTTATGTGTGTTCATTATTGCTTTCCCTCTCAGAAGAAAACTTTAACAAAAATCTATCTTCATATCTATTGTAAGACTGAATAGATTGGGAAAGTTGTCAGCCAGCTGCCAGTCAGATATGAATTTTTAAATGACCCCAACTTCTTAGACATTGCTTCCATTGAGAGGTGGGGTGTAGGGTCCTCTTCCCTTGAATCTGGGCAGGCTTAGAACTATTTCAATCAATAGAGCGAAGTGATACGTTGTGACTTAAGAGGCTAGGTTGGAAAAGGCCATGCAGCTTCCCTCCTGGTTGTCTCAGAACTTTTTCTCCCTGGATGCTTCAGATGCTTCATCTTGGACCATGCTGTGAGAAGGCTGAGCCACACAGAGATGCCACATATCAGTGCTTTGAGGATAGCCCCAGCTGAGCCCATGTGTCTGACGTGTGAGTGAGGAAGCCTCCAGATGATTTCAGTCCCCAGCTTTTTGAGTCACCAGCAGCCGTCTGCATCTTCCCAGCTGAGGCCCCAAACACCACAGAGCAGACACAAGACACCCTGCTGTGCCCTGTCCAAATTCCTGAGCCATCATCAGTGAACATCAATAAAATGGTTGTTGTTTGGGGTCACTACATTTACAGATAACTGGAACAGAAGAAATAACAGAGGACCAAGAAGGTGAGTACATAACAACAAAAAAGGATGGCTTAATAGCCAAATAATTTGAAAGGGGAAAAATGCTCAAGATCCTCTGTTACATCCCGAATGGTAGATTCAGTGACTTAGGTGAAGACATAGAAGGTGGTTTTATTTGCTCTGCAGCTCACACAAGGATTAGCAGGATAGAAAAACATAAGATTACAGAACTAGCTCAATAAGTTCTTGACAGACTGATATGATGAACCAAATCTCACAGGATGAAATATCACAGAGATAAATGTAAAATTTCCCACCTCTGTTAAAAGATAATAACTTGAATAATGTGGTATGAGGAAGATGTCACTTAGTACCAGCAAAAAGATACAAGGTTTGTAGGTTGAGAATAAGCTTCCTATGAACCAAGAGTGCATGCAAGGAGGTTGCCTTGAAAGATAAAGTGGCCTGAGGCCTCCTTAATAGGAAGGAATTACCAGCATAAAGAATTGGGTGGGGCACCATGTGGTTCTTCTCTGCTTTCTGGAATCTGGGAGTTCATTCTGGTCATTTCTCTTCAAGACCAACTACAGCATGCACTACAGTATGGTATTTGCACCCTCTCTCAAGGGGAATGGATGAAGAATCAGGCATATGTGCATGGAAAAGAGAAGGTACATGGGTTTCCTAATGACCATCTTCAATTTTATGGGGGCAAGTAAAGTGGCCAAGGATAAGAATCCTTCTGTACAGCCCCAAGGATAGGACGAGGAGCATTACAGATGGAAAGTCCTGGAAACTTCATTGTATCAACATGAAAAACTTCACAGAGTTAAAGTCCTCCAAAGCTGGGGCAAAGTGCCAAGAATGGCAGCGACTGCCCCAAAATAAAAAAGTACTTGGCAGAGATGATAGAGAGGTGATTAAAGAACCAAATAATTTTAATAGTCGTTTAACAGTTGAGGTTCTCTGATTCTTTTGACAATCTTTTATGGTTCAACTTGTTTAAACAAAATGCCATCTATTTACTCGCATGTCCACTTACTCAATAATGGTTAAATGCCAATGAGCCACATAGTGAGGCCAGGCCATGTAGGGGATGGAAGATGGCTAAAATCTCAACACTACACTCTGAAACCTCCCATTATGGAGAATGTGTTGAGGCAAATATGGGAGTTAAAAGTTGAAAAGAAAGCCTGCAAAGAAAGAGAGTCAAAATGCTTTTGATCTCCTGTAGGGTGCAGGGCAATGATACCAAAAATTTTCACTGCTGCATTTTAGTGGTACGTTGAGATAGACACTGATAGACTACACATAAATATGAATCTCACGTCACCACCTTATTTGCATCAGCTTCAGGCTCAATGTTTGGATTCTGTTTGAGAAATATATGAAATCTATGTTGACATTTTGTTTCGGAAGCACTCACTCAGAGTTCCCCAATTCCCAGATTTTGATTTCGATCCCTAGAACAGGAGATCCTAGCAATACGAGGTAGTAATGAATTGGAAAGGTTATTTATTGCAGGTAAGGAGATGTGAATAGAAAAGTAGGACAGCCTCCAGGGTGTTCACACCAAGTACAAAGATGACAACATTTATTACCACGCTAACAATGTGCCATTAATTGTAGCCATCACTTTACTGATAATGATACTGGTTTGCCCACAAGAACTCTCAGGATCATATAAATTTAGGAAACTCATTTAAGTTTAGTTTAGTCTTGAACATATTGTCTGCTTTCTTATTGCTACAGTGAAATCTCATTTTCTCCACTCCCGAGTGCAGACTATTGGGCGCCTTGACAGTTGACATCAGGGCTCTTCCTTGGCCAGTTGTCAGAGGTGCCTCTCCCCCGGAGGCAGCATGCATTATGGAAGTGACACATATGTGCTGCTCCTCGTAGTGCAGCAGCCAAGGCAGGCAGAACTGCGAGTCAGCAGCCTGGGCTTTCCAGTGCAACCAGCTGCTGCACATTTAGCACCCCAGCTCTCATCTGAAAGGAGAACAAAGAGTGACAGAGAGGATTCTGGGGCCATCTTAGCTCTGGGTTCACAGATTTTAGTGGTTAGTTAGTTCCACTCCTTACCCACAGCTATCAAATCAGCTATTAAACATTGCTGAAAGGCAACCATGCAGACCCCAGGGAGATCCCTCATTTGGGGAGACTTGGAATTCTTTCTATGAACAAGTTCTCTGTATATTGAATAACTTTGGAATTCCTGTAACAGCTCAGGAGTCACTCAGAGCCCTGCCCTCCACAGTCTTTAGGACTCATGGGATATAGCTCGTTTGTCTACTCCCCCCACCTCCAGTCTTCTCCATTGAGGCTAAACACCCCTAGTCTCTTTTATCCTCTTACGTGGCCTGATTTCCATCTTCTCCTTCTCCTTGTTGCCCACTTGAACACTTCTTAATTGCTCACATGCCTCTTCATGTGGTTTCCGGACTTTGGCACAATTCTGCCACTGAATTTAACCTCATCAGGGAACTGCACACCTACGACCTCCTTACATGGGGCTTGTTCTTCCTAGCTGTGACAGATTTATCTTCTATGTGTCCACCCCATGCCTATGTAAGGCCAAGACCAGGTCCCCACGGGGCCTAGGCAGACACACAGGTAAAAACCTTCTTCCCTGTAGGCCTTTATAGACCTATTGTTCAAATGACATCATTCCACCTAATTTTATTGTGCAAGTCATTATTTTTCTATCTTCTTCCTAACATTATTTACACATTAACTGATAATAATTGAGTACTGATTCTGTGCCCAGCATGGTGCTACACATTGTTAAAGTCTTTGGTGAAACCATTTTACCTCAAGGCCACAGAATGTTCCCCCTCCAAGGGAAGTGAGTGAGCAGGGTCTGACAGGAGGGAAACCATGCTGCTCTGGAGGCAGCCCACTTCTCAGAGTACTCACAAGCTTGTGCCCCTGAGACTCCTGTGGACCTCTATGAGCTGACCACATGGGTTGCCATTACTAGCCCTTCTCAGAGTGTTTGCCCATCTCTAGCCTTCTGACTCTCAATCTGTAAGTTCTCATAAACTCTGTGATGTGATCCACCCTAGTCTAGGGGTCAGGACCCAATGGGAAAGTTACATGATCTCCTTGCCGAACTACCTTTTCATCTTCCTCAGTTCTTGAAGGAAAATATGGAAGCAAATGGGGCCGGGAGGCTCAGTTCCCTCTGACAGCTGGTAACTTCACCCCATCTGCTCCAATCACGGGACCTGCTTCCTTTCTGACTCTCCTCTGAACAGAAGGAAAAGTTGTTTCTGGTGCCTTTAGTTTCAGCTTTTCCTGATACATGATGCTCCTTGATAATTTGATTGGATATATCCTGGCTCCCATATTTTGTGCATGTCTTTTTATCAGAGAACACTGTGAACAGCAGGAAGGATTTCTTTGGACACTGACTTCTTCCTTTTCTTCCTCAATGTAATCATTTTTTACTTTTTTCTTTGAATTTAGTTTCCTCTTAGATCCTTCCCTCATAATGAGCCATAAATACATTTATGGTCTGTAACCAGAAGACCATCACATATTTTATTTTTCTTAATTTTAATTTCAGTGTAGCTAACATACAGTGTCATATTAGTTTCAGGGGTAAAATATATGATTCAATACTTCCATACATCACCCAGGGCTCATCAAGATAAGTATTCTTAATCCCCATCACCTATTTTACCCATCCTCCCACCCACCTACCATATGGTAACCACTGGTTTCTCCTCTATAGTTAAGAATCTCTACCCTGAGGTGTCTCTTTTTCTTCCATTGTTCATTTGTTTTGTTTATTAAACTCTATATATTAGTGAAATCATATGGTATTTGTCTTTCCCTGACTAGCTTATTTTGCTTAGCATTATCCTCTCTAGCTCTACCCATGTCATTGCAAATGGCAAGATTCCATTCTTTTTCATGACTGAATAATATTCCATAGTGTGTTTCTGTGTGTCTGTGTCTGTGTGTACCACACCTTCTTTGTCCATTCATCTATTAATGGACACTTGGGACCCTTGGGACCCTTCCATAGTTTGGCTATTACAAATAATGCTGTGATAAACATTAATGAGGTGCATATATCCCTTTGAACTATTGTTTTCATTTCCTTTGGGTAAATATCCAGTAGTGTGATTACTGGATTGTAGGGTAGTTCTCTTCTTAGTTTTTTGAGGACCCTCCATACTGTCTTCCACAGTGGTTGCACCAGTTTGCAGTCCCACCAACAGAGCATAAGAGTTCCTTTTTCTCCACACTATTGCCAAAACTTGTTGTTTCTTGAGTTTTTTATTTTAGCCATTCTGACAGGTACAAGGTGATATTTTATTGTGGGGTTTTGATTTGTATTTGTCTGAAGATCAGTGATGCTGAGCATCTTTTCATGCTGGCCATCGGAATGGTCTTCTTTGGAGAAATGTCTGTTCATGTCTTCTATCCATTCCTTAATTGGATTATTTGGTTTTTTGGTGTTGAGTTGTATAGTTCTTTATATATTACATATTTTCTTAAAGTCTTTAAAATCTACATTCCTAAAATTTACTCTTTATGCCTAGCTGTTGAATATTTAATTTCTTTGCTCCTCTGGACTCCTTGATGATACTTTCACTTGGTTCCAATGTCTCTGTGATGGTTTCATTCTCAATAAGATTAGAATAATTCTTGAATAGACTGTATTTTCTGAACCAGAGAATTATCAGCTAGGAAAGTCTAGACTTTATCAGACCCTCGACTGCAGTAATAATGGTTAGGTAATTTAATTTTAAAAACCTCTGAAGGTGCAGGTACCATCATTTCCACTTTATAGATAAGGAACTGAAGTTAGCAAGGCTGAATTAATTGCATGGACTCAGGCAGACATTTTGGTAGAGACCTATTCACCAAACATCTTCTTTCTGGGATTGACCACATTTCTCAGCCTTCCTTCAAGTTCAAGCCATGGGATGTGTATGGAAGCAATGCATACTATTGGAGGTCAGACCCATTAAAAAAATCCCCCCTCATCTAATCCCTCATGGTCTTTCTTCTTCCACTGTTGTGATGCAGATGCTCCTGGAAGCCAAATGTAGAATATGGTAGAGCTGTGGAAATAAGGAAGTTAGGTTACAGAACCTGTGCTTGCTTGAGGAAGAACCTCCCATTAATTAGGAACAACCTTTTGAACTTAACATAAGTAAAAATGAACTTTTCATAAGCCATTGAGATTTGAGATTTTATCTGCTACTGTCTCCAATGTTACCCTAATTAAAGCAGTAAGAGTAATTAGAATTATCTGGAACAAATATCCATGTTTAGTTACTTAACCTCCAATGCTCAGGTTCTCCCCTCCATAAAGTAGGAATGATAGCAGTATCCATCTCAGAGTGTTGCTGTGGGTATCATGTGAGATGATGCTGGTAAGAGTAGAGCAGAGGATCTGACATTCGCTATCCACTCAATAAATACACTGCAGAGACTAGTATTATCACTACAGTGTACCTCCATGAAACTGTATCAGCCAAACCACTCTGTAATCTCTTTATAGTGATACTGTCTATGCCATTTTCCTGGCTGAGCGGTCTACATCATAAGTCCAGCAAATTCTTTCTAATTCTCTTTCCTTTTCCTACACTGAGATATTCTTCTCTGGGATTCCAGCCTTCAGTTCACACAGTCCTATATAGAAACATGAGCCTTCTGTACCGATTACTATGTGTGTCATCAAGATAAACTTAATTTCAAGATAAAGTATACTCCTCCTTCTTTGTCATTGTCAAAACTCACGTTACCAAATATAATGCTACTTTACCCTAGAGAAAAATTTGCTTGGCTAAAATTTTCCAGTAACTTTAGCCTAACTTCTAAAACAATCATTCCATGTAAGGGCTAAGATATTCTTTTAAGACCAATGCATCTCAAACTTTAATTTGTACATTAATCACCTAGAGATTGTGTCAGGATGCAAATTCTAATTCTGTGGAGCTGGGGTAGAGAGAGATTTTATAGAACCAGCCAGCTCCCAGGGATGCTGATGCTGACACTGCTGAACCAGGGCCATACTTGAAGCAGCAAGACTCCAGAGTTTTATAAAAAATATTCATTAGCCACCTATTAGGTTGCATTTCATTTAATTCATGCCAAGTGATAAACTTGTTCTGTGAGAAAGCCAAAGAAAGAGAAAACTAAGCTCTTCAGTAAAGAAGAAGAGAAATTAATAGGCCTTTTAGGGCCATAAGAAGTCAATGCAGAAAATAGAAATCCATCTTCAAAAGGTTTACAGAGAAACAACCTCATAGTCTTTTAATGTATTACCCACAGAATAGGAAAATATGTTAAGAATGAGAGGGGTAAGAGAAAATGTCTTTTGTTAGCACAGTAGTTCTCAAATTCTCAAATTTAGCACACATCAGAATCTCCTAAAGGCTTATTAAAACACATACTGATTATTCTGTGGTCTGGGGCTCCCTGATAATTTGCATTTCTAACAAGTTCCCAGATAATGCTGCTAGCTGAGGGTCAGGACCACATTTTGAGGATCCCTGCATGAAAGGATAGGAAAAGTGGCTTGCACCACAAAGTCAGTACAATCTATTTTAGTCTACATGCCATGAAGCCCTGGGATAGAAGGAAGGAAAATGAGGCAAAAATAAGAAAAACAGTTAAAATCCATTCTAGGCCCTGACAACTTGAACTACAAATACTTAAGAACATGTCTGGAGTGATTTCAGGATCATCAGGTACCATTTTAAAGATTTTTTGAAGGGTAAACGATTTGACCGAAGCAGGAATGGAACAACTTGGTTTCTTTTTCTAAATGGAAAAAGGAATGACCCTGAAAAACCCTGGACTTCTAAGTTTAACTTCGCTACATAGGAAGCTAAGGGGAAAAGACAGAGGAAATAATCACAAAATCTATTGTCAGGCAGCTTGAAAAAAACAGGGCACTGAGTAATAACAAGGGTAGCTTTCCAAAGAAAACTTTTTTTATATAATTTTAGATTTGGAAAGGATCTTAGGATCATGTGGCCTGAGCAGCTGATTTTAAAGATAAAAAAAAAAAACAAAAAACTGATGTACAAAGAGATCTTTTGAGTCCAAGGTCATACAGCTAGTTAGCCGCAGAAAAAGACATGGATCCCAATCTCCTGGGTCATTCTAAAGCTGCTGTGAGTTCTGCTGCCTTTCACCAGTAGGCTCAGGTGTACTTAGTTACTGAGCCAGTCTGATGAGGGAAGGCAGCATTTTGGGAACCCTACCCTGCATCATGGCCAAGTTCAACATAGGTGCAGTATGCTGAGTCCCATTCCCAAGCTTTGTCCTGTATGCTACTTGGCCACTCAGACTTTACTAGTCACATGGGACAGGGGTGACAGATGGGGAGCTGGTAGGCTGGCAAGGAGAAGTACTACAACTGACTGCTCTGATTTTGATAAACCTAATTATTCCGTCTGTAAAATGGACTCATCAACACCTGCAGGAAGAATAATCTAAGGTACCTGGGGCAGCCTGGGTGGCTCAACAGTTTGGCACCTGCCTTCGGCTCAGGGCATGATCCTGGAGACCCGGGATTGAGTCCCACATCAGGCTCCCTGCATGGAGCCTGCTTCTCCCTCTGCCTGTGTCTCTGCCTTTCTCTTTCTCTCTCTCTCTGTGTCTCTCATGAATAAATAAATAAAATCTTAAAAAAAAATGAAGTACCTGGTCATCCAGGTGCAAATATCAAGTTCCTAGTATACACAGAGGCATTGGAATGGACACCCTGAAGATCAAAGAGGAAAGGTCTCCTTATTCCCAAATGCTTGGTGGCTACACAGCTACACCATCAAAGGTCCGTTGTCACATCCCTAGAACAGGGCATTTAGGACAGTCTTAGGTATTCGGTGTACAAGATGAGGGAAGTTAGAGGTCTTCGGGTCCAAAACCTCCAGGATTCTGGTGAGGAAATCCCAGTGCAGGGAGGTGGGGGGGCCTGCATGAGGTAACAGCAACTTGGCCAAGAGCTTGGACTAAACTCTGAAGCCCTGGCTCCTGATTCAGAGCTCTTTCTACTTTACTGTCAAGACAGATCTTCTTAATATAAATTAAAGGCCATCCTATTATTGGCAAACCTAGGGAAGGAAAAGGTTGTGGAATATATGTTTAGATCACTCTGTTCTATGGATAACAGAGCTTCTTTAGATTCAGCATAATTTCTCAACCTTTGCTGCACTTTGGCATTGCCTGCAGAATCTAAAACAACACCAGGCCCAGCACCCACCAGAGAGATTTGTGTTCAGTGGGGTGCAGTCTGAGTATCCCCTGAGCTTTGAAGGATTCCAGAAGATTCTAAAGTACAAAGTTGAAAGGATCATTGCTCCATAGGAATTACCCTGAGCCCATTTTGACCTAAGAGAGGCAGGGAGCTTCTGAGGTGATGGCCATACGGCTCCTCACAAAGAGAACACATTCCGACAAAGAGATGAGATCCAGAATCTCCGCGTTCCGCTCCTAAAGGGGACCGTCAGGTGAGGGGAAGTGCAAGCAGACTGACCGGACTCCTTCCTTCCCATAATGTTTTGCCTCCCTTTGAGGGGCTCTCTTTTGACACCTACTATCATTACTAGATATTCAAATCTGGCTGTGGCACAAAGCCCCTTTCCTTGATTGCTGTTTGTGTGGCTGAGAAAGTCTCTAACTTTCCAGAGGCGTTAGTGATATTACAGAGAACCAGGACAGGGGCACAGAGACCGCATGAGATATAAGCGTTCTGGCTTCCACAGCACAGTATTCAGAGTCTACCAGAGCGAACTCGCTCCCTGAGATTCACAAACACCTCACCAGGCTAGCTGTGCATCCAGGAAAGAGGCCTCTCCCACGGAGGCTCCCCTTCAGCTTTGCTGCTTCTTCTCAGTTGAGACCAAGCGTACCTGTGGCTCTCCAACTGAGCTTTCTGTGACGATGGACGTGTCCTGAATCCACCCAGCCCACCGCAGCATCACTAGTCAACGGCAGCCACAGGAGGCTGTTGAGCACTTCGAATGTGGCTCGTCCAAATGAGGAACTGGATTCTTACCGTATTTCCTCTTAAGTAGTTTAAATGTAAATAGTTATATGTGCCCAGTGGCCAACGTGTTAGATGACACAACACAAACATGTCACTTAGGAAGCATTCTACTATTCACTATCTTATAGGGTCACTCACGCAAAACTACACTCTCAGTACTGAAAGCAAGAAAAAGATAGTGTTCTTTTGTGGCATATGCATCAGAGAGATGGAGCAGCAAAATACAGTCCATGATTGCACCATGGACTACGGGTCTACGGTCCGGCTCAGCCATCGCCCAGGCAAAAGTTAAAATGCTTCCCCAGTTTCATCATTGACAAAAACCTCTTAGAAACCGACACTTTAATCGACTGGGGGGAAAAAGTCAAGTAAAAATGTTGCAACAATCACCTTTTATCAACATCTCCCATGTCTTCCTGATTTCTTTTGTATCAAATTACTCTGAGCATCACATTCCTGTTACATTAGCAATTCCTATTCCATATATGCAACGCTGGAAATAGACATTTGGGATCCCTAAAACCAAACAAAGCAAAACACCATGGCTTTGTTTTTAGTAAGTTAACCTTTTGAACCTCTTATAGCTGTCATTTGAATGCGTGACACTAAATTCTCAGAGCAGCATTTAATGCAGAGTTCACAAGTAAAGGATTAATTAAACTCTGCAATCAACATCTGAGCTTACGAAGCCCCTCACAGTTGACATGGCCTTAACTGACTTGTCCCCACTCTTCTATTCCCCTCCCTGTACCTTCCCTCCCATCAGTCTGGACCTGCGACACCGTGCAAAAGTGGGTGAAGCATGGCCTCTGGCCTCAGATGGCCCGCAGTGGGAAAAAACTCTCTTCACTGGCAACTGTGTGATCTTGGGCAAGCTACTTCATTCCCTGTCGCATTTTGCGACTCATCTCTAGAGCTGTTTGAGAAATAGATGAGTTGATGCTTAGAAAAAGGCACCTGGCTCAGTGGTTGAGCATCTCCCTTTGGCTCAGGTCATGATCTCGGGGTCCTGGGATCAAGTCCTGTGTGGGGCTCCACTCAAAGTAAAGCCAGCTCAGACTGAGCGCTGCTTAAAGGTCATGTACTCGAGACAGTGGGAGCAGGTGACCTCGTGGGTCTCTCTGTAACAGGATGCTTAGCAGGTGATCAGGTATGTTCCTTCCTTGGCCTAAGCACACTCCCTTCTATCCAGTGCTAATTAATAAGCACTGCCAGAATCATGCCTGAGACTCCTTCCCTCCTCTATGTTTCTAGAATCCCACACTGATGAGCGCCTATCAGCTAATGCTTCCGTAGAGACATGGACGCCCATTTATATTTTTCTGCTCCTGATGACCAGGAAGTCATTTGGTCCCTTTTCACTCCTCCTCACCCTCATGCATTAGATGTTGATGTCATTTGCTGATGCTCATAGGCTAATCTCTTTTCCCTCGTGGTTCTCAGGGACTAACTCCTGAGTCCATGATGGGTACGGGCTAACCAAACAAATATGCTTTTGTTCCTCTGTAACTGGTATTTTAACTAACTGATGAAAGAATTTGAAACCATTTTTCTTCTGAGTTGTGTCTGTCTGTCTGTGTCCTGAATGTCTCCTCTTTGACCCCCTAGATCACCCTCTTTCCTGCTGTAATCCATGTATATGGCTCATGAATGGATGCTCCTATTCTTGGCAGGAAGAGTTGGGTTTTGCCAGGGAAGAGCCTTGGCAGGAGATAAAAGGGAGGGAGAAGAGTATGCTTAGGTTATTTATTCTCCTCGGCTCCCTTTCTGAGATATTGCCTTGAGCTATTTCTTTCACTAAGCAAATGCCACTGCTCTTCTCCAGAAGGTTCCTCCCATAAGAGTCTTAAGAATCCCAGACACCACTCCCTCCCCTCTCTCCGCCTTAGTCATGGTTAGCTGCCCCAACTCTTATTAACCCCAGGTTACTGCAATATCCCTCGTCCTTACCCACATTTTCAGAGCCACTTTGTAAATAAACCTTCTTTGAAATTTCCTCATTGGAAGGAGCCATCTGTTCCTGGTTGGCATCCTGAATGCAACACTTTGTTTTGGTTCTTGGTGTTTGTGATTGGCCATGTAGACGTATGGAACGTTCGCATCTCAAGTGGTGAGTGAACAACCTTCCCACCTTCTGTGGCACAAACAAGTCGGTGGCACCGGAGGGGTGGATTCCGGGTTGCGTGGTTACCTTGGTGGCACCGCCCCCCACCCCCTCCTGCCCAACCAGGGCCGCAGCTGCCTGGGGAGTGAGGGGCAGGGCCGGCTGCTGAGTGTACCCGGCTCGTCCGTCCACTGTGCAGGGAGGGGCCGTCGGGTGCACCAGCGTCACAGCAGCCGCGGCAGCATTAACATCCAGGACCTTTGCATAAACTATAGACTCATAATTTCTAGAGCTAGAAAGATTGTTAGAGACCCCAGTCCTTTATTTCCCATGCGAGGAAATAAGCCTGGTTCTGTCAAGAGATTGAGCCGAGGTGTTTCAGACACCCTGGGAGGGACTCGGCTTCATCGCTTCCAGGCCAGGGGCTTTCGGCAGAAGGCAGCAGCTCCTTAAAATTTAAGAAGCAAGAGTTCCATCAGGAGTTTTTAAACATTTAAGACATTTTATTTGCTTAATGCAGAAATTGTATCCACTCACTCCCAACTTAAGTTCCACTAAGACTCATCAGAAAAGCATGGAAAGATTTTTTTACATATGCCTATTAGATATGCACATATATGTACACATGTACATGTGTATCCGTCCGTATATATGTGCATACATATGTATGTGTGTGTGTGATTCCTTTTCAGCCTTATTCTTGGTTCTCATTAGTTTAGCTCGCTCACTCTAGCCCTGGGCATGTGCTTCTCTTCATGGCTGGTTTAGCATTAACGTTTTGGGAATTGTGACAGGCTCTTTTCAAACTACGAGGAGAGAGCTGGATATTCGATAGAAAAATAACCGAACAAATCACATTTTTCCTGATGTGAGCTAACCCACAAAAAAAGTAAAAAGAATCATTTCTTAAATTTGCCATCTGAGGGTAGAACATTGGAATTCAGGCAAAATAGGGAGGATTGGGTTTACCAAAGACTTGTCATACGTACTTTGACTTTTTATTCAAATTCTATATGGAGTGATTTTTATAAATTTTAAATGTCATTTTGTCACTTGAGAATGTCAAAAGCACACATTTTCCATTCTGTTTTAATTTTCCTATTTGGACAAAATCAAGCTTAAAAAGCTAGATTGGGTTTATGAAAGCATATTGTACTTAAAACCCAGGTATTGGGATCCCTGGGTGGCACAGCGGTTTAGCACCTGCCTTTGGCCCAGGGCGCGATCCTGGAGACCCGGGATCGAATCCCACGTCGGGCTCCCGGTGCATGGAGCCTGCTTCTCCCTCTGCCTGTGTCTCTGCCTGTGTCTCTGCCTCTCTCTCTCTCTCTGTGTGACTATCATAAATAAATAAAAAATTTTAAAAAAACCCAGGTATTCAGCTAAATTCAAATCTAGCCACCTAGGATCTAAGCTCCAGGAGTTAAGGAGTGATTGCCTCATCAGTGCCCTGGAAGACACAGCACTGCTGCCCACATGCAGAAGATGGCTGGCTCTTGGTTCGACAACAGAAAAAGTGGCTCTTAAGAAAAAAAAAAAAAAAGCCGGGAAGGGAATTAACTGGAAGAATGTGAGGCTCCTGGGGCAGGGGGCAGCCGAAGGAGAGATGGAGGACAGTAACTCAGGTAGCTTGGGAAGTCCACAAGGCAGCAGGTGACCAGAGTACCTCTCAACGGAAACTGCCACAGCCACTTGTTGCCTTGACAGTTCCTATTGACCCTTTGTCATGTGATGGTAACTTTAGTTCAAGAAATTCTAATTGACTAGACCAAGGCCACCACGCATGCTTATGGCTCGGCCTTCAGGGAGAGAGACGTTCTCCCACCTGGTCTCCCCTTCCTCTGGGAGGAGGTGGCACTATATCCCACCCAAAGGGCACACAAGGGAGGACTTTACCTGAATGGGCAGTGCGAATGGGTTCTGAACAGCCCCAAACCCTCGAAACATGAGCTGAAACAAGGTCTACTCTACTTCCCAGGGAGGGAATACTGGGTTCAGTGTATCCCACCCAAGGATACAGTGGATCCCACTCGAAATGGTTAATCTGACAGCCCTGCTATGCATCAGCCACGTCTCCATCTACAAATCATTTCACTGGACTGGTCTCAGGTTCCTCCCTGTAGGTGGGGCTGACAAGCAGTACCCACCTCTGGGTTGGTGCAAGGATGAAACAAGGTCATCGCCAACTGTCCTTGACATTGAGTTTAGTTTCATCACTGTAGCTCTTTTCATTAACATGAGCCTCCAGAGTGGGGAATATATCAAGCTCAGAATTCCTCAAAGTAGCCTTCCCCTGAATCACATGACCACTTCCCAGACTTGTCAGTTGCAAATGTCTGAGTCACCAGCCTGGGTAAAGTGGTCACTGATCTCACCCACTAATACTAGAAGCAGCTGACCTCCTGTTCATTTGCTCTCTCACTGTGCTGCCCAAATCATTCTCCAATAGATGACCTAGGTCTGACCTTACCATAATTACACCAGGATCTGTCCCCATGCTCCACAATATTCTCATATATTCTTTGAAACTGAACTTTGAAATGTATTTAGTTTATGTAACAGAGTTTTTTTTACTGACCCCTCAATTCTAGAAAAGTTCTTATCTTTGAGTTTAATATTAGTGTTGGTTTGAGGTTTGGGGAGGACTGCTGCAGGATGTTGGGCTGTTTTCTCCTATCACTGCTCTGTGCGGGGAGCTCAAGCATCTGGCTGAATGAGACATGTGACTGTGGTACCAGAAGAGGGAGAACATGGAGAAATCACCCAACAGTAGGCAGTGTGCAGTGAACTAGTGAGTGAAGGGCAGAGGCCACAAGAAACCAAGACATAACTTTATAACAATACCCTGAACTTTTATCAATGTTTCCAGGATGATTTCCAGCAGCTTCTTCCTGTTGATAAACACTGGCATCTCGGTTCATGCAAAGAAAATAAAACCTGACCTTGATGTACGTTTTTCCAACTTCCCTCCCAGAACAGCAGTTGCTGGACTGGGATAATCAAGGCCTGACCCAGCATGTAGAGTGACTTTGGGAAGGACATCAATTGATCCGGGGTGCGGGGATGTGGGGTGGAGGTGGGGGTGGGCACCTGGCTGGCTCAGTCGGAAAAACAAGGCGACTCTTAATCTTGGGATCGTGAATTCAAACTCCACACTCGGGGTAGAGATTACTTAAATAAATGACCAAATAAACTTTAAAAAATAAATTTAAAAAGTTAAAAAAAAAAAAAAAAGATTGATCCAGAGACATCATCCAGGCCAAAGCTGTGACAAAAAGCCAACTGAACTGTCCAGAAGAAGCATCAATCGGAAGTGGCCATTCAAGGCAGGTCTAGGTGCAAAGCTACAGGACATGAGGCAGACCCAAAGCACAAGTAAACGTTGTAATGGAGACAGGAGGTGGCTTCTGGAAGGGCCTCCCAGCCATTGGAACACGGCACCAAGGAGGTTTTATGGAGTGCTCAACATGGGGCTATAAGATACCTGCTGCCTCAGAGAGAGAGGTCCTCGCTTTCTAAAGAGTCTTTCTCTGCCTGGCAGTTTGTCTTTGTCTCAGCTAAACTTGGAAACCTACCTACTTAGAAAGCCATGCTAAAAGCAAAAGCACAAAGGAAAGTCTAATGCCTTCTCATAAAATGCATTTGCATGTGTTCAGGTAGCACCTGGAATGTAAGGGCAACAGGGAGTCAGACTCTGGAACAGCACTCCTGGGGGTGCAAGAGCTTGTCCTCTTCAGATCCTTCTCACTGAAAATTCTGTGAGCTTCTCACCTGGGGCCAGGGCAGGCCCACCTGAACTGCAGTGGTCTTGAGGTATTATAAAGAGTTAAAGTGGTTTGTAATCCTTAAAAGCCCAAGGATTCTTTGGAAACAAGAGGCATCTAAGTCTGTGGAAGTTTCATCAGATAGACTTTCTCTACCACTATGCACAGTGGAGAATCGCAGTGGCCCCGAGGCTCTCTTTGAGGGGAAGGTACCTCATCCTGTAGGCACTTGGAGCATAAAAACGGATACAAACATGGCCTTCATCAATTATATTCCTGACCTCATGGTTCCCTGACCTTATCTACCCTCCAGTAACTTGTCCAAATGGAACATTTAGACATCTGCTGACCCTGAGACCTTGGTGAGCTTTACACAATCACATATACACCCAGACATCTGTTCTTTAAAACTGACCACAACCTGCCATCTTGCGTTTTCCTCTTTTCCAGTTTTACATATTTTTGTTATGCAGCTGCCATACTGATTTTACTTACAGATAAAGATTCAGTTGGAAATTTTTTCTCTCCAAAATTATGCATTTTGGAAGAGGACAAAAAAATAGCAAATTATTTCATGTTGAGCTGCCCAAAGGATAAGACTTAGATATGGTGCCTGCCCTCCGGCTCTCAGGATGCTGGTCCTGGCATTGAAAGTCAACCAGCTGGACTCATGTCCCATCTCCACCAGGGACTGGCTGTGAGAACTTCTTCCACAAGTCACTAAACCTCTCAAGGCCTCAATTTCTGCCTCTGTACAATGGGGACAATGACAATATCTACTGATGAGTGTAGGGAATGTGTAAGGTGTATTTGTATCACTGAGTCTGTAAACACTGAGAAGGGAACATGGCATAGAGTGTACTGACTGTGGGGATGTTAACAGTGATTCCACTCCATTTGGTGCAAAGACTTTGCCGTGTGCCAGGAGCTATGAGTTACAAAACCAAACAGGCATGGCATGAAGGGGATGTTTTCCCTGACATTGAGAAGGCCCTCCTGATGCCTACCGAGCTTTAAAGGCTTGTCCTGCCAAAGGACCAGTACATGCCAGAGAGTTTAAAACAAATACTGATGGTTCTTAGGGCTCTGCACAGTGACCATGAACTACGCTCTGAATTTCCTAGGGACAGTGTTGAGTATCAGCGCCTCCTCCTCACTTACGTGCTGACATCTTTCCCTGAGATGTCGAGCCTCCTCCCCAAACAGACCAGCAAGTAATCACCGAGGATTCTTCCAGGAACCTGCGTTTATTAATGCACCTTCATCTCCAGTTCAGAATGTTTTTAATCTTGTAAATCAGTAACCAACCAAGGTGATTGCTGCTGATTTTAAATACTTCATGTTGTTTTTAATGGGTTTTACAGAGCTGGGATCTGATGAGCATACATGTAATAAAAACACATCCTCCTATCGTTTTTTTTTTCTTAAACACATTTTCCTTGTATGATTTGGCAAAAAGACAGATACTTATAGAGTAAGTCCTTTTGCTGTTTATATTTCTCCTGGCAGGGCTCCAAAGAGCATTTAGCAGTGTATTAATCAGCCAGAATGTGAGCTCAACAGACCACTGCCTTTTCCTACTGCACCTGAGAACCCAGTTGAAGACTCAGCATTCTTGTTGAGCCAGGAATATATGTTCAATGTATACTGAATTCACAGATTGCATATTATTGCTCTCCCTTCCAGGTGAAGGGGCCAGCAGGACCTTCTAGCCCTGAGAGTGTGGCACACAGGGAAGCATTTTGCCCTTCTAGACATCAAGAGAAAAAATAGTGAATTCTCTCTAACTCATTATATCTTAGAGATGTCTACCAGAATTGCCAATATGTGTGCAAGATGAGTATGGCAATGAAAAAGGTACAGTGATCGGTTAACTTGTCACTGGTGATGAATTTTAACAGAGGTGACAGGGGCAAGCCAGGCTTGAATGAAGCTGAGCTGCTAATTTTTTTTTATTTATTTTAAGTAAAAATAGAATAAAAGGATGAAATGGATTTTGGATATTTTTGTACAAGAAAATCCAAAAAGTCAATCTATCTTCCATTATTAAACTTGATGCAGATCGAGGAAATATCATAAATTTAAAGTAATCTAGCAGCTTTTCTCACTGTGAGGATGCTATGGTTTTAGGTCTTCTGAGGAAAGGGCTGTTTCTTGTCTTGCCTGTTCTTCTTACAAGCTCTTTATGTAATAAGCGAAGCATGTGAGTTGCCAGCTCTCAATTACACACAAAAAAAGGGAATGCTGATCTCTGAGGCACTGGGAGCAGAAGCAATTGCTGCAAGGAATATGAAGTCAACAGTTTTGCTTTCATGAGAGCACTTATCTAGCACACACTATATGGTGTGCCCAGCTCCGGCAGGCATCATTCTAGAAGGACTATCCACCTTCTGACAGTCTAGAGATATCAGCAAAATTAAACCTCTGAACAGGAACATTGTTTTTTAATTGGCCTCACTGCCTCTTGCCTTCAAAGTATGCGTGTGTGTGTGTGTGTGTGTGTGTGCCTGCACACTCATGTACATGCATTTTAAGGGCATTTGCATGCAAACAAAGCTATGCAGTGAAAACCTGGCTTGATTAACAAACTGCCCCAAAACAAACTTCTGAGCATATATTACCTTAAAGGTATGTCTTGCATACAAGAAAGTCTCATATATTTGTATATTTTCTCTGACTTTGTTTTATTCTCAGAAATCTGAGGAGTTGATTCCCTAGAGCCTATTTATAATGATGCTTCAGGTTCAGCTGTATGTCCCCTTTGGCTTTCCTCCTGAAGCGGAGAAGCATTTGCACAGAGCACACCAGGTGTTACTTTCATATTCTCAGACATACTGGAATACATTAACACAAACACTAAATCAAAACATAGCAAAATTAATGATCATTGCCAGGGTATCTAGACCAAACTCCTTATTACTGCACAGGATCTGCATGCGTTGTGTCTCTTCTCGTCGTACACATGATTGGACAATGTGACGCTGATATTAATCGGTATTTTAAGTGTTAGTTGATGCTCACATAAATTATAGACCAAAATTCATCTCATTTATTCAGCATCATGTCATCCATTTCCTTTGGCTTGTTAGATAATGACATATCCAAAGGCTGGGTTCTTGGGGTTTCATTTTGCTGGCCTGGACCCAAAGAAAACTCACTCCTCTGGCCTGAGCCCCAATTTCATGCTTGGGAGCTAAAGCACATGACAACCATTTGTCATTCCCATCTTTTTCTTTCTCTTTTTTTTCCTATTATCTGGAAACCAATTCACCAAAGGAAACTAGTAAAACTCTTTTGTACAACATTAAAGGAAGTCACGTGTGTGGGGCGGGTGTAGCTTTCCTAAAGACATCAAACTGCTGAGGACACAGGATTCCTGGGCTTTCCATAGACCTCTATACTGGTATCCCCACCGGTCACGCTATGTGTGGGCACAGTCTTCTCGGAAATGAACTGTCATCCCATGCAGCTAATGCAAGTGGCAAACCTGCCACTTCTCTATTCTTCTCAAGTGTTCTTTCATTATCACTGATGCAAATGTTTCTATATAAAATATTATTTTCTAATTGTGCTTTCTGAGTTCACTCATGGCAGTCAATCAAAAGAGAATGTTTACTCTCCTAAAAATCTAGCAACTAGGAAAACCAAGTTCTTCTAAGGCACCTTGACTTGCCAAGCACAAGAATACTACAGAAGCGAGTGTGACTGGTTGCTGTGAGAAAAGGAATACAAAGGAATCTCATTCAAATTTCTCAGTAACTGTGTGTTTTCTCTTCCCTACACAGGAATGGCCACTTTCCCTCTAACGATAGCAATTCAAGAGTGTGGAAGATCTTGTTTATCCATTGGAAGAAGTACTGTGGAAGACTTTGACCGACAAAATCCTTGGGAGATTACCTTGCCAGAATCCAGGTGCATCTGTCCAAGATAAACCCAAATGACATTTCCTGAGAAAGTGCCTGAGAGGACAGGAGCCATGTACTGAATGAGAAGTGACCAAAGGAAAGGGAGATTTACTTATCAACAGGGAGGTAGATATTGCTAAAATTATTGAGGTAAAACTTTGCCCTTTACTTCACAAAGGAAGCTGGGGAGAGATCTCAGGAGCAGGTGGTAATTTCCCAAATGAGGATGGAGGAAACCCTGGGCAAAAGAACAATAAATGTTCTGGTCTTACAGTCAGTCAAGGACTCAGAAATCTTAGGAAATGTGCAATTTCATTGCCTATCTCTAAATTTCAAAGTAAAAAGAAGAAGAAATGAAAATAATTAACCTCTTTAAGCTGTAATGTGCACCTATCGGCTTGCAAAAATATTTGGATGGTCTGGATGGTAGGACAACGGGAATGCCAGGTCATCAGATTATTCTGGGGTCAGCCGGCAGAACTCCTGTATTCCCACTGCCTTCATCTTCCTGTTCTCTTTCTCTGTTCAACATGTCCTCCAAAGCACTAACCTGCAAAGTTAATTAATGGTTCAGTTTTGGGGCTCCCAGGATCCTGATAAAGAGAAGAAGCCCACCACAAACAAACCTGTCTGCATCAGAAATTGCTACAGGTGTTTCCTTCCTACTCTATTTTCAGTTTGATTTATTTCAATTCAAACCAAAAACGGACTGGCATGCACCTGCGTGGGAGACACAGATGATTCAGAGAGGGTCAAATCCTGACCACAGGATCCTCAGAAGGAGTGGGGGCGAGAGACGGAGAAACCATCACCCAACAAGGTGATTTGCAAGATTTAGTGACTGGGGGGAAGAGCATGGGAAAGGTGGCTTGTCAGGCTGCAGGAGGGGGTCAGAGAAGGCCTCCCACAGCACATCAGAGTTTTAGCTCACAAAAAGGTGGCAAAGTTCATAGGGAGGGCACGATGGAGAATGCATTCCGGAGGAGAGAGCTGCAGGAAAGCCACTGATGCTGGATTGGGAATGTATGGTGTTCTAGAACTCACAGATTATGTGATGTGGGTAGGCTTTTGTCTATGGGGACAAGGAGGGAAAAAGAGACTGGAGAGAAAGGCAAAACCCAGATGGCACCAGGCTTCACATGACAGCCTAACAAGCTTAAATGTGTCCAGAGATAATAAGGAGCCATTAGACTATAGGGTTTGGAAGTGACGTCATCAGCTCTGTGTCCCAATGTAGCGTACAAACTGGAATGGGGCAAGACGAGGCAGGTGAGTAGCTACAAGGCTACCACAATATTCCAGGTGAGAAGCAAAGCTGCAACGGACCAACCCCCAAAAGTCCTTCTGTTGACAAAACCGAAGTGAAGGCTCTGCTTTGTGACAGGCCCTGCTCTGTCTCATGGGACAGGCTGTGGTTCTCCACATTCATGCAGGTTACAGAGGCAGGTAAACAACACCTGATAATGTGGAAAGAAATAAAATGAGCAGCTTGTCTGGACTGCCCATGGTCCCCAAATCAAATGACAGAATATTGTCCCCGTGGTACCTGCCACATGGTTCCACCCGGGCAGCCCTGGAGGTGACCAAAGGCCTTAGCAGCCATCCCCCAGAGACTGACACCTCAGCAGCTCAGGCATGGAGCCCCACAGCCTGCCACAGTGCCGGCCAGGGCAAAAGCTTCCAGGCCCCCCACATTAAGCTCAGCATTTTGAACACTGGCCAATTTAAATCTATAATTCAACTAAAAATTGACAAGAAGCAGTTTTTGGAAATTTTCTCCTAATGTGATTTTCCAAGGTTCAGATTCTCCTCCCCTATTAGCTTCACACCAAAGTTGTTAAGACCTAAAACAACATTAAAAAACATTGGGTTTTCCTGATTGCTTAAATAATGTTGTTTTTATCTACCAGAATTTGCTGCCTCTCTTAGTCAACATGTAGAGCTTTAGTTCACCAGTATAATATGAATTACAGCAGGTTTCACCAGTCAATAAGTTAACAAATATTTTTGGCATGCCTCCTGGATCAGGATGCTTTCAGTTATGGAGAATTAAGACCCAATTAAAAGTGACTTAAACAACTATGCAAATGAATTATCCCACATAAAATGTCTTGCAGATGGGGAGGTTCCAAGTTTGATTAATCGATAGAACTCAACCACATTGTGAAGGCCCCAGAGTCTCTCTCCTTCCCTTCTGCCATCCCTGGGATATTAGCCTGTGGTAATGATGCCAAGATGGCTACTACAGATCTAGGTCTCACATCACTGTTTCCTAGGAGCAAAGGCAACTGTTGCAAAAGCATAGGATATGCTCATTCTAAAACAGTAACTAGCAACAGGAATAGGAAAACCTAAAATTGACTTAGAAGGATTACAATACAGCCTCTGGGCCAGAGTGAGGGCCTAGCCTTTTCTGAAGCACAGGGTTACAAGATACCAGACAAAATCGGGCTTCTGTTGGTAAAGAAGCAAGGACAGTGGCTGATAGATTGGCAGTTAACAATGTCTACCATTCCCTTATTCTAACTACAAGAGACACATCAGCAAGCAGCCCCCCAAGATTCTCTGGCTCTCAAGGAACTTATCTTCTAGTTGAGGAATGGGAATGGTGGCGGTCAGCTTAGAAGAAAAGAGAGAAGCTGTAGAGGCAATCGGTCTCAAAAAATAAAGTAATACAATGCACATATCTCTCTGTGGGTGAATTTTAGTATCATGGGGAGTATATTAAATATATTAAGTATCAGTGGAGTTGACTCGGTAATTGTGAGGGATAAACATTTTAGACACGAGAATGTAATCGGCAAATAGAATGAGAACAAATCAATCCCCATTTAATTTCTGAACATTTACTGCATGCAAAGCATTATGAAGGTCTGGAAAAAGGCATAAGATATAAACCTCAGCTCTGGGACCCCTGCAGTGGTTGAGCCTCTGCTTTCGGTTCAGGGTGTGATTCTGGGCTCCTGGGATCGAGTCCCGCGTGGGGCTCCCCACAGGGAGCCTGCTTCTCCCTCTTCCTGGGTCTCTGCTTCTCTCTGTGTCTCTCATGAATAAATAAATGAAATCTTTAAAAAAACAAAAATAGAATAAAATAAATAAACCTCAGCTCTGAGAACATTAGTGTGGTTGGGCAATGACATATTTGTGATGGATGTGAAACGCCGGTAGAAGTTCCAAAGAGGACTAGAGATAATGAGCTTGTCGCTGAAATAAATCTTGTCAACTCTCTATTTTGAAAATAATATAGGAGAAAAAAAATGTAAAAGGAGTCATTTTTTTGACTACATAAATTAAAGAGTAGCTAAGAAGGAAGATAGCAAAGTTAAACTGGAAAGACAAAGGGTAAGAGCATAAGCTTGAAAAGAATCCCAATGCATATTATTGACTAATATATTTAGGAAAATTAGTTATGTAAGAAAAATGTTCTATGTACCTCAAGAGGGATCCCACTCAGTGTAACTACTGGATAGATAGAACTGATTATGATAATAGCAGTCGCTAGCACCTAGCACTTCCACATACCAACCCTGCGCTGAGCACTTTATGGATTAGCCCATGTGATCATGACATCAAGCCTGAGAAGAGGTGCTACTTTATCCTTATTTTAAGGATAAAGAGAGAGAAATTCCAGAGTAGGAAGGTGAAGTATTTTGCTCAGGGTTGCACCGGTAAGCGCCAGTGGCAGAGCCGTTGATTTCAACCACCGTGTTAAGGACAGAAAGAAGCCTTGAAAGAGGAGCCTGATTAGTAGAGGG
This sequence comes from Canis lupus baileyi, assembly GCF_048164855.1. Classification (NCBI taxonomy): domain Eukaryota; kingdom Metazoa; phylum Chordata; class Mammalia; order Carnivora; family Canidae; genus Canis; species Canis lupus. The sequence goes on from NC_132842.1 coordinate 1,460,607, forward strand.
AAAATAAAGCATACCTGGGAGGTTTTCTTCTCAAGATGTAGAGGCAGGCAGAGTAAATTTCAAGTGCTATTCTTTTTGACTCTGGCCATCCTTGTATGAGCTGCTTAGTCATCAGAAAGGGAGAAAAACCATGTGGGTCTAAACTCTAGGAAACAAACTGAGGGTTACTGGGAGGAGGGGGTAGCTGGGTGATGGGCATTAAGGAGGGCATGATAGGTGATGAGCACTAGGTGTTATATGCAACTGATGAGTTATCAAACACTACATCTGAAACTAATGATGTACTATATATTGGCTAATTGAACTTAAATTTAAAAAATTATTTTTTATTTAAAAAAAAGGGGTCCCACTGCTGCAGGGATGACGGGGAGGCAAGCAGACTAGTCCTACAGAGGCTCTGGTGAGGTTGAGAGACTAATAGGTGGTCCCTTGCTTGAGGAGGGAGCAGGAGAGGGAGGAAGACTCACGGGGAGGGTGAAAAAAGCAGGCAATTTCCAATAGGCCATAGGTCTTAGCCGAAGGTGCACCTGGTTTCCTCTTACAGAGGATCACAGAATGAAAAGCCAAAGTGGATCATTGCAGAGAGTGGCGAAGCCGACAGCTTCCAGAGCAGTCTATCTAACACGGTGGGGAGGGCATGCTGGAGGATGTCCCGGAGGCTTGAGCCAGAGACTTGGCCTTCCTCATTCTGCAGTTTCACCCTCTATTTGATTGTTCCAGGCTTACTTTCTTGGCATCACTGTTGCCACCCTGTAGTCATTGTCTTGTCCTCCCCTGCATAAATGACCCTACTGAGCCCTTCCAAAGCTTCTCAAAGCTATTCTGTGAATGTGAATTGGGCACATCGCCAACATACAGATGCTGAGAAACACAGAGAAACTTACATTTTGCCAGCCCAATATAGGTTATTTGGCCAAATCTGCTTTGGGACCCTTGCATAGTGACAAGAACACTGGGTTAGTAGTTCAATAGCCCTAGAGTATAAACATTCAGGGTGATTTCAGACAAACTATATAAATTACATAGCCTTTTAGTACCTCAGTTTCATGAGCTGTAGAATGGCAATAAGATGCCCTGGCTCCTGCAAAGGGTCATAAAGATGTTATAAGAACCAAATGAAATATCATGCATGAAAGCCACTTGAAAGGGACAAACCACTGCACAGGGGCCAGATGTTATTATTCCTTTACTCCTGTTACTGCAACAGTGGTGTGAGAAAATCCACGTGCTTGCAACAAAGACCCCTCCCACTTTCCTGTCACCACACACAAACAAAAAGGGACTGGACCTGTACTTGTCAGCTCCAGCTGCTGTAACAAGGTATCTCGGCCAGAGTGGCTTACATGGCACAAGCTTCCTTTCTTCCAGTGTGGAAGACCAGAATCAATGTGCTAGCCAGACTGGTGTCTGGTGAGGCCTCTCCTTCTGGCTTGTGGATGGCTGCCTTCCTGGTGTGTCCTCATATGGCTTTCATCTGTGTCGGAGCAAGGAGAGAGAGAGAGATCAATCTGATATCTCTGCCTTTTAATAAGAACACCCATCCTCTCAGATTAAAGCCCCATTCTAGGACCTGATTCAGCCATAATTATTGCTCTATCTTCAAATACAGTCACTTTAGGGGTTACGGCTTTAACATATGAATTAAGGGGACCCAATCCAATTTATGACAAACACCCAGAGAGAGGTGTTCAAGTTTGAGTCTGTTCAAGTCTTTTTAAGTCAGACGATCTCTGCCCTGTATGGTAAGCAGTTATCTGGAACACGGTATCCTAGTCGTGCCCCTAGTGGGATCCTACTTTGGCTGTTTCTAGAACTGGGGGACTGGTAACCATTTTGGTACCATTAACATAAATTAATATGTAGGAGGATGTCATGTCTTTGAATGGGAAGAGGAGGTTTTTGCTAATGTTTTATTTGATCTGTGCAGGACTATCTGAGAACAAGTAGAATGACATCTGCCCCGAGCTGAACTTTATGGTTGACTTTTGGCCTAGGTAGAGAATGGTTGAAGGCATGAGTTGAGGGGGGACTTAGTGCCCATCACTCCTGGAACTTCATAGATCAGAAGTGTGGGCATCCTTGAACATCAATACTTCTGAGTACACACGACTTCTCAGCACAGAGGCTCCTTCAAGCAGATTCACAACCAGACGGCACAAAGAGTTACCTGAATCCATCAGCTGGAGAATGGTGACTGTTTGTTTGCATATGTGACTATCCCAGACTTCAAAGGACAAGTGGCAGGAGATGGGGATGGAACAGTGATTGGCTAGACAGGGCAAAGCAAGAATATTTAAATAAATATTTAGTCATCCCTACATCAATGTATCAAACCTCCTTAAGCTAGTGAGGCGTGGGGCATTTGGGTGAAATGCTCACAATGTTAGATCTCAGAGCACAGTCTAAGGAAGATGAGAAAAAAGCAGAGGGGAGGAATTTCTAAAGGCAACTGAGGGTTATGTCCCTGTATAGATAAGATTAATCTTGAGGATACAATGGAAATAGGATTGAGGTGGACACCACTAGCTCCACATCTCTAGACAAGACACCCTGAAGTGCCTAATCAAGGCAATAGATGCTAAGGGACTCAGCCATTTAAGAGTTTAGCCAAATAAAGCATCCAGAGTCTAAGGGCTCTCTCTTGCCCCCTTCAACAAAGTCAGCAGAGTCAGAACACCTGTTCTAATCTTGGCCTTTTTAATCTGATCAGGGTAGTTATTATTTGCTATATCAAGGACTTAGCTGCCATACCTATCCCCCAGATAGAGTCCATGGTACAGAGATGCTCTTAGTATTTACTGAGGCTTTGACTAGGGCAGTGATTACCATGGATCACTCACCTGTTCATGTGAACACCATCTGAACAAAGCCCATAGACTCATGGTAGGGGATAAGTGCCAGGAACAGAGCAGCCTATGTGCCAAAGATGGGGCCTCAGGAATAGAACTGTGTCATAGGCTCAGCAATCTCCCTGGGCATGGCTCTGTCACCAAAGGAGACAGCCTGAATGTGCAATGACTTAATTAGAACCCGGTACTGCAGCCAACAGGGCAGGTGGGAACAGCCAAAGAGAATAAGCATCCACCTCCAGTTTGCTGGACGATCGTAGGCGGGACAGGCAGAGATGCTGGACCCTGAATGACGCTCATAATCCCAAAAGAAAAGAATCTCTATTAAGATCTCACATGCACAATCTCTGAATAGTTCAGATTTATTTCAAGAACACATTTTGAGTGAACCGAAATAAGTGTGAACCGAACTGTGAAAAACAGACCTTGACCATATTGTTGTCACTACCAATTCACAGCAACAATCTTCAGTTTGGAATTATCGCCCTCTATTTCATTTTTGCACTGAAGGATTTGAAGATAAAAAAAAAAAAAACCCTCTAGCCAAGATGACTCAAAAGATTTCCATTTTTGAAATCTCGATCATTCTTCTCCCAGCCTACAGATCAGCGGTACATCACACACCACCATGGCTGGTGCTCACTGGGATGTGCCTAATGAGAGGAGGGCTCCCCTGGGCTTTTGGAGAGGTCTCTGCAACATAACTGTGCCCTACATAATGAGAGAGAACTACCTGGGGAATTCCAGTCCTTAGCAAACCTCAAGTACAAACCAAGCTTGTTCTTTTCCGTCATGTTCTAAGTCAATCTGAATGCATTACAAACCACAGAGTCGCAAATTGTGTTTGATTATTTATAACCATAAAATAAATGGAATAATGTAAGTCTTGTGAATTTTTTTTCAATGACGGATAAGGTGAGGAACAGAAAATTCCCTGGTGGGGCTAAATGATTAATGTCTGATTAATTCATAACATTCTTGCATTTGACAACCTTTCTTGAAGGAGTAGAAACCAGTTTCCAGGGCACAAAATCTACAGTTTCTAAAACTTTTAAGTTTCCTAGCCCTGAACTCATTCATAAACCACCGGAGTTCAGAGAAATACATAAATTTTGAGAAAGAATACATATTTCTTTTCTCTGGGCGACTCATCTTCTCATGGCAAAGGCCACAAAATAGCATCCTTTCACCTGCTTCTAATTTGGTATAAAGGCAAAAATAATATGCCCAGGTATTTACTTCTAAAATCACGCTGTAAGAATCCTTTGAGATGAAAGCGAGTCGGCGAGTTACCATCTGTCATTGGCTTCCCATGATTAAAGGTAGGTCCGTATGCAACGTGGACAAGCCACATCAAAGACTTCATTAGGCCGGCAGGTACGGCGCTGAGCATCCGACTGGGGCTCTCAGCTTGCTACGCTTTCATTGGCTGAAAGTCCGGACTCCTCACAAAACAACGACGTGGAGACAGTGATGCTCTCTCTCTCTCTGTTTCTTCCTTTGGACACATCTTTCCTTTGTGAGGCTTCAGATAACCGAACAACCAAACTCTGTTGTTGTCATTATTGCTGCTAATGGCCAACATTTGTTAAGTGTGTGTTTGGCCCTGTGCCAGACCCCTCAGACATATTATCTCATCGAATCTTCACACTGTGACTGGGAGTTAAGGAAGGTGTCTAATGACCCACAGCAGGGCAGGGGCAGAGCCAGCGCCCCCGGGGCAGCAGCGTGAGATCGGGGAGCCTCACTTGGCTGGTCGCTCCCTACCATCCACTCAGTAAGCAGTGGAGAATCCCAGAGCAGACTGGCCAGGGAGTCCATTCCAGCCAGTGGCCCTCAGAGGCCCCCCCATCAGTAAGGACTCCCAGAAAAGTGATGTTAACCTGAGAAATGATAGTTCCTTTGGTTTGGAGCGGAAGCCAAGGGAGGGAAGAATGACTGATTTACTTCTTCTTTCTACTCCTAAATCTCAAAATCATCACGAAGCAGCCTAAATGAGCCCAAGCCCTGCCCTACCCCCCAAAAACATTAATAAGCCCCTACAATTCCCCTAAGGGTTACAATAACCAAAATCTTATACTCCGTAGAGGGGAAGGGGGAAGCAGTAAATACGAGAAGCTTCCACCCCCACAGTGCAAGAACCCTTTTTGAGAACACCTGTGTTTCCACAGGCGGACATGGAAGCTGTAAGTAATTGCCTATAAAGCAGACATTAAGGCTGAGAGCCCTGCCAACACTTCCATCTCACATGTGCAAATAGGTTACACGTAGGATGCATGGAACTATTCCATTGAGAGAAATCTGTTCCATGAGCCATAAGAGTACAGCCCAGCACATCTTCTCCCGGGAGCAGGGTTAATGGCAAAAACTACCCCCACCTTGAAAGAGAATGTTAGAAACCTAGGCTCTGCACCCAGACCGAAGGCCAGAATATCTGCCAGGCCTGCGCAAACAGGTATGTGTGGTCGGAGCTCAGACAACAAATTGACACAGCCTTGCTGGTGAAACGGGCACACTTATAAGAGGAACATTGTGCCCACAATACTCTTTCTTTAGTAGCTACAAAACTCCCCGGCCTCACGACCAGACATGCACCATTTGTAGCCGATCTGCACCTTCCTGTTCCATGGCTTCCCCCAACACTGGTCTAGTGTCACATTGCCCATGTTTTAATGTCATTTCATGCTCTTTATTTTCCAGAATCAGGGCAAGACCAAGCAATCTTTGCTCAGCACCAAATTAACTTGACAGGTATCAAAACATCCGGGCATCTTCCTCTGACTGTGGGTTTGATGCTTGGAAGACAGGAAGGTAGGTATACAAAAAGCAGCCAGGACTGCAAGGATGCTGATGTCTCTGAAATTTGGGCTTTTATTTCTTCTTTTATTGCTAACTTTCAGAAGTAATTAGGGCCCTCATTTCTAAGCTAATGCCTTCTAATGGTCACTTAATTCTGGACAAACTGCAGAGTAGAATGCTTTTGAAACTAGAATTAATTGTTTAAAAGACATTATTGGGATTAGTCTGGTAAATGTGGAGAGAAAAAAAGATCTTTTACTGAGACATTAAAAATAATGAAGTTCCCTCCAGTCTCAGACCCTAATACATTATGTGGGTTTCTTTCGTTCCTCCTTTTCCTTTTTTTTTTCCTGAAAGTAATTGGCCAAGAGAATGAAGCCGTACCAGAGACCTTACATTTGTTTATGGGAGTTCAATGATGTTTCCTATCCTCATATCAGATCAGTCAGGCTAAAGAAGGAGATACACATGGCTGGAATGTGCAATGCTGCAATTACTGTTCTCTCTTTTGCTCTCTCATTTCAAAAGCCTCCAGCTAATCACTGCTGTGCTCAGAGTCTCAAGAAAGCCAATCAAAGCACAAAGGGGGATGAGTGTCAGTCCTCTAAAGCAATAGTCTATTGGGAGTCCAAGGCATATAAATAGCAAAGAACACTGAATTAAATGCTGTGATAGGAAGACACACAAGATTCTAGAAGAGTCCACCAAGAGAGGGAATTTTGAGTGGAAAAAGGCTGGGAAGGCCTCACAACTTTGAAGTGTGTGTAGGCTGCCAATGGTTGGATAAGGAAAGGAAGGAGGAACCAGGAAGAGAGAACAGCTGGGACAAAGTAAGAAGCTCAGCACAGAGCAAAGGGGCATGTGAATGGAAGAAAGAGGATGTGGTGGGATAGGAGGTGAGATGGTGGCCATATCTGTGAGAACTCTGAATGAAATGGAAAGAGTCGGGACCTTGGTGTGTGGACAATCATAAATCATTAATGGTTTTTGAGTAGGACACTGCCATAATCCAAGATGTAAGCTCAAGTGGTGTGTTTCTTCTTTTCTCTCCATGAGAAAGATAAGACAGCTATAAATGAAACTTGATGAGGAAAAAGGAAGAACCAATGGGGGAACCAATAGAAGAGCAGAAACGAGAACATCAATGACACAGATTTCTACTTTGCCTTTGCCCTTTGTTAGGGCAGCCCTATTCATTCTCTTTAGTTTCTCATTTCTTGTTAAGTGTTGATTTCTCTTCTCTTTAACTCCATTCCAGTATTTAAATATCACTGTCAAACTGCATCACCAGACTGGACTTCCATCCTATGCTTTCATCCCAAATTTTCACATGCCTGCTTAGCATGTAAACATAGATGCCCTACTGATCTTCGAACATACTAATCTTCAGTATAGCCAAATAAAGTTTATTTTTCACTAGATCCATTATTTTCCTCTGCATTCACATCACTTAACATCACCTCCATCCTCCAAGTCACCCAGGCTGGAACTCTAAGAGTTATTATGCATGGCACTTTCTCTCAATACATTATCATATATACATGGTCACATCCTCTTAAAATCTCTCTTAATATCTATACATCCATTCCCTTCACTGGAGGCCCTCTGGCATGGGCCTCTTTCAAGTCCATTGGCTTCATTTCACCCCTGGACTATCAGATTAATCTCCTAATTGGCTTCCTTGTCTCTACTCTCTTTCCTCACTAATCTATCTCTCACCATGCAGCCTAAAAACATAGATCTGATGGTGTTAGGCCCTTCCTCACAAATCTTTGCTGTTCTCTTCCCAGTGCCTATGTAATGAAGTCAACCACCTGCGTGTGACATTCAAAGTCACGAATGATCTGGCCGAAACCCCCAATCAGTCTCTCCATGCTTTCCGGTTCCCCCTTTTTCAAGCAAGCACACTATTCAGTGTCTGGCTCCTGCCTCCATCTCATTCTCCAGGTTTATTTGTTCACGGCCTAGCTCATACATTGCCTCTTACACAAAACCTTTCTGATTTCTTCATCTCAGCTGAATAAATGGCTACTTCTTGTTTGCACACATACACACAATTCCTCAAGTGTCTTATTTCTGTCATTTATTATTTTCCATTTGTTTCACTTCTCAATTATAAATTCCTTGAGTACAGAGTCATGTGACATTCACCAATCTATTCCCTATGATCTAGCAGAGTGCTCTGCAAGCAATGGGCTGTAATAGAAAGAATGTGGATTTGATTTATTTTTAAATTTGCTCCCAGGTATTAAAATGATTATATTTCCTTACCAGGAATCAAATCAGCCTGTCAAAACAGGACATTGTGTTCTTACTCATTTGTTAAGTGATTTGGGCCTTATGTTTCCAGTGGTCAATGAAATCTGTATTGGATCCTAACTACCCATTTTAATTGATAATTTATTCATTTACTTCTTAAGTACATATTTATTAAACATTTACTTTGTTCTGAGGAGTGTTTTAGGTTTTATAGATATGGTGCTGAGTTGTTCAGTTCCATCTGGTTTACATCCTAACGGGGAAACTGACTTCTTTTAAATTAAAATTCTTTTAAAATAAATTAAAACAAAAGTTGGATAAAGACACATGGTAGAACAAAGATAAAGCAGAGTAACAGGTTAGTTATGTGGATGGTCAGGAAAAGCATTTCTAAGGAGATGACATTTGAGCTGATGGTTATTTTGTCATTCTATAAAGCCAGGTACTTGCAGGTGATCCAGGTACTCAGTAGAGCTGGTGACTCCAAGGAACCTCAGGCTTTTTTTTTTTTTTTTTCCCTAGAAGTGACTTCCTGTATCAGAAGCAATACTGTTCATTAGACTATGATGACACTTTGCTCTTCAAGATGGAAAGCCTGCCACCAGATTACAACTGTCTGCCTACACCCACACCCCAGGGATATAATACTATATCAGGGATTCAATATTGATTACTAATACTAACTAAGCTCTTAGGGATGACAGTATCCAGATAAACTTTACCAAAAAAGTCCAAGTTGTTGAAGTTATGCTCTGCCATCATCACTGCCACTGTGGTCACTTTGGTCATCAGCCCATGGAGAGGCTGAAATAGGTGGGCAATAAGGTTAATTAATACCTACAAGGATACGGGGATCCCTGGGTGGCACAGCGGTTTGGCGCCTGCCTTTGGCCCAAGGGCGCGATCCTGGAGACCCGGGATCGAATCCCACATCGGGCTCCCGGTGCATGGAGCCTGCTTCTCCCTCTGCCTGTGTCTCTGCCTCTCTCTCTCTCTCTCTCTCTCTCTGTGACTATCATAAATAAATAAAAATTAAAAAAATAAAATCTTTAAAAAATACCTACAAGGACACGCATCTTGGCACCCTAACAATTGAGACATATTTCCATTATGGAATCCTTTTCATGAGCATTTATATGAGGAGTATCTTACTCTGAACCTATTCCAATAGGTCCACCCACACACTGCTGACCAAACCTCATTGTCCCTAGTCCCTCAATATTTTCCCTTCCAAGTATCCAATGATAGAGCCACACCATTAACCAGCCACTGAGCACAGGCAGATACAGATTCTATCTCCGTTCCCTTCTTTCTGACAGTATAGTTGTGAGATCTTCTATTCAGGTATTTGTGCTGGAAAGATATCCTCTTTCTAGTCCCCCACAGGACCACCTGTGATAAATGCAGCTGTAATAACACAGAAGTCCAGTTCCAGTGAGATTTGTACACCCACCCACACTCAGCATAGCCATCTGGAAAGCAGAGTTAAAAATTACTCCCCTGTAGCCATTTATATCGGGGCCTCAGATGAGATCTTAAGGCAGATTAAAAAGGGCGTGACAGTGCGGTAGTGGGTACACCCAGAATGTGGGAATCGGAGCAAGGTAGGAGTAGGTACACAGGGACTGTGGGCATGGCAGTGAGTAGCAGCAGGTACTCTGAGAATATGAGCAACGTTCTCATGTAATTGACTTGTGCTTTCACAGCCTGCTTGGTCCGTACTTCAAAGACTTTTTTCATGTGATGAAGGCATGCTGGACATGCCAAATTTTATGGCAATGGGATCAGAAAATCCTTAGTTCGTCATAGGCCATGTGGATCACATGGTCATTTGGTGATTGTGGTCAGGCATCCAGTCTATAAAATAGCTTTTTCTTTTCTTTTTTTTTTTTTTTTCCAAAAATAGAGTAATATTTTCTAAGGAAGGCATGGTCTAACTCCAAAACTATAGTGACTTCCCATTAGGTGTTGCCAGTGTTTAGTGTAGTATCCCCATTTTCCAAAGTATTTAAACACCAGGATTCTGCTGGGCCATGGGGACTGAATAGGTAAACCGCTTATCCCCGCATTCCCTAGCTGCAGTTGATCAGAGATCAACCTCTGGCTCTGGCTTCCACTCAAGTCTTTTAGTTCAGCTTGTAAGCAGATTAGAGTGGTATACACAAACATTGTAGGTGTGACCTCCAAAATCCAAGGTGGCCCCCTCTTAGTGATATGAAGCATAGGGTGCACTGCTTTGTTAAAAGCACCTGAAAGTCAGCAGTTCCCGAAATGTCACCAAGGTGGTCATGCAGGTTTGTAAATATCTTATCGATGCATCTAGATCAGCTACTTTCAGTTCTTTAGGTCCCAGCGGCAAAATACTATAAATTAATGGAGCGGCTTGATACTGTGTAAAATAGAAGATCAATATGTCTTTGGACCATATGTGGCCCATAGTCAGAATTAAAGTGTAAGTCTGAGGCAAAATTTGTGAAGATATATTATAATCTGCCAGATGAAAGCAAATGAATTCTGGTGTTCTTTTTTAATGAGACTGAGAAAAAAATATTCTTTAACTTAATACTGTATACCACATGCCACAGGTTAATCATTTGTTTCTGTAAAGAAAACATTTTTATCCTCCTTTTTTTCCTAACTGTAGACGTATGGAGAGTTCCAGCACTGTATGGTGCCTATCTCTCTTTCATTTTCAATGTATACTTTCACTTTAAGTGACCTTACTCAATCCATGACTCTAAATACTCCACATACCTATATATTTGTGTACGTACATGTCTCTACACATATATTTGCACATGAGCATATAGCTTCAGCTTCTTCCCTGAACTCATATATTCTCCTACTACATATCCCTATTTGGACATTAATAAGCATCTTAAATGAATAACAGATTGGTTGGCTTCTGCTCCCCACTAGGCAAAGTCAGTCTTTCCGAAACAATTACTTCCATGGCCTACCTAGTTCTCAGATTAAAAATCTTGATACTATTTTTTATTCCACTCCCACTTCCACATTCAATGTGTCCATCAGTGCATCTACACATGGGCTCCAAATCTGATCACACTACACAATCACTGCTGCTACATTTGTCTCTACCACTATCATCCCTCCCTTGATTAAAGTAACAGACCCAGACGCCTTGTCTGTCTACAGACCACACTCTACCTCCCAGAAATAGGGTAATTTTTCTAAACATAAATAAAATCATGTCACTGCAATGCCTAAAATTCTCAGATGGCTTTGACTTCAAATTCTTCAATGGCTTTCAAATCCAAACACATCATAGCCTACAAGTGTCTTCTCCTACCTCATCCTCTCATGTCTCCTCTTTCCATTCTCCCCCATGTTCAATATATATTAAAATCTACATTAACCTTACTTCACTCCCTGAAGGCTGTGATATACTTGTTCTGTCTCAGGGTTCTTGAGCATCTGATTTCTTCATTTGGAACTCTCTTCCATGACTGCGTTCTTCTTCATAATTCAGGATACAATTCAAATATCACTCCATGGGGCATTGGGGTGGCTCATTCAGTTAGCATTGGGCTCTTGGTCTTAGCTCAGGTCATGATTTCAGGGTCATAAAATAGAGCCCTGGGTGGGGCTCTGTGCTCAGTGGGGAGTCTGCTTGAGATTCCCCCTGTCTCTCTCCCCCTTTCACATGCACTCATGCTCTTCCTCTCAAATAAATAAATAAATCTTTAAAAAAAATTATCACTTCTCAGTAACTACCCCAAATCACTCTTCATTATCTTCTATTATTTATCCTTTTCAGAGCATCTATTGGTTCCAAAAATTAACTTATTTCTTTATTACCTCTTTCCTCTACTATAATGTAAGCGTTTGAGGACTCCATCTTGCACACCATTGTATTTCCTGCATAGAACAGTGTGGGTCACATAGTAGGTGTTCGATAAATACTTTTTGACTGGATTGCTGACCATCTCTAATTCCTTATTTTGCCTAGTAGACCTTAGTGTTATTTTGGGCTCCAGAAATTAATGCTAGTTTAGTCCAAGATCTAATGACCCATGGAATGTTTGGATATTTCCTCTGCCTTGGTACCCAGTTACCCTGGTTAACATCCCATGCTTCTCTGACAAAAGACAGGAGAATGTTTCATTGTCCCTACCTGTGACTTAATTGCATAGTCCTGGAGGATTCCATCTTTTCCCTTCACGTAAAGGGCTCTATTACTAGCACAGCCCTAGAAATCAGATGAAGGATTGTCAGTCAGTGTGACTCAATTCAGGGCTTTCTTCATGAATCCGAGTTTTGTTTTCTACTTAATATAAATAGGGTCTTTAATATAAAGTAGGACCTTAACAAAGTGCCTTTCTCTCTCACTCATAGGATCTACCATCAATTATTATTCCATATCTCTGTTGGTCAAACCACTTTGCTTACCTGCCAGGACCTACAGCCTCTCAGGGCTACTTTCCCCACTTTGCCTCCAGCTGTTATTCACTATTGCTTAATCTGTCACCCTAGATTCTTCTGGGCACATTGAAATGAAGTATTCTCTGTAGGGCTCACAGAAAACAGGCACTAACATGTTTTTCAAAGATGGTGGTAGTTTTTCACCAATTTATTTTTCAAAGGCTTCATGAATTATGCCTTCTAGGCCTTCTCAAGGGGAAAAAAGTAGGACAAGTTACAATAATAAATTTACTCCAGCATTTATAATTCTGAGGAATTTGAATTCCTTATTTTTTATTTTACCCAAGGATAACCCATCCTAATCTCATTTAACATAGTCATCTAACTGGGAAAGCAATGAAGCCACTACTGGGACTCAAGTTAATTCACTGGAAAAGGCATAGTCCCATCTCTCACTAAGTTTCCTACAGTGTTGGCTTGTCACCCAAGTTGAAAGGGGATTCAGATTCTAGGCAGCTAAAAAAAAAAAAAAAGTCAAGTATAGACCATGCAATTTTTTTATTTTATTCTAATTGCAAAGAAGAGCTATTGGGGTGTTTTTAATAGGAGTAGAGGGAGAGTATATATGCTATGTGGAGGGTGAATCATTGAGGGATATGAATGAAAACAGGAAGCCAGTTAGGGGAATATGGTGAGAGAGAATAGTGACTTGGTCTAGGGACATTAAAGACAATGGGATGGTGGAAAGAGGTAAGAATAGAAATGTATTTTTGTCACAGAGCTGCCTGGATTTACTTGTTGCATATACATCGATAACAAAGAAACAACAATCTAGAATGCCGTCTAGATTATTGACATGGTGCCAGTGTAACTAAGATGGAGAAACCTTGTGCATTCCTGAGAAGTGGGAAGGGTATTCTGACTCAGCCTACCAAGGTTTCTGTTCAATCTGTGACTATCAAAAGACACATGTAAATAACTAGAGGAACATAATCTGTGCCAAAGTAGTGACTGAGATAACCATAGAATCAAGAGAGAAGCTATGGCTAACTTTGTTAGGAGGGGTTTCACAAAAGTGCTATAACCAGAGGATGAGCAAGACTTCAACTGAGGAGGATGAAGAGTAGGTACCTGGCACCAAAGAGGAGGGATAACTCATAGAGGTCACTGCATCTAGTTGTGCACAGCACATCCCCAGGGGGTACCAGTTACATGGGTTGTGTGTAAGTTCAGCCTTTAGGTGGGAAAAAGCCAGGCACAAGGTTGGCGTGGTAAATAAACCATTAGCTGAAGCAAGAGATAGAGCTAAGGAAGCTTAGTGGAGTTAAGAAGTTAAATGAATTCACGATTCAGCCACTATAGGATTCATTTTTAGGCATATTTGAATAATCGTAACGCCACTGAACACAACAGGAGTGGGAAGTGTTAGTAGGCATTCTAAGTTTCCCAAATCCTCTGTTAACTAATTATCAAATATTAGCTCACCCAAGCTCCAGTAGCAGAGGAGCCATAAACGTTTTTTATGAGAAGCTTTTCTTTCATCCGTCAAGGTGAGACAGATGAATCCTCTAGTCCCTGTTCCAAGAAAGCACTCCAACTGCTGAGACTAGACTTGGTTTCATCAATAAATGAGCTGTTAAAATTGATTTCTCCTCATTGAAAGGCACTTCATTCACAAATATGCTCTGCCACATGGAGACCATTTTAGCCACAATCTGGGCTGTTCCAAATGGAACACTTTCATTGCAAGAGAACCTTTCAGGACTCTTATTGGTGTTGTCATTGTGTAAAATCTCATTTTTTCACATATTCACAGTAACTCGAACTTGAGTGTCAGTCAGGGTTTAGGGCTTTTTCATCCTTAGAAACAATACTTTTGTATATAGAATCGCTTTCATTCCTGTCATGGCCCCCATTGAACTATTTGGGAAGGGTAAATATCACTTAAGGAAAGATAGCTTGTGATTGCCTTCTTGATATCTTATAATAGCATTATTCCATGTGGCACATGGGCAACAGAACATTTACTATAGTCCTGCTATTTTCAGGGGAAAAAATATGTCTATCAGAGTAACATTGGTCATATTTTTGGAAATCAGGAAAATGTATAGAAATATAATGTTAGAAAAACATCTAGGCTGTCGAATAATGTCTTCCTGGTTTGACAGCCAAGCTATAACAATAAATTAACAAGCAAGCACAGGGTTGGGAGACCTCTGGAGCAGGAAATGCCTTGTGGACAACATGTCCATATCACATTTTTTCTGCCTGTCGATTTTGTTTCACTCTGAGAGAGGGAACATATAACAATGCATACATTCAGCAGCAAGCACATTTAAAAAGATGTCTGGGATCCATCTATTGTGAAATAAATATAATTATGGATTTGTCCTAAAGCTGCCTGACAAGAACTATCTAAATTACTGAGTCATGATGTGAATACTGTTTCTCTGGGGCAAAATTCCGGACTGCACAGACTCCTCACCCAAATCCTGGTTTGTGCTGATTCATGGTTCTCCCAGCCACCATGGTGGACAGTCCCTCTGCTCTCATTCTGGACACAAAAAGTGCTCTCTATTTGTCTGTGGCTAGCTCCATATGTTTCTTGTGACATCTTCTAAGCATATCCATCAGAAAAGAAAATAGGTTGTTTTAATTCCCAACCATATCTCTTCATTATTTTGGGATGTGAGCCATTTTGTAATACCTTATCCTTGAGATTGTGATTTGTTTACGTTCCACGTGCAACATCTTGGTTTTTTAAAGAATGCTTTTTTGCAGAACTATTTAAAAACAGTCAGGGGATGGGGATCCCTGGGTGGCACAGCGGTTTAGCACCTGCCTTCGGCCCAGGGTGTGATCCTGGAGACCTGGGATCAAGTCCCACATTGGGCTCCCTGCATGGAGCCTGCTTCTCCCTCTGCCTGTGTCTCTGCCTCTCTCTGTGTGTCTCTCATGAATAAATAAATAAAATCATAAATAAATAAATAAATTCATACATACATACATACATACATAAAACAGTCAAGGGAGGGGAACAGCTGCTGTTCCAGCACCAGTGTAGATACGAGATAACGCAAGGCATTCATTCTTCACCTTTTGCTTTTCCTCAGACTGTTTGCAAAAAAGGAATGGAGGGCAACTTTTGTTCCTTAGAAATTGAGAAGGAAAGAAAAAGACTGATTGTCCTTTACAGATAATGAGTGGTCAGCAAGCACATGAAAATGGGACAACCATTCAGATGGCCCAAACTATTCTACCAATGGCAACCGTATGCTCTGGCCTGATGGGTTAACTATCACATTGAAGCTGATTAGTTTATCTTCACAGAAAACAACTCCATCTGAACTGATCATTACTAGCAATAATAGGTGAACATCAGAGAGTTAAGAGTTTGCTTTGCATACCTCCAGCTACTTTCGCCACAATATCCAGGTTAAGACAATTGATTAGCCAATCAGACCCAAATTTACATGCTAACATTAAGTGACTGTGTTAATAGCATAGGGTTCTAGGGAGCTAAAAAGAATCAGGAAAATCAGAAGGCAGGAGAGTATCCATGAAAGGTGTCCATTCGGTTAGCACATGGTGTTAGAGAAGTAGAGTCCTTAAATGTTAGACCAGTGGATCTCACTGGATCTGAGAGATTCACAGAGTTACCTGGATAACCTTTTCAAAGTCTGCCCTTCAGTCTTCTTACTTGCCCTCTTCAATTCTGATAGGTCTCTGTATAATCAAGCTAACATGTCTGTGTGTGTGTGTGTATGCCAGTTCTCCGTCTACTTTTTTTTTTTTTTCTCCAGAATTACAGAATACATGTGTGGAACCAAATGAGAAGCTGCTTCTTTTCTCATGGATTGAATAACTGATTTATCCATTCACTCAGTGGTATGTATTTGGGCAATGTTTTAGGTGTTGGGGTGTACTGGTAAACAAGACATATATAGGAAGTAAATAAATGAAGGCTATTTCATCCTGGTGTAGTTGTAAACTTATCTGGAACCTAAGGTAGGCCATAAAGGAGAGAGATAATGCCTAAAATAATCTATATGATGGGGAAGTGGTAAATGATAATACTGCTTATCACTAATAATGACATCTTATTAGTAAATCTAATGTTTACAAGATTTCAATTGTTTTGAACTATTATCATGATGAATGCCATCGGCTTACATTATATGCATCAGTTTATAATGACATGAATGACTAATCATCTTACATTCATATGTGTGTGAGCTTCCTGTGCAGGTCATAAATCCTGCAAAGGCAGGTACTGAGTCTTTAATTTCTTCATTTTTCATAATGGCCATCAGTGTGTTTAGGTCAAAGCACATCCTAAAATTTTGCCTCCCGTTTATACGGGTCTTGATAGCTTTCATATACTTTTTATAATCATCTCATTTGATTTTTATAACATTTTGTTTATGGATTTTAATGGTGGGATATGAGAAATTCAAAGAGAACACAAGAGAACACACACATTGGCTATGTTATTTATGCAAGATCACACAATTAGAAGCAAAGTCCTTTGTCTTTTTGCTTTTTTTCTTCTTTTTGTCTAATGGTTTTTTTTTTCACTATACCATGTGGCTCCTCATATGCTGTGTGTATGTGTCAGATTTCTCAGGCATATGATATGTCAGATGTATATCAAATATCTATATACTGTGAGGAATGAACTCATTTTGGGGAATTAGGGTTGAAAACAGATATTAGATTGCTTGATACACATATCAAGCTGCTTATCTCTGGGTAACCAAGATGGTCTGTGAATTGTATAAACAGAGGCAGAGATATAACTGCACCCCAGGTACGGTTCAGCAGGCACAGGGGATGGAGGTTGTCCCTACAATAAGTAATGGGGACCCACAGCTGAGGACGGAGCTCTACCACCAAAGGCTGCATCTGAGGGTATGCCAGCATAGTGCTGTGGAAGATGATAATAGAGCTAAAGTAAAGAAGCTACTGTAGGGGTGCTGGCTGGCTCAGTTGGTAGAGCATGTGACTTTTGATCTTGGGGTTGTAAGTTCAAGCTCCACATTGGATAGAGAGATTACTTAAAAATAAAATCTTCAAAAAAAAAAAAAAGTTACTCCAGCCTGCATCCCAATTATGCTTTTTGTGCCTTCTCCGTGCTCTTCTGAAAATGAAATTACAATAAGCAGTCTAGAGCTTTCTTCTTAGTTCATGCTGGAAGCCCCCAAGGCTTGACAAAATACGTCAAAATATGTCTACAGAACACATAGTCTATTTCTGATTATCAAGCAGGAGATGTATAAACAGTTAAAGCTACCATCAACTCTACAACTCACAATGGGGGACAGAACAAACAGATTCTATTTCTATTGCTTCTGAACACAACACCATTCCAGCTACACTGAGCCTGATTTGTTAGCAAATGCATGCACAGGAAGTCACTCAGAGATTCATATCTTGCTTTTCTACAATTTGACAGTAAGCATCAAACAGCAGCAATGTCAGCCATGGGACATAACTCTTATGCCAATTTCAGCTATGCCTTATAAAATGTTTTTTTTTTTAATCAATAAGGTCAGAAAGACCTTCACCTTCAATAGCATAGCTTAGATGTACAAATTAAAATTCCAGTTCCTGTACTCCCTCCTTTCATAAGGAACGATTAAAGTAAAGTACCTAATATACTCTATGATGCTGGCAAGGGCATTAGTTTTCATTTGCCTCAATGGACTATGCCAAAATATCTCTTTTGTTTATTAAAGTCATTTGCGATTGCCACCAACTTTGAGCTGAATGGCATCCCAAGGCCAAATTTGTTCATTCATCCACTTGTTTAAAGAAATAAAAACCACTAGAGGAGCCACCGATTGATAAACTGGTAGCAGTTTCTTATATTAAGCATCTTTACCAGCATATTGAAACAAAATACAGAGTAAGCCTCTGTAGAATATACAAAGCTGTGCCAGAGGCAGCCGGATGGATCATGGCTCCATAGTTTTAGCTGTTTAGGATACCGAGAGTGTGACTGCCTCTGGCCATATACCCTCAGAAGTCACTGGAAAATATCAAGAAGATGATCTTGGAAGTCATAGCAGCCCACTCACCCACCCCTCTTGGGCTGCATGTTATTGCAGGCTAGGAGACAAAAGAGACCAGCTATAGTAAGAAGCTGGCCCAGGGAAGAGGGCTCATGGTTTTACCTTGTGGGAGGCAAGGAAATGTACACTCATTGGTCTACTTGTCAAGCCCTTTCACATATAAGATCTCATTTATTTCCAACAACAACTATGTCAAGTAGGCATTACTACCCCATTTTGTAGATGAAGAGACCAAGGATCAGAAAACAACTTGCCCAAAGTCATAAATCTAGTAAGACATAAGACCTGGATTTAAACCTAAGTCTGGCTTACTCTAAGTCTCTTTCTACTCTAACAGTTTTCCTGTAAACTCAGTAAGATCGCTGAGTCATAGAAAACCACTTATAGACATAGTACCAGAGCAGCAAAACAACTCTAGAAAACACCTTTGAGCACGATGCAAAAATGTGGTTAACAAAGTGGAGGAATATATGATTTTCCAATGTTATCTTGAATGGTTGGAAGGAAAAAAATAATTTTTTTTGTATATTTCTTTTAGTTCCAAATGGCAGGTTTGGTGGGTGTTAGCCAAACACACTATTTTAAGAAAGGAAGGTAGGAAAAATGGTCTATCAGAAACCTGAACTTTATGGTGATTTTCTGAATACTTGCCTAAAGTGAAATCCTCATGATAAACCAGGTAGGAACTTCCCAGCTTCTGAGAACCCTCAAAATGGGTCTGAGAATGATTTGTTTGAAGTATTTATTTATTAAAGTCATGTGGAGGGGCACCTGAGTGGCTCAGTGGTTGAGCGTCTGCCTTTGGTTGAGGTTGTTGATCCCAAGGTCCCTCATCGGAGTCCTAAAATTGAGTCCCACATTGGGCTCCCTCCAGGGAGCCTGCTTCTCCCTCTGCCTGTGTCTCTGCCTCTGTGTGTGTGTCTCTCATGAATAAATAAGTAAAAAAATCTTTAAAAAAAAGTCATAGAGAAAATCTACTAGATTATATGTTTTAAGAACAGTAGTCATGTCTAATTTATCTTTACTCAATGCCTCTCATGCACCTGGATTTTGCATTGGGTGTTTATTAAGTATTAGATTTAAGGAAGGAATATTAGCCAAGTAAAACTTACCATCTGAGAGTTGGCATGCTCTTAGTTGGCTTGCCTCATCGGGCCTCTACTGGAAGCTCACCAGTTAAGTAGGATGTGAAGCAAGGACACACAGACCTATTTCGCCATGGAAGAACTTCACATTCTAGCCCAGGAGGGACATGCTTTTGTTGTTGTTGTTTTACTATATACTACAAAAAAAAAAAAAAAAAAAAAGAAAGAAAAGAAAACAAACCAGAAAACAAAATAGTGTGACTGAGTTGTAGCTGTATAAAGAATTTACACTGGGAGTATCTTCTCAGTTCACAATGACTCCTCTTTATCAGAGAAATAAATCTGATGCCCAGAGCTTTGAGAGAAAGCAGAGAAGTCTCTACAATATGCCCTGCCCTCCTGGCTATAAAGTACTTCTGCAGAATTCAGCGTTTGGGTGACCAAAGTCAAACTGGGCCAGTCAGATTCTTCTCTGTGGGAAATGAGAATTTTCAATCAAGTCTCTGATGGGGCGAGAGTCCTTGCAGCTCAATAATATTAATGGCACTCTAGTGAAGACACGTATGTTGCCTTGTCACTGAAATCTCCAGAGCTGCCTTTCTTTCTTTCCTTCTGAAGTTTTACTTGTTCAGTTCTTCCTGGAATTCTATGATAAATCCCACTATCTTTTCAATACTTTTCTTCTTTAGCTTGAGCTACTCAGAGGTGGTTTCTATTACTTGCAAAAGAAGCATAATGTTTCAGACGTACAGATAGACAGCTGGAAGGATTGGTGTGGCCAGAACTGAGTTAATTGAAACTGAAAAGAAAACAATATGCCAAGTTGGGCATATGAAGGGACGTTTCTAAAATACAAGCGATTAAGGAAAACAAACCAAAGTGGACCTAGTGGCATGGATGATGGAGCACAGAGTCAACTGGGAATAATAAGAAGAGCTCCCTTGCCAGGAGAAACCATAGGATCCACGCCAATATTCAAGAGAAGGTAACAGTGATGGATGGGGCTGGCCAGCTACTTAGGTTAAATTTATATTGCATTAGGTTTTGTTGTTGTTTGTTTTTGTTTTTGGTCTGGGGCTTTCTGAAGTAATACTCTATTTCTACAGGTATAAACCACAGCAATTTTATCCTATAGCTTGATATCTCAGAATATTGCTAGTTTTGCTGTATGGAAGGATATTTAATGAGGAAAGTCTTGAATACAACTTTCAGATTCTCTAGACCTTGAGGGACGGGTGGCCCTGGTGGCTGTCACTGGGCAGATAAACCCCACCTGCAACCTGGGGCTGCTTGGTGCTCTGACAAGGTCTTCCATGCCATGGCCCTGGACCTCCAGACCTTCCAGGGGTCTGGAACCAGTCAAGGACTGGATGAGGCAGTCATGCTCAGGCCTGACACCTCCCCAGGCAAGAGAGGTCACCTTCAGCCACACACCAACAACGTGGGACAATGGTTTGATGTTTAGTTTTCTTTTGAAAAGTACAGACTGAGCATTTGTGTGCCTTGAGTGATGGGTCATTCCAGCCCATTTCAGTGTCAAGGTGAGGGAGTGGCACCCATGGAGGCAGCGGTTGTGACTGCAGCCTACCAGGAGTCTAGCTTCTTGAGAACTTCATCCATTGCTGCAGCTTTTGGTTTCAGCTCTCTAGTGTCATCAGCTGAGAGGAGTATGATGATTTTATTACTTTTACCTATTAAACCTCATGGAAGCAAAGTTAGATCTATTTCACGTAAGACAAATTTAGTTCCAAGGCCCATTTTTCATGGACCAAGTTAGTATATATCACAAGCCCAAGAAATCAGAATCAACTATGGCTCTTCTATCATATCTACTCCTAGTATATCTTCTATTTGATAAAGTCTTCCAATATGCCTTTTGAACTCTGCTAGTAAACTTTCTTAATCTAAAGAGGACAGAAGGGAATTTTGAGACTGACAGCTGAGTACATTTGACCAGTTGTATCTTATGCAATTAAAAGTTGAACTTGATATAGAATATTGCTCACCATGTTAAAAGCACTAAGAGAAATGGTGGGTAACTATTCTTCAAATGATGAGCAATTGTTTTCCTCTCATTGTTTTTCTGTGAGCATAATTTTTGCCAAGGACTAGAGTTTTTTTCTATAAATTTAAGTGCTGAATAAACCAAATACCCTAAACTCCAGTTCAGGCTCTATTCTAGCCCAAAGGAATTTGATTAACAAGTTTTAATTTATGCAAACCTTTACATTGTGGGGATTGGGGACTCTTTTGCTTTTGTTTTTTGTCAGAATCAAAGGTGATAGACAGAAATATCCTCTAGTCTTGGCATCTACAAGCTGCCAGGAAGCTCTGAAAGTCTCCTGAGAGAAAGCCCAATACATTCTTTGAGATTTCCAGTGTACTATACTTACTTATCCCAACCTAAGTCTTATTTTTTTAGAAAAAGATTCATTTATTCCTAGTCTCAAATTTCATGGTGGGCTTTGACCACAGAAACGTAGCAATAGTCTTTGCCTAAGCCTCTGAAGAAAATATTTCCTAAACATCTGAAGCAGGGCCATGAATAATAATTGCTCCTAAGCAACAAGTTCATCTTCACAACACATCTTCCTCCCCATCAGCTTTCCTAAACCATTCCAAAGCATTTGGAGCCTATCTTTTATAATTGTTGCTCTGAGAAACAAAATTCGTCTGAGTTCCTCCTGTTAAGATTAATTAAAATGGACATGCTGTGGAAGCACAGACAAGCCTAGAATTTCTTTAATATAAATGCTTGTTGTGATAACATTTTCTATCATGTCATTATGACATCTTGCTTTTCTTTTTTAAATATTAAAAAATAAATAAAGGAAGTAGGCTTTTAGTGAAAAAAGGAAATCGTACCAGCTACATTTCTTAGCACTGAGATAAAGGAGTGATAGGCTGAAAATCTCTCACCTCTCTCTGATGGAATAAAAATAGCACTTAATAAAAAAGACAAATCTGGCATTAATAAAAGAGGATGGTTATTAGTAATCAATACAAAAGAAATTATTTCTGAGCACCAATGTTTGGCAAATCATCATGTGAATAATACAAAATAAGTCATTCTGCTAACTACCTGGGGAATAAGAGCTAAGAACGTGGGAGCGTTAATTATGAAATAAAAAAGCATACAGTACTGTCTGAAAATGGACTTTATTCTTTGGGTTAAGATAATTGGGAAAGGATTAGGGAAGGAAAGAAATAGGTCTTCACATTTGAATACTATGTGCAAAGCCAGGGAGAAATGGAGGGGACAGTCAAGAAAATTGCAAGGCCCATTTAGTAGAGAGTGAATAAACCATATGGATTCACTTGTCCATTCAATGAATATTTACATAAATGCCAGTCTCCTGCCAGTATTGAGCTAAGCATACAATAACGAGACAGTCCTAAGCCTCAAGCAGCTCCCAGTTTAATGGTGGGACACACACATGCACAGAAATTTACAAAATAATGTAGAAGATGCTGAAAGAACAGAGGCACAGCTAGGGCTTTAGGGGAGCACAGAGTAGGCAAGGGGAAGGCTATTTCAGGCAGAGGGAACCACACTGCAAAGGTAGTTCCGTCTTCCCAGAGCAAAGGGCAGACTGGGAGAAATGAGACAGTCACAAAGGGTCTTGTAGGTCAAGCTAGGACATGAGATTTATCTAGTAGGCTATGATGAAGCAGGACAATTGTGGATAGAAGGGGGCTTGCGGAGACTTATTGAGTAGACCATTCTCAGACCCATTGCAAATACTTAAAAAATGGTCAGTGTCAATGGGCAGCAGGAGGGAAGGACACCGCCCTCAAGGCAGAGAGCCTGGCTGGGAAATGTGACCGTGGCTTGTACCAGGGTGTTTGTGCTGGGGCTAGTGAAGAGACCACAGGGTGGTGGGCAGGACTGAGCTCATTCAGGAAACTGAGGGAGGGGGATGCTGGGGACACTTCCATCAACTCTGAAGGGTGGGCTAGAGGAAGTGTTACATGAGAAAGAGACAAAAAGGAAGCATTAGAGTAACTCCTATGCAGGAGTCATATCATGAAAGGCAAGAGAAGAAAGTATCCAAGGTGAGAGTGTAGTTGACAGCATGGAACACTGTGGAGAAGCTGGAGTCTCAGTGTACGGCGTCTCAGAAATCACGTGGCCTCACTCCTCCAGTGCACTTAGGAGGAAACCAAGACCCACAGTAGATAAGGCACTTGCCCAAAATTACACAGCTAATTAGGAGACAGCTGAGCCCAGAACTCAGGAGTCCTGACCTTGACTGTGCTGTTTCTGCTTATTAGGCTGTATCTCTGATTTGATTGAGCCCTGTCCTCACCGAGTGGAGATAAGGCTTGGAAAGAGAACTCCAGGCTATGCGGGAAAGATGTTGAAGAGGGAGGTTAAATATTATTCTGAGGAATAGGACTCACTAAAGAATTCTGAGCAGGAGAGGCTTCATAATGAAAGAGGTATTGGGGGAAATTTTATGTGGTAAGGTTCGGGTCTACTGTCAACATTTTGCCCTTAGCAGCCATAGATTAGGTGATTATGATGTAATTGTTTTCCTAAAAACTGTGTTTCGTTGAGTTAAACTTAAGTATATCAGAAATTAATAACCAATAAATAAGTAGAATCAGGACTATGAATGAAGTCAGCTCTCGTTTAGGTCCATCATACCATCTTCAAAATATCTGGAAATAAAACGATAGACCCAAGGATATTTGGCACCACTCAGGCCTTAGGTCCAGCCCTGGTGCGGCCTGAGTACACTACAGCCCATCCACCCATACTTCCAGAATTCCATTGAGGCCAATAATTAGTTCCAATATGGAGATGAATTATTTTCTGGGATTCCTTCCTTTTCCTCTTTTTCTTCTTTACATATGTATGTGTCAAAGAGATGAAAAAGGAACGATTCCTGTGTCTTAGGAAGAATGCTGTAGGAGAAATGCCCACCTCTCAGTCCAGGTTTTTTGCAAGGGGGTTGCCACTGTGTGGGTGGGCTGCACTCTGTCCAGCCGAGGCCACAGGGTAAGTGACATCAGAGCCTGGGGGATGGCACAGGGACCCCGGCAGCTCCGTCTCCTCTCTTGGCTCAGAGTCACAGTTTTGAGATTCTCAAGAGCTTAGATAATGGCCTGCCTCATAGGTGACAGTACACTGGTAGGCAGAAATTGACCTGACATACTGAAACCCCCAGGTCCCTTGGTCCCCAAAGTCTGATTAGGTGGTTCATTGCAAGACTAACA
This sequence comes from Canis lupus baileyi, assembly GCF_048164855.1. NCBI lineage: Eukaryota > Metazoa > Chordata > Mammalia > Carnivora > Canidae > Canis > Canis lupus. Next base: position 1,485,279 of record NC_132842.1, read on the forward strand.
TCAAGTGATGGGACGCAGAAAAAATGTCACACTTAGTGCTTGAAATCGGTTTTAGGGTGGCAGCAACCTGCACTTCTGACCCTGACTCTTAACCTCCTTAAATCGTGCTCTCCATCTCTGCTGTTATTATGATCGTGCAGACGTGGAGCTGAAAAGACGGTTCCCCTTTCCGTGTGCCCAGGCACAACACTACAGTGGAGCTGTTGCCGGGCAACAGCAGCCAGAACAATTTGTTTGGGGAGCATTTTGAGAATGATTACACTTGCAGGGTTGGGGTGGGTTGGTCGTGTGTCATCTTTTTTCTTCCTGTGCTACCTATTCCTGGATGTCGTAAATATTCATCTGAATTTTGCATATATGAGAGGGAAATGTTATTTAAATGAGTTTGGGAGGGTAATTTGCTTGGGTGCATCACTACACTCCTTTATGTTTCACAGGCAGTCTAAGCAGGAGGAGAGAGAGCAATTTTGTGACCGTTATTGACATAGATGACAATGCTGTGCTGGTTTGTTTCAGTTACACAGAACAATGGGAGCAGAAGAAGATGCAGTTTAGCAAAGGCATTTAGTAAATTGTTGGTAGATGGTGAGGGCAAAAGCCCCAGCTGAGTCATTAGGAGCATTTCCTCTCTAATGTGGCTGCAGTTACTCTCCTGGCCTCCTTGATCCCCCCACTCAGAGAGGAGAACTTCCTCTTCCCCTCCTTCAGTGATACCAACATGCTGAAATACAGCACTTGGCTAACCCCGGGGAGAGCTGACTTTGAAAGGTAATGGGAAGAAACATTTCCTTTAGAAAGGAATCTGGCAGCCTTGAAGGATTTGCAGCACGCCAACTGCAGATGAGTCAGAGGCAGGGAGGCATTGCAAATACTTAAAAAATTGTCAGTGTCAATATTGCCCACACCCCTGGAATATTAATATATACACACACCCACGCATCCCCCTGAAGATGGGTTTATTTCCCAATTCACAAATGGTAAGGGGACCTTTTTCGAATTGTTTCTTAGGGACTTGGGAGCCAGCATTAAAATTGCGATTCTTCCAAATGCTTTCCCATATGCCTTAAATACTCTCATTAAAGTCAATTTCCTCAGCGCACACACTTTCTCTGGGTCTTAGTGACCACCTCCCTGCCTCACTAAAAAGAAGCTCTCCTTGAGGCCACCGCGTCCTCTCTTAGCTATGACTTGGTCAGAAGCCTCTGGCACCATATGGCAGAAACCGAGGCTGTATTGCCAGCCAAACACGACAGTTGTTTATAGGGCATAGTCAGCAATGGTTTCTATCTCTTCAGCCTCAGGGAGATGTCTATGGATATAAAATAGGTCTCTGGGCCATCTAACAATATGTCCCCAAAGCTGTGGGACTTCTCATCCAAAATTGCTTTCAAGTAGCATGCCATCTAAAGGATTCCCATCTCTGGTCCATAATCCCAGAACCTGAAGCTAATTTTGCAAGCTCAGAACCTAGTCAAGCTCTTTCTGTTTCCTACTTTGACTCCTGGATGCTAGTTAATTACCCAGTTTCATTTTGGGGGGAGGCCACTTAAATATCCAGGATGAAAATTTGCCTAGAAGGGTAGACAGTAAAGGAGGCAAGAGACATACAGAAAAAGGAATTCGAAAGTGAACCTGTTCTTCACTTTTCATCACTGGAGCTGGTCCTGGGTTAGGACAAACAGTAAGCCCCTCTGAGTTTCAGTCTGGGCACGGCCTCCCGGATGGCCTTGACACCCGCACTTGACTCCCGCACTTGCCGAGTCTCCATCAGACAACTCTGTGTTTCTTGAGAACCTGGTAGGCCCCAGGGACTCCCATGGGTCTGGCCTATGCTGTGGAGAGCCTCAAACACACTCTGGTTTCTGGAGACCGCGGGCGCCCACGCCTGCTCCAGGCACAGGGGAGACAAAGCCACTGGGGGCGTGGATCTGCACTCACCCCAACACCGCCACAGCACCCCAGCCTCCACAGGGAGAGAAGGCGCCTCAGATCAGAGAGAATATCTGACTCTGTGCAAAACAGGCAGCCCTGCTTGCTTTTACTCTCCTGTGAAAAATGCCCTGTGTCTTCTGATTCCAAGTTTACATCCAAGAACAACCCTTTTCTTTTGCTACACCTCTAGGCAAAGAACATATGTCACAAATGCCACAGCCATATTTAGACGTTGTCTGTTGTTCAGCTTCGCTGAGCCCGCCGCCAAGTTACCTTTTACATGGCAATTACTCATGAAATCTGAACGCTTCTGCAAATTAGTGTTAGGTTGCTTTCATTTCCCAATTAACTGCCCACCTGCTATTAGAAGATTCAAGTTAGTCATAGTCAGCCTTTCCCCTTCAGCCTTTAGGAAAAAGAAAGAAAAGTACCCAACTTCTTTATGCAGAGAATAATTAATGTGTGAAATGGCCCACCGAAGGCAACAATGAAACATGCAACTGTGAGTATATTCAAAGAAGAGCCAGACGAGGAAGAAAAAAATTCCATGATACGAACATTAGACAGACAGGTGGATGGGTTTGGAGAGACCATATGGCCTCCTTCTGTCTTGAAATGTACTGTGAGATTATATTTTGCAAAATCCCTTCAAGAACCAAGTTGCTTTCTAAACAGTAAATTATGGCCATGAAAATGCTATGACACCTTAGCCCTGTCCGTTGTCTCAACGTCAATTTTGTCTTTCTGGGGATATGTTTTCAAGACCGGACTAACACACTTGTTATATGGTAAATGAGGTGACAGAGGGTAAGGTGGAAAGACAGGGAAGAAGAATTTAGTCGTGGTTTCTTTTCTCAAGAGAAATGGATACGTACTCTCCAAACTCACAGCAAAGGAAAACACCAGCACCCCACTGCAGCCTGCAGAGACAACCACCGTGATGCGAATCCAACGCATTGAGCTGAACAACAAGACATGAAATGTACCAGATAATGAAAAACAGTGTCATTTCTGGAAAACATTAGAGAATAGTTTTCTCCCCCTCAGGAAGGGAGAGCATATGATTCCCATTCTCACATTATGACAGAAATGCTGTGTGCACTCTATGGAGAGGATTGCTGTCTGAAATTCCAGAAACCATACATGACGGGGAGCTACAAACACGCTTCTTCAAGCCCAGTGTAATTGACACCCCGGTTGACGAGATAACACAGTTTCGACAGCATCTCTGCACTGAAAGACTTTCTCTTCCAATTTTCATAAAGCAATTCTTGCCAACAGGTTGGGATTCAAGAAGTTCACAGCCTTTCAGAGCAACTTAGTCTAAGCCTTTAAAGCACAGTCCATGTTCAGCGACACCACACCAGCCCATGAACCAATAGGGTCACTCTGTAGCAAAATGGTACTGTTCTGTCTCTATTCTCCTCTGACTGCCCACAACTACTGGCCTGGCCTGCCCCCGCTAATACTCAGAGCTCCCTCCTAGGGGACTCTGGTGGTCATTTCCCAGATGCCAAGCCCTCTCAGGTACTATGTAATGCCTGCCATTTTCTTTTATTCCGGCTATTTGCTGACATGCCACCACTTACTCCAGATGAAAAAGTTGCCAGTGCAGGGGGACTGATCTCCCCACCAGCATCTAAAGCCATCACTGACACCATGACTGCAGTGGTCCACGGAAATGCATCTAACCAAAGGTACCCGCAAGGCACTACAGGGCCATAGCAAAGACACAGCAAAGGCCTTTTTGCCAAGCTTGGGCCCCATCTCACAGCTTAGTAGTTGAACAGAGTAACAATTCTACAGGCTTTTGAATTCCAGTGTTATCTAAGCCACTACTAAGGATCCAATGAGATCATTTAGTAGGTGTTTAGATGATCATCCTGCAAGCACAAGCAGAATTCATGAATCTATAAAGTGTCACTATTTCACTTTTTCTCTATTCTCAGCTGGTTGTATGTGAGATTACGGAAGAGTATTGGGAGGTAACATTCCTCCTGAGCCTGGGAGGATCACAATTGTCCTCGACAGAGAGAAAAGCAAGTAACATGATACTAAACATAGAAAAACCAAGGAGCTAGTCACTTAGTCTTTCCATCCTTTGTCTACTCTCCACCCATAACTAATTTAGATGATAGCTACATCATGACAATGTATTGACCAGCAAAAAGTTAGGTTATTTAACTAATCATTTTAGCTCTAAAAGGCTAAGCAATGGGTTTGACCCACTTTTCCCCCTCACTAAATGACTGATTCAGAGATTTGCTTGGTTGGTTGGCATGTGATAAACACACACCAGCAGTAGATTCCAGAAGGAAGTCATCAGCAGTCTCAATTTAAAAATATCCTCTTTCTTTTTTTAATGCATCAAATACAATATAAATAATTTTGTAGGCACTGTTATATATTTTCTTAGTTCTTTTCATCATACATTCCATATGGCTCAAGAAAGAGGAAGCATGTTTATAATCTTATAATAAATATGATGTTCTTCTAAACTTATAAAAAATTTTTCTCTAAACCTATAAAAACAAGTTCAAATCTAGATGAAAGATGAAGCTTTTAAACTCTATCCCATTATGAAAATGCCAACAGTATAAACCTTCTTGTTTTACTTTATAACTTAGAGTTACTGAAGCTACCCGAAATGAGTGCAATCAATATTTGCTAGAATGCCAACCTAAGAAAGCCAGCCCTCCTTCAGACCTTGAAAACTGCACAAAGGAGCTATGTACCACTCCCACCCCCCGGCCCCACCCAGACAGCCTGCAGTCTTACACTTCCGGGTTCATTATAACCTTAGAAACCTGGAGATAAGCAACGTTTCGGAAGTATTCTATCGCCTTTTCAACACTTCCTTGCCTCACTTTGCAAAACAAATACAATGACCAATACAGCCCCAGAAAGAGTATCTATGTATTGCTTTTTCAGTTTCTTGTGAGTTCCAGGCCATTAAGGATATAATTAAAACACTTCCACCAAAAGAAAGCCCAAACCGAGGCGGCTTCCATCCACAGCGGCCTGTCTCCTCAGAACCTATAATTACTCTGTTTAGCTCAGTGCATTAAATAACAGCCGCCTGTTATTTGGGGACCGTGCTGTTTGGTGTATGTACAAAGAAGCACCTGTGTTACACAATACCCAGTTTCAGGGAATGGCAGCTCTTCCTGCACTGCAACCAGATGACACATGGGCACATGGCCACCCTGGTGTTGCCCCAGGATGCGAGGATTCCAGTGACCGGAACACAGAAAACTCCCACAATTTTATAAACTACCTCGAGAAATAGCAACGCTTTTAACTCACCTAGCATTCTGGCTCGTGGGTTTAAATATGAGCTTTTAGAAAACGGACAGTTGACGCTAGCAGAATCCGGATAATAAAGTGTGATGAGGGATCCCTGGGTGGCGCAGCGGTTTGGCGCCTGCCTTTGGCCCAGGGCGTGATCCTGGAGACCCGGGATCGAGTCCCACATCGGGCTCCCGGTGCATGGAGCCTGCTTCTCTGCCTCTCTCTCTCTCTGTGACTATCATAAATAAAAATAAATAAATAAATAAATAAATAAATAAATAAATAAATAAAGTGTGATGATTCCCAGAAGATTGGGAATCCCTGGGATGAGACATGTACCAAAAAGTAGCAACTCTATTTGGAAGGCCTGCGTGAAAACAGTGGCCTCTCAAAGTCTCCATCATTTCGGATTTATCCAGAGATCTGGGCTAGCCGGGATTAGAGAACGTGGTTCAGTCGTCTCTGCCGGGTGTCTGCAAAGCCCAGAGGTGGTGGGGATGGATTCCATACAGAGATCCCCCTGTGTGCATCCTGATAGAGTGGATGGGGGGGAGGGGGAGATAACTGTACCGAAACATAAGCATTTGCCTTTACCCACTCCGCTTAAAACAAAGCTCCCTTCGTGATAAACGCTGCAAGAGACACTTGAGATGAGAAGCCTTCAAATGTGCATTACAACCAGGGGCTGGCACATATCCATCATTGGTTGAATCTTTCATTTCTCAGCTACTCTCTGATGCCTAAGTGTGAAAAAGTCAGTATGCCTGAATTGAATTTTTAGATTGCTTTACGTCAATACACATTTGTTTGTTTTCAAAATCAACAACAAATGCAGCACTAAATACTTCTGGCTGCTCAATTGTGCGGCTTTGCCTGCTGCCTTGTGCGGAAACGGGGTTCACTCCCCGCCATCAGGCGGCTCCCGGGTGGGGCCAACGGTGCATGTAGAATTCGAGTCCAGTGAAGGGAAAAAGATGACGAAATACACCTGCCTTCCAGTTACTTATCATTTTCCCTGCAGAATATAAGCATCCACGCCTGCACATGCCTCAGTGTGTGCGCGTGTATGTTTGTACACACAGGCCAGTGCTTCCATACAGCTCAGGACCGGATACGGTCACGGGGCCGGTGCACCTGGGTGAACGGGGCTGGGTTTGTCCAGGGCTGCCAGGTTTAATTGAAACCCAGTGTTTCGTTCTGTCTGATTTTGAAGTGAGGTTGTAGTTTGTACTGCCCACAAGCTGGAGAAAGTTCTAATCCCTCTGAAAAAGCAAGCATGTGGGAAAAGGCTTGACTGGATTGAATATCAGAATTTTGTTTCCAATTAGTTCCACAAATCCCATGGATATAGCCTAGAGGTTAAAAAAAAAAAAAAAAACAACTCTAGAAATATGCAAATGTAAAAAAGATCTATAACTTAATGAAGACAAAATCCTTCATGATTTCTGAAAAGAATTTCTTCCTAACCAAACAGTGAAAGAAGAACCAGCTGTTCTTACTGAGTGAAGAAAAGTTACTGTCCTCAGATCCCAGGGAGGCTGCCTACCCCCTCAGGAGCACCATCACGGTGCCCCAGGAAATATATCAGGTTGACAAAGTTCAGCATATTAATTTAGGTTTTAAAGACTTCATTCTCTGGCTCACTCAGCCCCCTGTTCTTTCCTTCTCTGTGTATGTATGTATCTACAGATGCCTCCTAAGTCACCAGCACTACAAAAAAGGAGAGGGTGAGATTTAAGAAACTTAATCATTTTCTTACACTGAAGTCAGGAAAGTGGCTGCCTATGGATGGTTGAAGAGAGAAAAAAGAAAGAAACTAATTGCCTGTAGTTTCATTACAGCTAGCAAAATATGACCTTGCAGGTTGAAGCCCTAACATTTAACCGTGGACGGTCAGAGTGCACTGTAGGGCAGCAAGCAGTCACCTAACGTGAGTGTTTCCTATGGCCTGGATGTCGGTGATTTCACTCTCAGATAACCTGACCAGAGACAGTCTTCCTCTGGGGACATCTTTCCTCTTGGGCACCCAGCTTTATTTACACTCACACCCTCTGATCTTCCCTGCATTCGGTATTGACAACGAATATTTAAATCCTACGGGGAAAGACAATATAAATGTCATGTTAGATAATCTGCACTTACCTATTTTCTATTATAAATCTTTTACCTGAGCAGCTACATTTCTCCGCCCAGGAAGTAAATGCCCCATTAGTCAGAGGTCATTATGATCTAAGAGAATCTGACTGCCTTTTTGTCTGAGCTTTGCAGTGTTAGATCACGAACACACAAAAACTCCCCCACTGAGACACAGGTCACCGAAGAGAGGCTGATGTGTGCTGAGGACAGTGGAGCACCCTGATGGGTTCAGGATGGGGAAGGAGGTGGAGCAGGGGCTTGGGTGCAACATTAGTTTCCAATAACAAATTACCACAAACTAGGGAATTTAAAACAACAGAAATATATTTTCTCACAGTTCTGGAAGTCAGAAGTCTAAAATCAAAGTGGCAGCAGGGTTAATTCCTTCTGGCTCTGAGGAAGAATCTGCTCCATGTTGTCTCTTGGCTTCTGGTGGCTCGTGGTAGCTCCTGGCAATCTCTAGTGTCCCTTGATTTGTAGCTGCATCATACCAGTCTCTGTCTCTGTAGTCACGTGACCTTCCTCCCTCTGAGTGTCTCTGTGACTCTTGTCACAAGAAGAGTTGTGGTCATGTTGGATTAGGGTTAGGGGCTGGCCCTACTGTCCAGTATGACCTGATCTCAACTAATCACATCTGCAAAGGACCCTGTGTCCAAATAAGATCATACTCACAGGTATCAGAAATAGGACTTGAATCTTTTGGGAGGACATAATACATTCTACGGCAGGTGGCAAGGCAGATTGTAGTAAAGGGTCTGTTTACTAGTATCAGGTATAATTTTAGTACTAATCAGTAGGCAACACAGGAGAACTGGGGAAAGACATGGGACACATAACAAGAGAAGAGAAGCCCAGAAACCTGGGAGGAGGCCACTGAGGCAGCTCAACGGAGGAGGTATGGTAGAAGCAGGGGCCCACCATGGTGGGTTGGAAAGGCCACAGTGCCACTCCTGTTTGCCCATTCTGTAGGCAGACATTCTGCACAGAGCCACTGCTGATGGTTTGGACCTAATGGTCTGCTCATCTCACTTCCAAAATATAGGGGCATCCTTGACTCTCCTTCCAGATGTATAGTTTCACAAGATCACTGGACGCATTGAATCTACTGGCTACATGTTTATAATGCAGCATCTTAAAAGACAGACAAAATAACAGTGATATTTCCAACTAATAGAAGGAGGAATCTGATTTGTTAGTAACTCTGGGGCTTAAAAAATTCAAGGAAGAAGGGGTCCTTCAGAGATCAGATGACCCTGACTTGGGAAAAGGTGTGCTTGTGTCTTCTCAAGGCTACCCTGGGATGGAGGAAGGCACAGGGAGTGAGGAAGGGGATCCCATCTGGTGGGTCCCAGGCTGGAGGTGGTCTCTGCACTCAGCAGGAACAGGGAGACAGTATCCAGCTGGGGCCCTCTGGGGGCGGAGCTTCCACAGGAGACTCTGGAAGCTGCAGCTGGTAGAGGGGACCATGGGCTGCAGGTGTGAGCACAAGGGCCAGAAGATGGAATGCTTTAATCACAAGAACTCCTGTCTCCTCCGGTATTCTCTGGTACTGCATCCTGTTCAGCATATGCTTTTCATCAGTTTGTGTGGGGGGAAACCACCTACAAAAGATATTTTTTAAAAGTTAGGAAATTACCCAAGAAGGGAAAGCTAGAACTTGTCGGTGCTGGCTATCATTTGAACAGCATGCTGCAGTTCAACTGGCAGGGCCCGGGGTGAGCCTAAGATTATTTGATGTGAGGAACCCAACAGGTCCAAAAAGTGGAATTAAAAACCAGGGCACCTTACCTGCACTACAAGTACTTTCCCATAGATTCATCTTGCTCCTCTGCCCTCTTGCCACCAGTAGAGATGGAACCTTCTATTTGCCTTTCAACATTAAAGCACATTGTTTTTCTTTTAATTGTGCTAAATTTGACTCAGGTAATAGAATTCTGCAGGCTGCTGACTTACGAGAAAAGTAAGACAGCTGTTTTTATGTGTTAAAAAGAACTTGGATCAACAGTTAACATAATGTACTGTGAACATTTCTCCCCACTTTGAGTAGATAAATATGTTTGGCTTGAGTTGTTAAATCTCTAAATTTGCACATATGTATTGATAGCAATGAGCTGCAGAGAACTAATTGTCCTCAGAATAGTTTGGCAGCTGACGTTCAGTAGGACGGTCTTCCCCTGGGTCAATCACCTTCAGAAAGAAAAATAAGTCTTTTTTTTTTTTTTTTTTTTCCCTTTCAGCCAACAGGGACCACTCGTGTGGTCTATTGATAACATGTGGACAGACCCTGTCCATGAGGGCTCATGTTAGGACTGAGCAGGAGTCAATGCTCATGTTCACCAGAGAGCACGACCATGATCCAATAGCAGTGAGATCCAGAAACAGAACTAACTCCCCACCACGGGAGAAGTGGAAGCTGGCAGAATGGAAAGCAGACCTGTCAGTGGGCTGGCAGTAGGCAGGAAAGTCACCATATTCTTTGAATTTTCAAAATGCTCAATGGGAGGGAAAATAATAATAATAATAATAATAATAATAATAATAATAATAAGGATATATGCTAAACTAAAATGGAAAAAACCTCAGCTTAACGAAAGGATGGAGTTCTTCAATATAAGAATAGAACAAATTAAATGATGCACTACAGAAGAGCCACTCACCTATTTAACAATATCTCCTTTTCCTGTAAATATTTTATTTATTTATTTTAGAGGAGAGAGAGCATAGGAGCAGGGGGAGGGGCAAAGGGAGAGAGAGTTTCCAGCACACTCCCCTCTGAGCAGAGCCGACCCAGACCCGAGATCATGGCCTGAGCTGAAAATAAGAGCCGGAAGCTCAATCGACTGAGCCACCCAGGCACTCTGATTTAACAATATCTTTAACAACATATATTGATCACTTGCAGACTACCTTGCTCTGGAGAGCTTCTCTTTAACTTTAAAAATACAAAAATAATAAATAAATAATATAATGTAGTAATGAAGTAATATCAAAAAGTAATAAAATTAAAACAATACATACATAAATAAAAAATATATATAATAAATACTAGTAAACATAAAATGAAAGTTCCACTAGACTCCACCCTCCCCTACTACACCTAATTTGTTTCCAAAATTAGTGTGTAACACACTAGTCAATTTCTCTGTATTTTTCCAGAATTTTTCCTTACATACACATGCACACCCTGCCAATACATATATCTGTTTATATATGATAGATGCTATCCTACTATATATATTATTCTATACTTAAATATTTCGTTCCAAAAATCCCCAACTCGTCTATCTTTCCATGTCAGGATATATCGATTTACCTTTTGCAAAGTATTCTTAATGTTGATTTCAATAGTTTATTTAACTATTCCCTTATTGTAGATTTTAGGCTTCTTTTAACTTTTGCTATCACAGGCAATGCTGAAAGTGCCAACTTACGGCTGCTGTGTATTAAAAGCCCATTTCCTCCACATTTGCCAATCCTTGCTACTGTCAAAGGGCCCTTAAAGAACAAACTAGACAAGCTCATCCGTGCTGGGTGATTTGCTCATTCACTTACTGAAAGACAGAAGAACAGAAAAGATCCCTCCAGGTTCACACAACTCTTTGACTCAATGACAAAGAGTAGGGACATTCTATGCGATGTTTTACAGAAAGATCACATGGGACAGGTATATTTTTAGAAAATATATTCTCACTTTAATTTTAATGCACACACTCACCAGAGGAAACAAAATTGGCTTGAGGGATTAGTGTCCCGCTTCCAAATTCGTTGGAGGACGTCACCTCTCCCCAGATTTTTTTTCTAGCACCAATCTGAGTGCCATGGGAAATGCTTGTTATTTTAAGGCTCTTTCCCATGGATCCCTGGTGCCACTGTGGCTTGGCCAAGTGCTGAGTTCCAGGGATAGAGAGAAATAAAGGAGACATTGGCTGTCCCATCGCAGTCAGAATCCACTACCTCCCAACATAAGCCGCAGAGAGAGAGAAACGGTGGAGTCCATCCTGCTGAGGAGAAATAGTGCTGTTCACATGGACGTGTCCATGCAGGTTCTGAGTACAACTGTATTATTAAATGCCTGATAGTTTCTTATCACTGACATTGCCAACTGCTTCACTCCCGAATATATCTTTTCCCCAGTCTGTGTTGTCAGGTGTACCTGGATTCCACATCAGTCACCTTTTCAGATCTGCTGTTTGAGGACAGTCTGAGGAACCAGCAGCTGTTAGAGAAGGGGCTCCCTCCAGCCCTGACAATGGTGTAGTAATTGAAAAGAGAGATGCTGCATTTGTGACCCACAGGAAAATAGATGTATGCACAAAGTGACCAATGACCCTAGGTCACTGCCCTCCTTTAAGCTTTAAACTAGCCTAGACTAAGAAATCCATTGTTTAAATTTTGAAAATCAAAAGAAAATCACTATTTTATTTGTGGTAAGGATAAATCATGGGCACTAAATTTATAAATGAGCGTATTACTTAAATTGGTACTTAGGTACCGAGTCAATTAAATTCACAGGGGATAAAATCTGGATGCACTGTAGACACAGCAATTTATCTGTAGATGTTCACATTTTGCCAAAAATAGAATACAGCATCTTCTATAGATGCTCTTCCATGTTAGTTCTTATTTTTCTAAAGTAATTGCTTCATCTAGTAGGCATTCATTATCCTTCTCCCTCCATCCAGAGGAGAAGGACATTTGAGGGGAAAGCAAGTGTTTCGGATCTCCAGGGCCAGGTGGGTAACTGAATGAGAGACACAGCCGTCTGCATGAAGTTGACATTTCCAGCCAGCATCTCAACTGCCGTCATTGTTTCTGTTGCTCATTGTAGATGAATGGGCCTTTCTCCAATGTCCATAATGAACTCTGGGCAGGTGGAGGTAAAATAAGCCCTGGATGGAACCCATTGCTGCCAAACTCACAGAGGCTTGTATGTGCCAGTTGGGACAATACCCATCATAAATTGGAATTGCCCATTATGATAGTCCACCTTCGCCAAAGGAAACTGGCAGGGATAATCAGCAGCTCTGGCAGGGATAACTTTGAAAAACTAACCCAGGATCCGGACTTGGATTTGCAAAGCTGCTCGTGATCTTTGACCTAGTGATTCTGCTACTACACAATATTCCAAGAAAATGGTCTATTTGCCTATACACAAAAACCTGTACAAGCATAAAGATAAATAAATATAAAAAGATTGTCCATTAAGGGTTATTTTATATAACCTGAAAATTGCAAAACCCTGTCATATAATGGAGTATTAATAATATTTGGGGATAACCATAAGAATGATAACTTCCTCAGTCCTCAAAAATCATTTTTCTTATATATAGTTAATATATGATAAATGCTCAAGATAGAAACCAAGTGGAAGGATGTGGGCATATTTATAATGAATATATATTATAGGTAGAAAATAAATCTGTCTTTTAAAAGAGTTCAGTTTTACAGATGAAGATTTGCTTTTACAGATGAAGACATTCACTCAACTCCTAACTGTATTATTTTAAAAAGTGCAAACCTCAATGGTTTCAAACTAGCCTAAGCCTTTCATGAGTCTATCATATAGATACTTCAAATTTAAGGAATTTTAAATTTTACTTTATTAATCCCTTAATATGACCTTTGAGACATTTGGCAGTTTCAAATACCCCTCTACCCAGAAGTCAGGAAATGGAAACAATCTGATTCTCTCAAGTTCACATAGTAAAAGTAGCAGTCTCAACAGGTTACAGTCCTCAAATGTTTTACTTATGTCCACTTTTTTGTATTCTTCATAAAAATACCTGTAATGCAAACAAGAGGAACATCTTAAAACAGGAGGAGTCGCTTTAATGTCACACAAAATTGGGTAAATTCATCTTCGGACTTTCTCAAACATACCCATGGGCCATTGACTATATTTGCAATAATTAGTTGCTGTTCAATTTAATAAACTAATGCATATTTTAAAACTTCATCTGTGGTGGAAAATGTAATTAAGTAGTTAACAAATAATATGTAAATTGCAGGCCAACACAGAAAATGGTTAAAAAACACACACACACACACACACACACACACAAAAAAAACTTGTCATTTCTGAAGGAAAAGACAAAGTTACCAAATTTATTACCCAAAGTTCTCTGTTTTGTTTTGTTTTCCCCTTCTTCCTGTTTTTACTGCTCAAATATCAGTGCTAAGTTCAATGGCAGATCCAGGAGAAAGTCTCCCCTTGGCTAGGAGCAAAGCTGCCCTGGAAGGAACAGGGAAAGGCTGAACACTCCCCTTCAGAGTTCCAGCCCTACCATTGGTGCTTCTGGCCCTGCTAAATTCAAGCTTCTAGTTTTTACCATTTCTTTCCTCAAAATCATATCAAAACCCTTTCAGAAAAACAAAGGCAAACAAGCAAAACTCGAACCAAATTCACTGTAAGTGCAAGGGAGAGACAGTTAAATTCAAGAATCAACCAATGAGTAGGGGGCAGGTTTAAGGGGGGAGAGGAACAAAGGGGAGGCGATGGCTGTCCCAACGGGGCACTGTCTCACGGGGGCAGCCCCGAGGTGGCGCCAGCAGTGGCACAGTGAGGCGAGGGTGCTGGGGCTCAGGCCCAGATCCCTGCTGTGACTCTTTGGGGACCTTGAATAAATTAAACGATTTGAGTCGCTGTTTCCTCATCTGTAAAATGGGGATTAAGCAGAATTCTGTACCAAAGACCCTCGACCAGGGCCTGGCACATAAATAAGTGCTCAAAATGGCTAGTGTCATGATGATGCTAATTATGGTTCTTTTATACTTGCAATTATAAGGGGAAAAAAAGAATTTTCTCTATTCCTACAGAGAAAGTGGATTCTAAACCCCAGGCCAGTGCTTTGAAAGTTATGAGAAAAATAAATATTTTTATGTTTGCAAATAAACCTCTCTTGCTACAAGAAAATGTTATCTATTAATAAAATAAAAAGCATGAATATCTATTACCTTCTAAGGGAGAGGCCCGCACAAAAGAATGAAAATAAAATTGGGATCATTCCCAAGAAAAGTATTGTAATTCCTTCTTTCTCTTTTGCCCAATATCTGCCACCGCTAACTAATCTTAGGTTGTCATGTACTTTGGAGTCACTACCTAATTTTCTGTCACTGTATTTTTTTTAGATTCCACAGAATGTGGCCTTGTTCTCTTCCAAACACCCACAGCTTTGTCCTTGTGCATAATTTATGACAATTAATACCTTCCGCCTTGACCTGGGGTTGAAGTCTTGTGGCTCTGCTACCAGCCCCTGGCCTGGCCACCTTTCTGCCCCTCCTCATGGTCCAGAACCAGACTTTGGTCCCCTGAAAATCTTCCATACCTAGAAGGGGCTTTGGTCCTCAAGGTAAGTAGATGAGACGAGATGGGGGAGGGGGAAAAGAAGAAGTGATGAAAAGAAAGAAAGAGTAGATATTTGACATCTAACTTGTCATTTGTGGATATAAAAATAAGCTTTCTGGCTGGTTAGAGCCTAAAGAGAGGACACAGTTGGGGCACCTGGGTGGCTTAGTGGTTGAGCATCTGCCTTTGGCTCAGGTGGGGATCCCGAGGTCCTGGGATCGAGTCCTGCATCAGGTTTCCCACGGGGAGCCTGCTTCTCCCTCTGCCTGTGTATCTGACTCTTTCTCTGTGTTTCTCATAAATAAATAATATCTTAAAATTTTTTTAATAAAGAGGAATAAACGTAGTTACGGACTACCCTGCGGGTGACAACAGGACTCCACTCATTTCATTCCATTCCCTTCTTTCTCAGACCGTTTGGAAGCAAAGGAGTGAGGCATGAAGCAAACACCCACAGAGGACACTCTCTCATTGTCTTTTATGCAAGCTGGGAACTCCTCAGCTCAGACACTTCCCGAGCCCGAGTCCACGACTGATGAGCTCAGCTCATGTCCAACAAGCAGTTTACTCTGGGGTTAACAGCATTTGTAGCGACTCCGAACATTTACAATAGGCTGGAGGCTTCCTATAAAGCACCTTGTCATTTTTATTGCCTCTCTTTAAAAAAATATTTGCACAACAATTTTTATTTTATAAATAGATTTTGCTTGTAGCAAGAAAGGATTATTTGCAGACACTAAAGTATTTATTTTTCCCATAACCTTCAAAATGTTGGCCTCGGGTTTGGAATTCACTTTCCCTATCAGGAAAGTAGGATAGAGAAAATTCCTCAGACTCCACCCTGAAGATAAACAGGCCAGTTTGGGAGCTGGCTTTTAGCACCACTGGTCATGCTCACATCTCTGTCTTACCAGAGTGGAAAGGGCACATTCTTCCCTCTGTGCGTTACCATCTCTCATCACCATGCTTCCCTTTTGAAGGAGCCCTGGGTACCCACATGTACTGAGAGTCAGTAAAGAATCAGAAAAGGCTAGCTGAAAAATCTCCTAAGTTGATGAACAAAGATAAGGCAAATCAAAAGGAATAAAAAAGCCAAGCATGTTACTGTTAAATTAGACTTTTTAATATGCTATTGATATCAGAGGGGTTTTAACGCAATTGTCTCAAACTTGGCAAAGAAATCATTAATCATTTGATGTTAAATTTATACAGATTGTTGAGTAAATGAGAGACACCAGGCCCACACGGTGGTGAATCAAAAGGGAAAAAGAGAGAGAGAAGGCGTAGGAAAGACAGAGAAGGCAAAACATTCTCTTCGCAGGCCACTCAAAAAGCAACTCCAGTAGTCCTGGCTATTTCAAGCCTCGGTCCTTGGACTCCTGTCTACCTAAATGGCAAGTAGTTTTAAGAACTTAAAAAAGCTTGCCGGGCCCAAAGATAGAACTTACTCTGGTATCAAGCAGCTTTTAATAGATGTCAACTCAGGGGAGATTATGAGCATTGCATAACGTCAGAGTTTAGGGTATCCACTTGGTTGTCATTTGATGAGTTGCCAGGCTTCCCTGTCATCACTGGGCAGCACCGAGCACAGTCCAGATGCGGAACGGTATACAGGGAAAATGGTGGTTCTGCTTTCATGGGGTTTCATGAGTGTGACTTTACAATTTTCAATCCATGTGGTTCCCAGGTGAAATGGTTTCTCTCCTGCCTCCTCACACGGCCATACTAATCCAGGTTTGGAGACACCGGGTTCTGCTCTCTCCTGATGTTAGCCTAAATCGTGGAGCGAGGGAAAGCCAGCAACAGGTAAGTAGATTGAGTAAGCCAGAGAAAGACGAGTCTATCTGAGAAAAGCGTTCCTTGGAACATGCTTTTTGCATATCTCCTATTACCTGGGCATCTTACATTGTTAGAACTGTCAGTTGTGTATATCTTTAATAGCAAAGTCCTGAACCAGCCATCCTGGACCTGATTTGCCTCATGATTATATTGTTCAAAGGTTCCCCTGCCACTCAGTCAATTACCCACCAAATTTTGTATTGACCACCCAAGCACTCAGGTCAAATCATTGTATAAAATGCTACAGGGCGGGAATCCCTGGGTGGCTCAGCGGTTTAACACCTGCCTTCGGCTCAGGGCATGATCCTGAAGTCCTAGGATCGAGTCCTGCATCGGGCTCCCTACTGATGGAGCCTGTTTCTCCCTCTGCTTGTGTCTCTGCCTCTCTCTCTCTCTGTTTCTCTCATGAATAAATAAATAAATAAATCTTAAAAAAAAATACTACAGAGTGCACAAGGATGGATGACAAAGCGTCCCTGCCATCACAGACCATGTCCTTACCAGGCTTACTATTTATCTTCCAGTAGGAATCCTGAAATCCCCTCTCTCTCCAGTCAAACACCTCCTGCATTATTTTCTTAGGCAATCTGAGACTCTTTTAGTCATCTTGGCATATTAAGCCATTACCAACCTTCTTTATCCACCCAGCAGCCTCTAGATGTGTTTTGCTTCCAGATATCCAGGCCATCATTCCCAGCTCACACTCTCACTGCTTTAACCACAATGTCTCCAGACCTCAGGACACACCATCCATCCTACCTAGCCCTAACAGATTCATTTTGCAAAAATCTCAATTCTATCCTATCACCTTCCTGAAGACCTCACCAAAGTTCTCCATTGCCTACAAGATCAAATCCAGATTCACCCGTGAACACTCAGAATAGAATCCTGTTGTAGCACTGATGTAAACTTAACCGATGTGGCCTAAAATAACTTAGCCAGCAGAATTCAGGCCTGAATGTGTTAAGTGAGAATCACATTTGAACTGGCCTCACCTGTGGTATTTGGGGCTGCATTAATTTTTGTGAGTGGCAGCCCACCTTTGTGCATATAAATTGGGTAATTACACTAGTAAATTGGAATTTTTGCATTTAGAATCAGCACCTGTAAATAACAGAAGGATGGAAAAAGAAGGCCAATTGAATCTTTGGCCCTTAATATTTGAAAGTAGTACTTTGTAGACAGCTTGAAGACTGAGAGGTTTGAAGGGACCTCACAGGAAGAGTGGGGGAAAGAAAAAGAGTACCTAACCACTTTGTTTGTACGTTATTTTCTATTTAAAGATAATAATGTGGTGCAGAAAAGTTGAAACAGGAAAATTATATATTTGGTTGTTTCGTCTCAACTTCCAGCAGGGTAACAATTGTCACAAAATTACCATACTTGTGTTGGACATAATTTGTTAGAAGTTGATGGCCTGAAAGCGCACATCTATCCTGAGACCCGAGAAGAAGGCGCCATAGAGCAAATCAAGCTTTCTATCTCTCTGGAAGGAGCATGGATAGCAAATGGACTTTGTTGAGAACCAACTTTGTCAATGAGCCATAATTTGTACAATGCTGTCAACTGATATATAGAAATACCTTTGTGTTGATCTGGAGTCAATCACTTAACCTCCGGAAACTCCACTCTACCGTGAAGAAATTGCCTATGTGGGCGATGAAACTGACATCTCCAGCGTGTCTTCAATACACTGGCGATTTCCCCAGGTGTGTCATCTGGTCCTAATGACATGCAGGCTAGATATCATTATCCCTGTTTCACAGACTCAGGAGCCTAGGAGAGTTTAAATAACCTGTCCAAACTCCCACAGCTGATGAGTGGCTTAACTGGGACTCAAAAGCCACTTGGTCTAGGTAAATGACCCTTACCAGAGACGGAGAGCTAGATGGAGGCCTATGATGTCCTCAGACTGCTCCCCTGGACTGGATGCTTGGAGATGGGGAGGTGGAGGGCAGGACAGCACAGCCACAATTGCTGCGAAGAACATTCCTCAGTGATGCCACTATACAAAGAAGATGAGAAGCCCTTCAAACCTCTGACACTATGTGTCTTCTGCCATCTTTGAGGTCTCTTGAAACAATAAAACATTTAGAGTGTTTTAATCAATAGTCCTGAAGCTTACGTCATTTAGGACCTTTGGACTTGGGATATGCACCATTGGCTCTTTCATGTTTTTTTTCCAAAACCAACACTCACAGCAGTGTCACTGGACTAAGAGAGTAGAAACAACTTCTTGAATAAGATTCCCTTACTTGTCTGGACATTGCACTACTCCACATGATTTTCTTTTTTCTTTTTTTTTTCTTTTTTTTTTTTTTTTGGATTAAGGCATCCCTGACATTTGCTAAAAAGTAAATTCAATCTGGGAGTTTAACAAGTTCAACCATTAACATCCTCTGCAACCTCTACACTTGTGCTTCTACACACACACACACACACACACACACACACAAACATATGCACACACATGCAGTCCACAGCAACTAGATTTAGTTGATCGGATTATTTTTAATGAGTGCAGAGTCCTAAGGGGGAAGGCAAGAAAGTAGGTTGGTTTCAATGAAATCATGAAACCAATGAAATTTCAATGGAATTGGAAGAGAAGCAGCACCCTGAGCACTTTCTGAAGTACCATCAGGGTGAGGGACAATGAGCATCCAAGAATGAGAATGGGGGGAGCTGGAGCCAGGAGTCTTGACAGAGAGAGCAAATCCTCCCAATTCCCAGCCCTCCTCAGAGCTGACCAGGGAAAGCTCTGGTCACCTACCTACGCTATGAATTTGACAGATTGACCTTTTAGGAGTTGGGCTCTTATAATCCACCCTCTACACAGCTGATTCTTAGCCAAGAAAGAAAGAAATGTGGTCATTGTAACACCTATCTGAGGACTGTGGCAGGAGCATGCAGATGCACTCTGGGTGGCTTGTGATCTGATTGCTTGAGAGAGCTTACTTAGATCCTCTTCCAGCTCTTAAAAGCCATCTCCCACATGTGAGTGGGACTGAGTGTGTTTACACAAATATCCAACTTGTGACTTAGCCATGTTTTATCAGTGAAATCCTTATTACCGATATTGAAGAGCAAAATTTGGCCCTGGCAGGGGACTTTTGACCAACTATTTATTGGAATAGTTAATGCTACAAATGAGTGGCTGTATGTGGGCCTTGAGGTATATTTAATTTCAATAGCCACACTTATATTCTACACAACACACACTCTCAAGGAAAATAAAGCAAGCCGTAGGCCAAAAAGCTACTCCAGAGCTCCAGAAAATTACTGGAAGAGATGCCATGCTGTAAATATAAATCGGTAGTTAAGTGAGACGCTAATGGTATTTAAAATTATGACAGAGATTGCAGTGAACTTGGCCACACTAGGGCCATGCACTTGCTAACTCTTTCAATTCTCCCAACAACCAAAGAGGGGATAGGTACCAATATTATCCCTGTTCTATGGATGAATATACTCTGGTACAACAAGAGTAAG
Organism: Canis lupus baileyi; assembly: GCF_048164855.1. Lineage (NCBI taxonomy): Eukaryota > Metazoa > Chordata > Mammalia > Carnivora > Canidae > Canis > Canis lupus. The sequence goes on from NC_132842.1 coordinate 1,505,311, forward strand.
TAAGACGTCCACACTCACACAAAGAGTCAGAGGTGGAAGTGAAATTCAAACCCAGGCAGCCAGTCTTTCTTGAGGTTAGACCTCAAGGGACAGATGATCAATCTGGGCTAAGTCATCTTTTTGGAGTCTTGCAGCTCTAATGTTCCATAGGAAACCATCTCTTTTAGAGGGAGTGGGGACAGAGGTATAAACTTAGAAGATAATGCAAATGGCCCAAATCTGTGTTATAACATGTCAAGTAATGATGCTGAAAACTTCTGGAAGATCTAATTTTCCAGTTTTCTTATACTCGTTTGGCATTTTGTAGCAAAGGGCTCTTAAATAGTGGGCTTACAGATTATGGGAGCTCTTTTGTCATAAATAGCCTACAATGCAACAAAAGGGGCCAAAATAGAAAGATAAAAACTAATGAATTTAAGATTTATTTTCAGGAATGGAATTTTAATATATGCAAGATTTCTGTTATCTCTGGCATATTTTTACAACAGCAAGAGATCTTCTCCCCAGAGAGCAGATGAGTACCAGTTATCTTGGGAGAGGTTCGTTTTTCTAAGGATCTATGTTCCTATAAAAGTGAACTACTGTCACCTTTAAGAAGTAGTATTGACCCTGACTGTCCATGACAAGCTTTCTGGGATGAATCAAGCAGGTAGTCACTTCATATAGATCTCAATATATATTATTCATATGGAATTGTAGATAGGGTATGAGTTGGGAAAGATGAGAAGCCTAAACTATAACTGGAAACTAATTTAAAACACTAAAAATGCTGTCTTCCAGCAGCCCGGGGGGATCAGCGGTTTAGCGGTTTAGTGGCTCAGCGGTTTAGCGCCGCCTTTGGCCCAGGGCGTGATCCTGGAGACCCGGATCGAGTCCCACATCGGGCTCCCTGCATGGAGCCTGCTTCTCCCTCTGCCTGTGTCTCTGCCTCTCTCTCTCTCCCTCTCTCTCTCTCTCTCTCTCTCTCTCTCATAAATAAATAAATAAATAAATAAATAAATAAATAAATAAATAAATAAATAAATAAATAAATAAATAAATAAAATCTTTAATAAATAAATAATACTGTCTTCTTTTATAATCAGTCAGTACTATTTTCTAAAGAGGTTTTGGAATAATGATCTTGTCTTTGACTCTATGTAAAGTTTGTGCTCAAAAATGACCATAACATTTAGTTACTGAGTTACTGCTAAAATGAATCCAATTTTGACAATAACCCTTACTGGCATAGTGGGCTTTCCATAACCATTTACACTACCCCAGGCTTCCATGGATTAAAAAGGCATCTTTTGTTCTTTTAAGCACTGGCGCTTTGCCATATTTTCTCTCTCGAATTCCACATTCACATGTCTGCCTGGTGATGGGCTTTCCCATTTTCTTCTCCTTGCTCCACACTCATGCACCTGTCCTATGGCAAGCTTTTTTTAATTGACTCTCAAATGATCTTTAAGGTAGCTTATTTTCATAAGATCCATGAGATCCTCGGGCTCTATCTGTGACCTCCATCTCTCACAGCTGTGTATGAATTTTTAAACAGCTTTGGAAAAGATGTGTGTATGTACACGCACATGTGTGTGTGTGTAAATTAATTCAAGCATCACGCAGAGACCTTGTATTCCCCAGGCCTCCAGCAATCTTGGGGTATGTTTCCTATTAAGGATTTATTTTCTTTTAAGAAGTGATCTTTCTGGACCCCAAAAGTGGTTTTATTCCCATTAATGCTTGTTAGAAGCTTCCTAAGATTGGATTGAGCAGGTGGTCTCAGAATACAGGTTTTGATGCACGTTATTCATACCAAAAATAAGATCAGGGCTGAGAAAATCCAGTTTTTCAGAGAGGTAAGAAGGAGTCAAGTTGTCACTCTGGTTTGATCTTGGGCAATTCACTTACCCTATGTCTTTTCCCCTTGAGATAATACAGGGAAATAGTCCCCGCCCCATTCCTACCTCATCAGAGCATTGTGTAGGCTTTTGGAGTTTTTCTGTACACATGCCTTGGAAATGTAAGCATTTCTGGTATTCATGATCCAACACGCGCCAGTGGCCCTGTGTGAGATGGGCATTCTCTGGCCGACTTGTAAATAGTAATGGATCCAATGTGCTCCATGCACATTGAGTCACAGCCTGTTGATAGATTAAAAATCCAGGAGTCACCTACAGGCTAGCCTCAGTAAGCCATGGTTTGAACTCTATTTTCAGCAAATAGAAGAACTTTGCTGAAATGTGTCATCAAGCACAAACCTCTTATAGGCCTTCTCACTCATGGCTCAGCCTTGATCGCATGCAGTAGCGGTACAGACTAAAAAGGTCACACTAAGCCATGTTAAGTTACAAAAGAAAACCTGAGCCCATGTACAAATCCGAATGTCATTGTGTCTTTCTGGGCAGTAATCTATCCAACTGCCTCCTGGGTTTTGTCACCAGGAGGCCTCACCAGCTGCCCAAAGCTAACTCAGGGAGGCCTGAGCTCATGCTTCTTTCTGCTAAACACCTCACTCTCCCAACACAGGCGCACGCTCAGTCTGAGGCAATTATTGGCAATTTCACTTTCCTCAGCAAATTGTCTCAATTTGGTTGCTTCATGTTTCCTGCCACAGCCAGGCTCCTGCCTATTGATTCTGATATGTCTTTCACAGAGCCTCATTTTCATCCCTGCCACTAGAGTCCACATCCAACAGCAGAGTCTTCTCACGGTGACGAAGACAGTGTCTCTTCAACGGTCCCTCCAGGTCTCAGTCCCCTGAGCAAACTGCCCCCCTCTCTGCAGATTGCAGGCTAAGATCACCAACACCCCCTTGCCATCCCCCCACAAGCTCATCTTCACCTGTTTCACCTGTCCCCTGCCTGTGTATCTCTGGGCAGCCCCTCCCTCTGTCAGGAGGACAAATCCTTCTGCCCCAAAGGCTGTCACCAAGCTTAATTTTCATGTTTCACAAATTACAGTTAAGTCCTGCTAATCAGATCAAAACATTCATCCCTGCATGCTGACCAGACTTGGGATGATTCTTCTTGACATGGCAAACAACCTCGAACATTTCTTATGAGTCAGCTATGGGGCACTCAGGCATGCTAAATCACAGGACAAGTTCACACATCCAAGCATAATGACTCGAGAGGATCATTTAACATGAAAGTCATGCTCATACTTTGGCTGCCACCTTGGCCAGGGTTGAAGGACGAACTTCTGCCTTTTCAGAGAGTATCATGTTTAGCACATCCCTAAACACTTTTGATGGGGCAAATGTGGCCTTTATCTTGTTAATAAATTTCATGTCCTTTTGATAAAGATGTCCAGCATCTCCAAAGCCCAGAATGCCTGGCCAGTGCCTGTCACCTGTTACTACAGGATATCCTTTTTAAGCTTTTGGATTGAAAAACAATCAATTGCATTTTTCTGTAAATATTATAATCTTATTTCTTTCTGTTTTATTTATGCCCACCAAACTCTTTAGCAAGGAAATGATTTCTTTCTATCACGTTGGTATTGGCCTGTTTTGCTATTTAAAAAAAAGGTTGAGAAGGCTTCTTGCCTCTGTGCAATAGCATTTGAGAGAGTAACGTGTACACACAGTCCATTCCTGGCTCTTCTCTTAGAGTATCTCTGGTATCCCAAGAATTTAAATGTTAGGGATGTTGACAAGAGGGCTGACATTTCCCATCTGAAGTCTGGAAGGAGATCAGTCCTGTGAAATAGACAAGCTGATCTTGAAATAAAGTTCACTGGAGTATAATTAAGGGAAAGTCTTAGAGGCCAAGTATTATCAGGTAACAGAGGTGACCTCAAGGCCCAATATGAGCAGTGAAAAAAATCAGAGAAGTTGCTTTCTGTTCTTTTTTCCACATTCCCTTCCTTCATGTGGAAATGTGATGAAGGCAAATCATTTGCTTTTCTTCCTTCCCCTCTATCTCCTACATATTTTATTTATTATCTTCTTATATATTAACTTTATTACAGAAATACTTTAAAGCTCCAAATTAATTAAAATTGGATTAAAGTCATATGAATGATGAAATAAACAAGACTATCAGATCTGAGAAGGCAAGGACCACCAGGTTTCAGCACTTTGCACAGTACTCAGTATGGAGTCATTAAATATTTGCATAATAAATGAATAAACAAAGGAATGGAAGAAATCTACTTCATAAGCTTGGGGTAAGAATTAAATGGGATGACTGTTCTCAGCACAGAGTAAGTATTCAATATTTTCTCCTTTTTTCTTCACAAAACAGCTAGAGACAATTCTCTCTCTTCCATACCACCAAGAAATTTTGATATACAGCAGGTCAAAATGTTCAATTCATTACTCTACTGTCCACCAAAAATATCCAGGTCAGCAAGCAAGACCCAAAACGTGCCTGTGGAGAGTCTGAACTCAGATTACAGAATCAGATGGTGCTACATCCTTAGCTCTGGAACCGCCCTAAATGGTCTTAGCAAATACTTCCCTGTAAGAAGGATGTGTTCAAGAGAAGTCTGCCTCCTTGAAGAGTTAGCGGTGATAGCTCAGCTCCACTGAGGGTCCCTGCTACTGGCTGCGACTGCCCTCACTGCCTCATTCATGTTCCAGAGAAAACTCTAAAGAAAGAATGCAGTTCTGATTTACTTGGCCAGCAACAAAATCTGGGCAGGACAAGGATATTGGAGAATTCCAGATTTTGCTGTGCTTTTTATGTGAACTATAAACCGACATCTTCCCGAGATGATTTGAGTATAATCCTCAAAGATGTGGCAACAGACTTTGAACCTTTTGAGTTCTTTCCATCCCTAGAAACCTTTGAACAACTTTTAAATGCTCACATAATGACCTAAAAGGGGGAACAATATGTGTTGAAAGGCCTACTTCATTCCTCCACTGGAAAACTGTCTCATTTGGTAGGACCCAGATTATTATCTAGCATGCATTAATACAGTTTGGCCAAAGGAAACCATGGCTAAACAAACTTTTCCATTGAACTCCTAAAACAATTCCTACCAATCACTCATCTTTTTCCTCAAATAAAATGCCAAGACCAATTGTAAGTTTTACTTAAGTAAATAGCAATTCATTAAAAAGTAAACATGGAAGATTCAATATTTTTACTCTAATGTTGATTCAGTATTTGTACTCAAGAACAAAAAGGGATGAAGCTATTATGCAACAACTTTATTTTTTTCCATTTAAAGTTTTATTAATAGATTCTATTTGTGAGACACACACATATATAGTTCATGCCTGTCTATATAATACATACAATTCATCTTATATGTACAAAAGTGAACATTCATAAACAAAATTTTGTTATGAGTTTCAAGTATTATTATAAACCATATGTCACATCTTTCTGTGAGTCTATTCTGACACCAATTGCTATATTTCAATTCAATTCTGGCACTAACCACCTGGAATTAAAGGGCACAGTACACAAGATTTCCCTCACTTCAGATGCCAGCCACAAGCGGTATCCTTGGGCCACTTGTACTTTCATCTGACTGACTATAAATCCAGGAGGTTCCCATAACCCCCCTAAGGTATGATATGTTACTAGAACAATTCATAGAACTCAGAAAAGCATGGCATTTATAATGAACAGTTTTGTTATAAAGGACACAAATCAGGACCAGACAGATGAAGAATCACATAGGGAAAGGTCAGACAGGGTCTTGAATGCAGAGCCTCCATGTTACTGTCCCTATGGAATTTGGGAGTGATACCATTCCAGCACATTGATGTATTGACAAACTGGGAAGCTCTACTAAGCATCAAAGTGTCCAAAGTTTGTAACTGAGGTTTTATTACACAGGCATAATTGATAACTCTATCTCCTGCCTCTCCTCCCTCTCTGGAGGTCAGGCTGCCTCAAAGCCCCAACCACATGGTTGGTCTTTCTGGTGACCAGCCCTCATCCTGAGCCATCCTATTAACATAAATTTAGATGTGATCCAAGGGAGTCATGGATAACAAAGATACTCCTATACACTGGGAAAATTCCCAGGGTTTTAGATGCTCTGTGTCAAGATCCATGGACAAAGACCAAACAAATTCCTTATTATACAACAGAGCCCAATGGCACAAAACCAAACACAGTCAAGTAAAGTAATTCTTTTTATTGTTTAAAGATTTATTATTTATCTATTTGAGAAAGAGTGAGCATAGAGGGATACAGGGACAGAGGGACAGGGAGACAGAGTCCCAAGCAGACTCTGCCCTGAGTGTGGACCACAATGTGAGGCTCGATCCCATGACCCTGAAACCATGACCTGAGCTCAAACCAAGAGTCAGACACAAAACTGACTGTATCATCCAGGTTCCCCTTAAGTAAAGCAGTTCTATACATATCCAGCCTATGCTTGGTCCAGGTACATGGTTTTCTCATTGTCTGGCTTAAGAAGTATCAATTTTAGAGCATCTACAAGGGCAAAATGACTTACTTATCTTCCAAGCTGTCCTTCTAATTATTGACTCCCCCAACTATACCTTTAAAATTTACATTATCTAATTAAGATCCCTAAAAAGCTACATATGAGGAGAAACCTGATAGCTATCAGCAGAACCAAGTCATCCAAGTTACTATCACTACTACTGAGACAACAGACATCATGTGCCCACTTAATATGATGCACTAAGAAGGATATGACATCACTTCTGTAGCATTACTACCCAAAATTCATAACATGAATCTATTGATGAGAAGACATCAGATAAATATACTGGGGGATGTTTTACAAAATAATTGGCCTCTACTCTTCAATAATGTCAAGGTCATGAAAAACAAAGACAGACTGAGGAATGCTTTCAGAAAAAAGAGACTAGTGAGACAAGACAGCTAAAGAAAATGTAGTGTTCTGATACTATCAGGTTGATTGATTGAATTTGTATATGGACTCTGAATCAAAAAATATTATTATGGCAATTTTATATTTCCTGGTTTTGATAACTGTATTGTACAATGTGATATACACATGTAAGAGAATTTTCCTGTCCTTATGAAACATACACTGACATATTTAAGAGTCATCATGATGTGTCCATACCTCACTGTCAAATGATTCTCCTTGACAAATAGAAGTGGCGGTTTGGTAAATGAGAGGGCATAAGGGGTAAGAGGTAAGCAAAAGTGATATTCTTGGTGTAGTGTACATAGTAGTTTTTTGGGCCATACTTATAGCATTTTATTAAGCTTCAACTTGTAACAAAGTAAACAAGCTTTAAAAAAAGGCATGTATGAAAAGGAAAGAAATAAGTAAGGTTGCAGAGAAAATACATAACTGGCCTAAAAGAAATACAGACAGAAATGCTATGATTTTGGTAAACTGCTCTTTATTCTAACTTTGGAGATCTTAAGAAAAAGACGTTCTCACATATTATCTATCTTCAATCTTAAGAGTTTTTTGAAACTCTTCTCAACTTGAACTTCTATTTTCCCCATTCTCATTGAATGGGGAAATTTTTTCCCCTTCTTTATTTTTTTCTTTTTTATGGGTTTGCATTTAGAATACTGTACTTTGCACTGCAAGAAACACAGAATTGAACAAAATATGTTTCTTACTCAATGAGTTTATAATTTTATAGAGCAGGTAGGCCCTCTCGTATGCAGCTGTTTACATGTGGTAAGAATTGGAACACTAAAAGTAATACAGAAATGCTGTAAGAGCACATGAGTGTGAGGTCCTGCTGAGTTTTGAGATGAAAGGAATTGATAAGGGAAGAAGAGGTGGAAAGCCATCCCAAGGCATCTGGTCTCCCCCAGCTCTGGGGAGTCCTACTAACTTCTATCACTACCTTTTACTACAAAGGAATATTCACGTCATTCCCTCAATATTTCTTTCAGAATGAGTCATTGATTACTTCAAGCTAAAAGAAAGTTTCAAGTCATTTCCTCCTCTGCTCTTCTTTCCTCTCTGCCTCCAGTGCCTTGGCAGAGTAAATTCATGCCTAATTATTCATTCAGCGATCAGTGGGCAAGAATTGGAATTTAGCTTCGACTTCCTGGGTGGTACAATCCAGGTTTCAGTTTGGCTAGAATCATAAGCAAAGATAAGCAAATCCTTGCTCAAGTAAGGATGAAATTTGGTTAATGACCTTTTGATGGAATTGACAGAAGGAGATTCTTGACTAGTTTGGTTGCAGAAATTTTCACACACTAATAGTGAGGACCATCTACTGTCTTTCTTTATATCAAGACAGAGATACCAGAAATGAACTGAGAAGTCAGAGATGCTCAGAATAGTTCTTAACATATAAGTTTTAATGCCAGAAAAATCTGACCCATAGAAAAATGTTCTGTTATATCAAGTTTAAATAGGAGATACCAAATGGATTCCCATAATATATAGTTTACAAATCTGCCTTAGTCCTCACCGTTTCTGTCTTTGAGAAACTACAGAGAAGCAATAAATGACCAAGGCATATCACAAGAGCCCTTGTTCATCCTGTCCTAAGAACTTGAGGGTACATATACTTTTCAATAGCTGGTGTGATCTTTAGAAATCATGGCACCTCTATATGATTTTTTCCACACCCATTGAGATAGCTCTGACCAACTGAAATAGATTACTTCAAAAAATATAAAAGGAGTAGAAGTAGTACTTTTATTTTGTCAAGATGGATGAAATCAGACTCCTTACATTTGGTACTATCATGACACAAAAGGAACAATTTCAGCTTCACTATACTGCAGAAAGATTTATGTCTGGAAAGTGTTCTTCCCTCCCTTGGGGAAGAACAGTTGGCATTATTAACAATCATGCTGTGACTATTTCTTGGGCAGAATTTTTTGTAATACTATTGGTCTGGTTCAACTGACTAGGTGAAAAGAAAGCACTATGATTTAGCGATAGATAGATGATGATAGATAGATAGATAGATAGATAGATAGATAGACCCAGAAACTGAGAGAGAGAGGAAGAAAGAGAGAGAGAGAGTAAGAGAAGAAGGGAGATTTTTAATAATTTAACCCCAAAAGCACTTTATAAGTGCATTACTGTGCATTTTGTTATTGTATGCTTTGAGTAATTAAAAAAGATAGTTTCTTATCAGAAATATTGCAAAGTTCCAATTTAATTCAGAGTACTTGGAAATTGTGTACTTACAGCTATCTAAGAAAGACCTCTAAAGTTAGTATCAGCAGTGTAACTGCATTTATTTGTAGTTAAGATGACCAGGAAAATTGAGGTGAGATATTAATCATACTCTTTCGACACACAATAAATTCAGTTATAGTGTCGTCAAGCATTCAAGAGGTTAAGTCGGCTAGCTGTAGGCCTAAATATACTCTTTTTCATGGTAGTCTTCAAAGGATATTAATTATTTGCATTCAGCTGGCTTGGAATCCCCTTTTTACAGTCCCTTTTTTCCCTTTCTCCATCTAAAGCCAAATTGAAAAGGGAGATGAAGGAAGTTAAGCACACGAATCTAGGTTAGAGGCCCAGAAATCAATGAAGGAAATCATCAAGCAAAAAAATAGTCTTTGGGGGCATACTGGAGGTGCTACTTAAATACATAAATTGAACTAAGAACTTATGCTTCTGGGCTTTCATCTTCACCTAGGAAATACCCATGTAGATCATCAATATCCGGTTACCTCTAGCCATGAAGTGCATGGGTCCCTGGTCTCATTTCAGATGCCTTGCCATCGCACCCAGCACAGCCCTCCCTCCTCAGGTCAATAGTCTGATGAGTCTTTCTCCTTATTCTAGACATTAACTGTTGATTTATTTTGACCATCTTTCCTATCTAAGTGTTTATCCCTTCTTTTTGTTTTTCTTACCTCTTAATGTTTGACCTTTCTAAAACTTTGTATGAAAAGATGTATCACCTCTAATACAGTTGATTCTTGAGCAATGCAGGGGTTCAGGGTGCCGACAACCCATCTCCCCACAGTCAATAACCTGCCTTATAACTTTCAATTCTCGAGATGCCTGGGTGGCTCAGCGGTTGAGCCCTTTGGCTCAGGGCATGATCCCAGGATCTGGGATCAAGTCCCACATCAGGATCCCTGCATGGAGCCTGCTTCTCCCTCTGCCTGTGTCTCTGCCTCTCTCTCTCTCTCTCATGAATAAATAAATAAAATCTTTAAAAAAAAATAACTTTCAACTCTCCAAAAATTTAACTACTAATAGCCTACTGTTGACCAGAAGCCTTACTGATAACATAAGCAATTGATGAACGCACGTGTTGCATGTTATATGTATTATATACTGTATTTTTACAATAAAGTAAGTTAGAAAAAAGGAAATGTTATTAAGAAAATCTTAAGAAGGGGATCCCTGGGTGGCTCAGCATTTTAGTGCCTGCCTTCGGCCCAGGGCATAATCCTGGAGTCCCGGGATCAAGTCCCGCATCAGGCTCCCTGCATGGAGCCTGCTTCTCTCTTTGCCTATGTCTCTGCCTCTCTCTCTCTGTGTGTGTCTCTCGTGAATAAATAAATAAATAAATCTTTAAAAAAAAAGAAAGAAAATCTTAAGGAAGAGAAAACATATTTATAGCACTGTACTGTATTTATCAAAAAACAAAAACAAAAATCAAAAAACGCTCTGGGTCTAAGTGGGCCTGCACAGTTCAAACCCACATTGTTTTTAGGGTCATCCATACTTGAACCTTCTTAGTTTGCTCCCTTGAAAGCCTCACAGTGCTTTTCTTGCCTTTTTGGCTTTGCTTCAACTAACATTACCTAACTGTCCATGTTGCCCTCTTCTGATACTATCTCCTACTTCTCTTTTTCTCATCTATTGTGACTCTTAATTCTATAACCATATTGAAAATCATGATACGTTTGGATGCAGGTTTATGGAGAGAGATGCATAAAAACAATTGCTTTGGTAAGATGTTTGGCCTCCATGTTTGCTCTTCCCAACGGGCTGGCTTGCAAGAGGCATCTCCTTCCCACCATTTCCTTCACTTGATTAGTTTATTCTGAGTCCAAAACCACAAAGTTGATTAGACACACTCCAGAGAGAAATTTTATAAATTAATGCAATTTTAAAAACCCAAAGTTTTATGTTGTTTTTTTTTACAGGATGGTGAAAAATAATAAACCTTAAATTAAAGATTGTTAAAGATTGTTAAAAAATGATTTCTCTAATTAGGCAAACTAATAGCACCTATTCCTGTTAAATACTGTTTGGGTCCCGACTTTAATGGTATTACATGAGCCAGCAAAATGGAGAACGGCTTTTCCATTCACTCAAGCTGAGTGCAGGAAGAATGCATTTTGTTTGTAGGACTTGTAACTCACTGCCAAAGGGAGAAACTTTGTGGAAGTTTGTCATGGTAAATCAATGTATTTGTCATGGGTTAAATAATGGCAGAAGATACATGAAAACCTGATGCTGATCGCTGAGTTACAAATGACTTGCAGATGTTAAAATGTGTTTCCCAGTAAAAAAATAAGACAAAATGCCAGGCTGCCTGGCAAGAAGGGGCCAGACACCTGCCCGAAAACAATGAGAAGCAAAATAAGCCGCAACAAGAAAGATATTCCTGAAACTTCCTTCCTAAAAGCTAACAATAGCCACTTCCATATTGTTTTTTCACATGAACTACAAATTCCTAGATCGAATGCATAAAGTGTGTACTTGTAATTTCTTTTTCAGCACAGAGGAGATGTACTTGTTTGTGCAACTTTTATGACATTGTGATTTATAAGGGGCATGGTTCTAATTCTGTCATTTCTATACCAATGGCAAAGCCTTCCTTCAGAGCAGCCTCAAAATGCCTGGCATCAGACTCCAAATGACTAGAGGCTGCCTGTTGGCTCTTCAAGTTTATTGTAGAGATACAGGAGTATTTTCATGAGGTAACAAATAATATTGTGATTGACCCTTTGGTTCTCTTGAGTTTGAGATACAGATCAACTTTTAAGTGGGATCACTTCTCAAAAACAGGCCAAGCAAATTCTTAGGCGGCATCTAACCTGAGATTAAGGAGGTATGGGTCACTCACTGCAAAAATTAAGTTTATTTCTCAGGTCAAGAGTCACATACCAATTACCTGCCAGAATAATCAGGCCTCTCTGAGACCCAAGTTTCATATTTATAAGCAAGTCTAATGAATGGATTAGTCAAAGGATTTGTGGACTCTGGGAGCACACACAGGAGAGAAAATGGATTATGAAAATCCACAAGGATTAATCAAATATTCTGAACTTCTTATTTTTCTGTGAGTGTTGTGAAGACATCACTGTGACATGGTTCAAGATACACTGTAGTTAGGCTATGTGAATATATAATTTTGATACAGAGACCAAAACAGAGAATCTTTTCTAAAATCCCTTTAAAATGAATTTAGGAAAATATCAATGTTGGTGAACTATCCAGAGAGGAAATTATGGTTAAACATCACTGTTAAAAGAAATAGCCCAAAAAATAAATAAATAAATAAATAAATAAATAAATAAATAAATAAATAAATAAAAGAAATAGCCCCCCACCCCCACCCCAACACATACACATACAAATAATGGGAAGTGGTGTTTATTCACATGCACATACCTTATTTGTGCTTTGAGAGCATTTCAATTTCCGGGAGCAATTGGCAGGGGACATTTGTAGTTTGGGTTAATGCTTATTCTCCAAATATTTGTTTTGGTTAAATGTGAGTTAACTGTATTTAAACCTACTTAAAGGGACTGGGTGGCTCAGTGGTTGAGCATTTGGGTTCAGCTCAGGGTGTGATCCTGAAGTCCTGAAATT